>NC_080041.1:105048674-105393937 GCF_012489685.1 Lotus japonicus | reverse complement strand
TTTGTGTTAGTGGATAGTAGTGGGGAGTATAAAACTACACGTCATAATTACAAGATATGTTTCATGTATAACACTGAAGTGCGCCCAATGGACCAGTTTCCTATTGATGCGTTCCCTACAGCTTTGTTCCTCTAGCTGACCTTTTAGCTCCTACCTATGATTCCTCTTTCCTAATTGGTATCATTTTAGACTTTTATCTGCCTATGACAATTATGTGTTCCACCCCTTTTAACAATTTCGTATTCCATATGGTTATGTTTTGCAGATGTGATTGGCATTCTAACCGGCGTTGGAGTTGAGAGGGAGATTGTTACTAAATGGAAGAAATCAAAGATGAATGTGATTGAGATTGATTCTGCAGGGTAATTTCCCTTAAGTTTTTGGATTATTTGATTTTCATCGTTTGAATAATGTAGTCATTCACATTTACTTCCAGGGTCAGGGTTGAGTGCGCCCTATTCGGAGCTTATGTTGATGAGCTTGCTAATTTTCTTGGGCGGTGGTGAACTCAAACAACCCTGTCGTGATCATACAGTTTGCTAAAGTCAAATCCTTTCAGGGGCACAACAGCCTTCAAAATGTTCATCGGGACTACTAAAATTCTGTTTGACCCAGATCTACCAATGGCTGATGTTTTGAAAACCAGGTATGCGTCTATGTTTTGGACTTTAAATTTTAGTCATTGAAAATTGTTGTACTTGATTGTCTGCCCAATGTTCCTTGCAGTTTTTTTGGAAGCCAATGAAAGTGCATCGCACTCTGTTAGCCAATTGTCTGATTCCAAAAACCGTTTCTGGCGAGGATGATTTCCTGGTTCTGACAATTAGCAAGTCTATTGCTGATTTGAGGGAAATCAAGAAGGTTTGAGATTGCATCTCATTGTTATCAAATGAGAAATGTTTGATAACTCTTGCGTTATATGCCAGACTTTTTGATGATAATATTATTTGTTTGTGTAGGATTGTGTCTGTGTTGTGTATGGTACCATTCTTCCTCTTGAAGAAGGGTGTTGATTGGTGGTACACTGCCTGTAGATGTAGCCGCAAGGTGTATGCTGATGAAAGGATGTTTTTCTGTGAGGGATGTAACCGTCACGTGCTGGCCGTCTATCCTAGGTTTGGTTGACTTCATTTTAAATGTTCTCATGGTAACGTTGGGTGGTTAGATAGTAATGGTATATTCATTTGGTTTAGGTATCGTCTTCAAGTCAGGGTGGAAGATAATTCTGGCAGTGGCAAACTTTATCCTCTTTGATAAAGAAGCCACTGCACTGGTTGGGAAAACTTGCTCTGAAATGGTTGATGCTTGTGACAAGGTATGTTTCAACATTATATTTTTTTAACGAACAACCTGTGGCCAAGTTAAAATTTTTATTGGTTGTATATAACTTTCAGAATGATAATGGGATGGGGATTCCTGTTGAATTAACTAGCTTTGTTGGGAGATCTGCTCTTTTCAAGATTGAGGTTAAAAATTTCCAAGGTCAGAGGTTTGACAGGTCCAGATTTGAGACTTCATATCGTGTAAAGCGTGTCTGCACTGATCAATCGATTATTGAGCAGTTCAAAACATTGCAGTTAGATAACAGTGTAGGTGTTTCTCTACCTTATTTTTGTTATGTTTATTTACCTAATGCTGGTCCTGATCTTAATGAATACGGGATAAAGGTTGGTGCCTCTTCAAGTCGTTTGCTGCTCACCCCTCAGTCTACTCTGAATCCAGAAGCTGTGAAGCATGAGGAATTAGCGAAGGTTTATATTTTTAGAAGTATGTTATTGTTCCTTCTTTACCACATTATATAGACAAGGTTATAATTAAGTATTAATTGATATTTTTGCAGGATTTGTTGGAAGACTTTGCTGTTGTGTCCAATGAGAAAGCCACCCAAACTGAAGAATCTTTGGAAGGTCCTGCGAATCAACCTGCTATGTCATTGGAATCTCCAGCGATTGATCTAGCTGGAAATACTCAAGACATCATCAGTCCTAAGAGGAGTCCTTCACCTGAGAACGATGGTGTGTTGGTTTTGACGGGCAGGAAGAAGAAGGTGTTTCCAAAGATGAGGAAGTAGAAGAATTGAGACCTATCATATTGACGATGCAGTTGTTTTAAATGTATTTGGTGTAATTTTAAGTTGTTAAGAAGCAACATGTGGTTGCAGTGTCTTTTTTCACCTTATTATCTATGTTATGTTTTTAAATTCCAGTCTGCTATTTCAATTGCTGTTGTTTGTTCCAAGAAATACCAGTTCCCATGGACATGGTCATCAATATAAATATGAAAGTAGTATTTTGCGTCGTCAATTAGGTACTTTTGTAGTGGACATGGTTGATTTATGTTACTTTAATTTATTTTGATGACAATTATGTAAGTACTTACATACACCACTATATCCATTCCACACTTAAAATCCATGTAGATCATACTTGGAACGTAATCAAACCATTTCACACTTAACTGTAATGGGTTTTGTTGTTTAAGAAAAATTTAGGATCCCATGAATCAAGTGTATGGTTTATTAAAAATTGAGATGTATGCAGTAGAATCAAGCATCTACTAATACCATCCAAGTGAACCTTGCTGTGGCCTATTATTTATACTATAACTTAGATACTCTTGAATCAAGGGTATGGTATATAAAGGGTTGTGTTTTTCAAGTGAAAACTGAGTTTTCCTGCTTGAACCTTGCAGTGGATTATTTTGTTGTTCTTAGTTAGGCTGGATGAAACTTAGTGGCATCCTGATATTACATGTACTCATCTATACTATACAAGATAATCATGATTTTTGTGTGGGCAAAATAACACTTTTAGTTGCTGTGGATTGTTTAAACACATTTTCAACTGATCATGTCCACAAACTGGAATTGCATTATAGTCCTTAAAACTTCATTTCATGATGTCTCCAAAGAGTTTGCAAAATTGTAAAACTTTTGATGGACTAATTTGCAAATAGAGGGAGCATTGTGTGTCCAATTGCTATGGATATACTAGATACTACATGTACTCATCTATACTAGACAAGATAATAATGAATTTTGTGTGGGCAAAATAACACTTTTAGTTGCTGTGGATTGTTAAACACATTTTCAATTCACCCTGTCCACAAATTAGAATTGCATTATAGTCCTTAAAAATTCATTTCATGATGTCTCCAAAGAGTATGCAAAATTGTAAGACTTTTGATGGACTAATTTGCAAATAGAGGGAGCATTGTGTGTCCAATTCCTATGGTTATACTAGATATTACTGGTTACCCCTCTTAATGTGCTTCCAGACTGCACAAAACGCAGTGCCCTTTTGTATGGCTAACTTTTATCTCAGTTGTCTCAACCAAGTTATGTTCCTAAAACCCAGTTTTATCAACGACAAAAAAGCATCCATTTTCAATTGAATGAAAGTTGGTTGCAATTCTAATACTATATTTAAAAATTTGACGTGTCTTTATATGTGACATTATTGCCCCACTATCATCACCGCATGCATTGTTTTAATACACTTACAACTTATAACTATTAACATGTATCATTATCCTTATATTTTCATATGTTTTATAATTTATTTTAACCTCCAACACTAAACGTGACAAGTATTTTGGTTCTACTATACTTAAGACTTAATTAATTGATTAATCTAAAGTTTACAAATTTCAACTACTAAAATGCATTTTATTTTCTTTTTAAAAAATATTATTACTTTGAAGGAGATACAATGAGTCAAGACATGAAACCTAAACAGATTTTATTACTGGGAAGAGTTTAAAAATATATTATTACTATAGAGGAGATATAAAAAAAAAGGAAAAGAATCAATATAAGTGATATTAACTCCATTGACTCATATCCTTTTTTGTAATTACACATTTTATAAGTGCTTTTAATTACTATTACCCAATCAAGTTTCATTTATCAAATGGACTTTTAAAATCAAAACATCCAAACATAAGTCACTTTACAATCCACTCACTTTCATTCAAACTCTATTTTGCAAACTCACTTTCACTCAAACTATATTTTGCAAACTTAAATCCAAACACACACTAACTCTATAGACTCCAACTTTAGCCCAGTTTGGTAGAGATTATTTGAGTTTAGCTGACAACATAAGCTCTTATGCCCGTGTCTGGGAGGGCTTATGCAAACAGCTTATGAGCTGTCATAAGCTATTTTCAGGTTATTTTCATAAGCTATTCAGGATAGCTTACGAAAAACAGCTTATGCTTATATATAGCTTAAGTTTAATTTATTTCAATAGATTTTTAAAATTTGCTTATGAGTCATAAGCGCTTATGACCATAAGTGCTTGATTAAGCTGTTTTTCCAAACGAGACCTTAGTGAACTTAATTAGTTGTACAACTTTGTTAATGGACTACTTGACTACATGTCTACATCTGTTGTTATATTTATAAATTACTCAGAACAAGTAATTAAATGGAAGCTCAAATACTGAGAGTTTTCCACCTTGGCATTTGGTGATGATGTTAAACTGAACCAAGAGTTCACGTTAGCATGTAATATAAGGGCACAGTGACTTTTCTTATTTTGGATGTAGGACGCATGTAAAATGGAAGGGCTTAGTGTATTTTTTTAATTAAAGGACCGCTAATAGGATAGCATATTATTACAAACTCTCAATTTCACTAACTGTAGTTCAGGCGCAATAAATGTGGGTGGTTGTCTACCTCATGGTCTCTTAAATATATAAGTTTCACATCACATCCGGCCTTAATCATAATCATCATGGCAAAGACTAAAAGAATGGTGCAAGTAATAGAAAGGTTATTTGTAGAAGGAAGCATTTAATAAATTACGGGGCTCAAGCGGTTTGGAAGGACATAGTAGTAGTTTGCTCATGTGGTGAGATCTGGCTGTAATTATACCTCTGCTATGCTACTGTTGATCAACATAAGAAAGATCTTTTTTTGTGCAAACAACTTGATCTCTACCCCTGTATCTTGAGCACCCAAATCTGGGATTATTCTGTTGACAGGACATAGTAGTAGTTTGCTCATGTACAGGTGTTGCCATCTCGATAAAACCTCACCTTTTGTACATTTGTTCATTTGAAATTCTTATTTTCCAAATTTGTATATGGCATATACAATCTGTAATAAATACATTCAGAAGAGGGTTGGGTTCCGGTGCAAACACTAAACTACTTTAGTTTGTAATCTAATCACATTTTTTAGGATTAACATATTTAATGGTTTGGGTAGAACATAGTCCTCATAAAATATGTTTTAGGATCAGTTCACAGAGTTGCTAATGCTGGCCAGGTGTATCAGATAAGTTTGACATGAAAGGAGCATTTAACGTTGCAAGAATGTTAGTTTCATGTCTTTACTCTTTGTATCTTTGATATTTACTATACACGTTCTTTTTTTCACAAGCAATAGCACATGCCCAAAAAATATCTGCCGCATATATTTAAGTGGAATGATTATATTTCTCTGAAACAAAATTAATTCCAAGTAAATCATTATGTAAATATGTTTTTTTCAAAAAAGTTAGCTTCATTGTTAATAACTTAATCCGATCCTCCAAGCATGTATGAGTATCTTTTTTAGACTATATAATTATATATCTACAAAATAAGAATTTCTTTATAATTTATTTTATAAAAAACTTATGATTTAGTCATTAAAGATATCTATGTTCGTTTTGGTGGGAAAAACTTTGCCTCACTTGCCCACCATCCTATAAATAGGTACTTCCAGGGACTTTAACTTCATGCATCATTAAGCTGTTTTTGGTCTTACTTTTCAATCTGTGCTTCAAATCTTCACACAAGTCATGGTTCACTTTGTTCCATTTGGTGGTTACATGGGTACCCTTTGTATCATACCGCGCAAGAATGAAGTATGCTATTTCCACTTTAGACCTCAAAACACATTTTTTTGGGTCTTTTTTTTTTCAGTATGGATTTGGTAAACAAACCATGATATAACTGTTATTGAAACGTTGACATTTATTTGGTAAACCTTGGTTCAAGACTTAACCCAGACCTGCTTGGTTCATGATAGTGCCTAAGGAACATACTAAATATTGATTATTCTAACGCTTCATGATAGTTTCCTTTTGCACGTTATGCTTCCTTGCATTTACTGGGAAACACATGTTCTTAAACTATTATAACGCTTCATTTTAATTTATTTACTCTGGTTATTTTTTGCATCTAGGAAATTGCTGTGATTGACCAACAATTCGTGCTTAACTGGGCTAATGTTCTTGGGGCCAAATGGTTGATTGAAGACCCTTTGCAGAGGCTTTACATTGTGGACTTTAATATGGATTTTACAACACCAACTCTCCTTCAAGGTTGGGGTGCAGTTGTTTCATTCTATGGCTTGGATGAGACACATTGGTGTGTCCTCCAAATGGTTGCTGCATCTCATTTCCACATGAGGATTTTTGACTTATTGGACAATGAGATTAGCTATGATCCCTTTCGAGCACCTGTAGAAGGTTCTGGGTCTGTCAGGGGGGAAGAAGATGAAGTCGAGAGCGTCCGGATAGACCGCTCTGAAGAAGATGCTTTGTCAGAAGCTTTAGCCCTTGTGCCATATGCTCCACCACCCTCTAGCACTGATATTTCTGTTGAGGCCGAGCAAGAGCTTGAAATGGTGGCTCACCTGGGAGGAACAACTGTGCAAGCAAATGAAGGGCCACCTCAGTATCGCATGCACCTCAACACGACTCTGACCCCGTACCGTGCGTACGGAAGTCAGTATGTAAGTTTGATTTAAATTGTAAAACTAAGGCTTATTGATACCATTCGTTTCCCCTTAAGTATATGATGTTTTTTCATTTTTTTTTCTAGAACTTACCTCGAAAGGTGGCTGAATATGTTCGCCAAAACGGACGTCAGCCCTGGGTCATAAGAGGACCAACTGGAATTAAGAAGGACATCAACATCCTTTTCAGGCCAGATAAAACCTACACTAAACTTGGAAAGGGTTGGAGAAAATTTTGTAAACTTCATGACATTCAGCATGGTCAGAAGATGTCAATGCACTTCACTGATGGTGTATCCAGGTTGATTGATGTGGAGATTTTCAAGTAGAGATTGTTGTTGGCCATTGTACACGCTTTTAGGGGGATTTGGGTTGCTTATTTGCATGGTTTTTAATGCCAGATCTGGTCCAGTGTGGACATTTCAAGAAAGGCTTAGGTTGGCCTAATTGTAGGAATTAGGATGTTGTGTTGTTTAGTGGTTTATGTCTACGTTTGTTTCACGATATGAATATGTCATCTATGTTTACCAATCAAGATATG
The DNA here is from genome assembly GCF_012489685.1 of Lotus japonicus. Taxonomy (NCBI): domain Eukaryota; kingdom Viridiplantae; phylum Streptophyta; class Magnoliopsida; order Fabales; family Fabaceae; genus Lotus; species Lotus japonicus. The sequence continues at coordinate 105,386,663 of NC_080041.1, read as the reverse complement.
TTTGTAAAATATTATTAATATTAATGTCAAGTTGTGTTATGAAAAAGTGATTTCACTCTCTTCTTAAAACCATGCAAATGGTTGTTTTGGAGTAGAAAAGTATCTTTACATGGCAAAGAGAACATCACTTCAAGACAGTGTATATAAGGGGTAGCATTTATATCAGATTTTATTTAAAGAGTAATGGCTCCTAAATAATCTTATGTAGTATATTTAAATCTTAAGTGTAAGTTTTTGTCTTTATTAAGCTATCAAAGGCCCATTTCGAGTTACTTTTGATGTTGACTTCCATTCACATTTTTTTTTATGTAATTTACCAAACCACTTTAATAAAGGCTTTTATATTTCATTATTCAAATCCAATTGATGTGATATTCTCGCCTATGCTATTGTGGTATTTGGTATCATGTGTTTCACTTATTGGTGGCAATGGATATAAATATCTAAACCACAAACTCATATTTGACCTTCAAGGTTGAATCATGAATTTTCCATACCACCTGTTGCTGAACTTTCTGAATTTGGAGATAGTAATTGTAGTTTAGTGTATGTATTTTCATCAGGAGTTTGCTCTTGGCTATTGTATCAACATACCCTGGTATTACTATAAGGGGATTCTTCACCTGGGCACAATCAGGAAAGTTTTGTTATGGACTCTTCATCTGTGCATAGGGACACGCCTGGCGAAGATAAGGTCCAAGGTAATTTGGTCATATTGCTATATAAGCTTCCTTTGAATTCATCTTAATATTAGTACCATTTTTCGTTTAACGAAGACACTTTTGTACATGCCAAGTAGTTTAATGGTCTAAATTTAGCAGCATTATTATGCAAAGCATCCAGAAGTATCAGGAAGCAAATAATGGATCGTAAAAGAAGTTCTGTAGAAATTTTTCACAATGAAAATTGTGGGAGCACTGGGCAAGGCAAGCATTGCAGTTGTTATGCACTTTTTATTATGCTATAAATTCTAATTTGTGATTTCCACTTTAGTGTTAAGTGAAATGGCTAAAATTTTGGTCATTTCCTATCCTGTGTCTACTAATTTATATAATGCTCTTAATTTCAATGAAACAGGTTCAAAGTCTAGGAAGATGAGTTGCAGTCCATTGTTATCAAATATAACAAATATCATGTCAGTTCCAAATGATGGAAGATCCAGTGGGATGCGTTTGGATAGAGCAATCAACATTCCAGGTGCCACTCCTAACGAGGGATATACAAAAAGCACATTTTGTAAGATCTGAATTTCGTGTTATATCCTTGAGGTTGAATTGGAAGTATTGTGTATTATTCACAGAAATCCGTGTTTGATTCAGGCGGGTTTCATTCAACATCTTCTTCCAATTTGACTCACATTTCGATTTTGCAAGATGTCCACTCCAATGGTTCCCTAAAAACTGGTATCTAATCATTTTACTATGATTTAAATGATTGATGATTGACAATAAATGTTATATTTTGAAATGATTTTATGTTCAATATGTGCAGCTGAAGACATTATTATAACCCAGCAGAGTGCAGCTGCAAGGTTAAGGAGAATACAACATGTCAAAATCAAAAGAAGCTGCTTGGTCATGGACAAAGAAAATTTTCCACAACGTGATTCCAACACAGGTATGTCGTCCCGAATTGCTAATGATTAATTTATTTTCTTTTCATAGTTAATAACATGTGTAAATGTTGTTAAGTAGGAACACGTGATTCCCCCAGACTGAAGGTCAAGAAAAGAAATATTGGTAAAAGACCGAATATAGCACAGTCTAGAGCAAGTTCCTCAAAGAGTTCTGTTGTTAAGACTAAGCCTGGGGAAGGTGTATCTCTGTGTCGGAAACTGGTTTCTGAGTTCAATGCAGCTGCTAATTCTCCACTTAATGTTCCAAACATATACGACGATGCTGAGTTAATAGGTAATTGTTTAGTTTTTGTTATCTAATAGAGGTTCCATGCGTAAGTTCAACCGAGCTGTAATGTAACGTTTCATTTGTGTGTTTACAGACGAGGTAGACCTTGGAGATGCATCTTTTCTGTGCAGAATTTGCCATGCTCAGATGTGGTATGAAGAACGAATAGACAAAAGTAAGCAGTCTAATAATCCCGAATTCTATCGGTGTTGTATGAAAGGAAAGGTGGTCTTACCATTTATATCTAAGCCGCCACTGTTGTTGTATAATTTGCTTCATGGTATAGATTCCCGATCAAAACACTTTAAGGATAATATTAGAGCATATAATAGTATGTTCGCCTTTACTTCAATTGGTGGGAAGGTTGAATCCTCTTTGAACAATGGTGGAGGCCCCCCTCAATTTGTGTTGAGTGGCCAAAATTATCACAGAATTGGTACTCTATTACCTCAAGCCGGTCAATCACCAAAATTTGCCCAACTTTATATCTATGACACACAGAATGAAAATTCCAATAGAATGAAGCCGTTTAAGTAAGTTTTTATATTCTATATAGTAATTTATCTTTTTTTATCATTTTTACATGTAATATGTTGGCATGAAATTTAACAAGTGTTTTGGCCCATGTGCAGCTCAATGAACACAGCGGAGAATTTGGATATATCATTAGTTGAGGATTTAAAGCAAATGATTGATGAGAACAATGTTTTAGCAAAATCATTTCGCAAAGTGCGAGATTATATCAATGAGAAAGAATCTTCGTCATTTGCTTTGAGACTTTTTCGGAAGCGAGGTAAGGACCCCCGAACATATAACCTTCCTACGTCTGACGAGATTGCAGCACTTATTGTAGGAGATTTTGATACAGTTGAAGTTGGTCGTGATATTATTGTCAAAAAAGATGGTGTCCTTTCTAGGATTCACGAAACTCATACTTCGTTTATTCCTTTACAATATCCTTTGATATTTCCTTATGGCGAAGATGGTTGGCAAGAAGATATTCCTTTATCTGGTATTTCTGCTACTACTAGCTCTCGCTTGAAACCTCGCGTCACATTGAGAGAATTCATAACATTCAGAATTCAAGAAAGGAATAATGAGTATGGGAATGTGGTTTTATGCAGAAGGCTTTTTCAACAATTTGTGGTTGATTGCTTTACTATGATTGAATCACAAAGGCTTTCATTTATTAGAAATAATCAAAAACTGATTCGAGCAGATTTTCTCAATGGCCTTGAAGAAGCAATGTCTAGAGGAGAAACTGATCCAAGTTTTTTAGGGACGCGTATTGTGCTCCCAGCATCCTTTATTGGTGGAAAACGCTATATGTTTGATTGTTGTCAGGATGCAATGGCTATATGCAAGCGTTATGGTTATCCTGACCTTTTCATTACTGTCACCTGCAATTCTGCATGGAAAGAAATTGATAGATTTGTGCGACCACGAAATGTTCGTGCTGACGAACGTCCTGATGTTTGTTGTCGAGTGTTTAAAATCAAACTTGACCATTTAATAGCAACCTTGAAGAGTGGCATCATCTTCGGACCTTTGGATGCAGGTATGTTCCATTTATTTACTGTTTTCAAATTATAACTTATTGTATATATAGTTATTTGTATGTTTTTTTTCCAGGTATGTATACAATTGAATTCCAAAAAAGAGGATTACCCCATGCTCATATTTTGTTATGGCTTTCTAAAGAGAACAAATTAGTAACAACTTCTGACATTGATAAATGCATTTCTGCTGAGATTCCTGACCCAATATTATATCCTAAATTAAACAACGTTGTGTCTACTTACATGTTGCATGGGCCTTGTGGTTCGGGACATTACAAATCTCCTTGCATGACAGATGGAAAGTGCAGTAAATTTTTTCCGAAAAAATTCCAAGAAAGCACTATAATTGATGATGATGGTTATCCTGTTTATAAAAGAAGAGACACTGGAGTTTATGTGGACAAGAAAGGTATTCGCATGGATAATAGTTTTGTTGTCCCTTATAATCCTCAATTACTCATGTTATACAATGGTCATATCAATGTTGAATATTGCAACAAGTCAAATGCAATCAAATATCTCTTCAAATATGTTAGCAAAGGGCCGGATAGAGTAAATGTTGAGATATCCAATCAGAACAAAGATTGCACGGAGACTGAGGTCAAAGATGAAATTAAACAATATTATGATTGTAGATACCTTACTCCGTGTGAAGCAGTTTGGAGGACATTGAAATTATTTATTCATGTCAAATGGCCTTCGGTTAAAAAAGTGACATTTCATCTTCCAAATAAACAAAGTGTTTGTTTTAAAGATCATGATGATTTAAAGCGCGTGGTAGACAAGGCTACTGAAAAAGACACTATGTTTATAGCTTGGATGAAAGCCAATTGTAAGTATGGTGAAGGAAAAGCGTTTACATATGCAGAGTTCCCATCCCATTTTGTATATGATGAAGACACTCATTCATGGCATCCAAGGAAGAAAGGGACATCTATTGGAAGACTCCAATATATTCCTCATGGAGTTGGTGAACTTTATTACTTGAGAATTTTATTGACTCTACAGAAAGGTTGCACAAGTTGGGAGAGCATTCGCACTGTGGATGATGTTGAATATCCTACATTTCGTGACGCATGTTACGCCTTAGGATTATTAGCTGATGATAAGGAATTCTTAGATGCAATTACGGAAGCAAATGAATTAGCATCAGGTGTGTAACATCCAATTAATGTCTTTTATTTGTCATAAAATACAGCACGAAATTTATATCAACTTCCTCTGTTGTTCATGATAGTATTATCTAATTACCATATATATTTTTGTAGGTACCCAGCTGCGAAAGTTCTTTGTAATGTTGCTTACAACAAACACAATGAGCAAACCTGAATTTGTGTGGGAAAAGTCTTGGAGAATTTTGTCTGACAGTATAGTTTATGAAAGGAGGAAAAAGCTGCGCAATTCAGGTTTGGAAATTTTTTTTATCGAAATTATGTTAATGTATATATTTGCATGAGATAATTATTGGGGTTTTTTTTGGTGTAGATCTTCATATAAATGATGATGATTTAAAGAATCTTTGTTTAATAGAATTGGAGAAACTACTGCATATGAATGGAAGATCTTTAAAAGATTATCCATGCTTACCATTTCCACACTTATTTGATGACTCCCAATTTGAGAACAAATTTGTAGCGGATGAATTGAATTATGATAAAGCTGAAATGGAAGATTTGCACAAATCATTACTCAATTCATTAACTGCTGAACAACATAAGATATACAAATCCATAATGGATGCAGTTATGAATAGAGCTGGAGGTCTCTTTTTCTTATATGGTTTTGGAGGTACTGGTAAGACCTATTTGTGGAATACATTATCAGCTGCTGTTAGGGCACAAGGGTTGATTGTATTAAATGTTGCTTCAAGTGGTATTGCTTCTTTGCTTTTACCTGGTGGCAGAACTGCACATTCTAGGTTTTCTATTCCAATTTCTATAAAAGAGAGTTCAACTTGCAATGTATCACAAGGTTCTTTAAAGGCAGAGTTGTTACAAAAAACAAGTTTGATCATATGGGATGAAGCACCCATGCTCAATAAATGGTGTTTTGAAGCATTGGACCGGACTTTAAATGATATAATGAAGTCGCATCAAAGTGTTGATAGTGGCATGCCTTTTGGGGGTAAAGTGGTGGTTTTGGGTGGAGATTTTAGGCAAATTTTGCCAGTTATTCAGAAAGGAAGTCGTTCTGAAATTGTTAGTGCCACAATCAATTCGTCTTATCTTTGGAAGCAATGTCATGTGCTAAAACTTACCAAAAACATGAGGCTTATTAGCTCAAAATGTCATGATGAAAAGATTGAAATTAAAAGGTTTGCTGACTGGCTATTAGACATTGGTGACGGAAAGGTGAATACAATTGATGCAGAAGATTCTACAATTCAGATTCCAGATGATCTTCTTATTCTTGACTCTGATAATCCAATTCAAAGTTTGATTGACTTTGCTTACCCTCAAATGCTGCAAAATTTGAATGAAAAGAATTACAAATTCTTTGAAGATAGGGCTATTTTGGCTCCTACATTAGAAAGTGTAGAAATTATTAATACTGAAATGCTAGGTAAAATTCCAGGTGAGATTAAAGAATATTTGAGTTGTGATACAACTTGCAGGTCAGATGAAGACTCAGAGGTCGAAGCAGAATGGTTCACAACTGAGTTCCTCAATAATATTCAATGTTCCGGTATACCAAATCACAAATTGAGTTTGAAAGTGGGTGTCCCTATTATGTTGTTGCGCAACATTGACCAAGCAGGTGGACTTTGCAATGGTACTAGAATGATTGTTAAAGATATGGGAAAAAATGTTATTGTTGCCAATGTAGTATCAGGGAAGCAGTTAGGTGAGAAGGTTCTTATATCAAGAATGGATTTAGTACCTACAGACTCTGGTTTACCATTTAAATTTGTCAGGAGACAGTTTCCCATTGCTTTATGTTTTGCAATGACGATTAATAAAAGTCAAGGTCAGACGCTTTCTCATGTCGGTTTGTATTTGCCTAAGCCAGTATTTACTCATGGACAGTTATATGTTGCCTTATCAAGAGTAAAGTCCAGAAAAGGTCTCAAAATTTTATTGTTAGATGAAGATGGATTAATCTCAAAGGTCACCAAAAATGTGGTATACAATGAAGTTTTTCAAAACGTTTGAAGAACCATCATATATGAAATACTGTAAGTTTTAAATCTTACTCTTATATGTATTAAATTATAACATTGTTGTAAGGATATCATTTCAATATCTTTTTTATATATGTTTGTCATGTTTTTGCAGACAATTACGTGGTCAAAACAGTTTGGGGGGCTCTCTTAAAATCATATGTGTAATTTTGTGGCAGTTCCATGTTGTCCACTTCCCATTGATCCAGTACATTAACTATTTTAGTTTTCCATCTATATTCTGTAATAAGCCAAATACTCTAATCTGTTATCTAATGCCAGACATATTGTATCTACTACTATTAAGTTGAAAAAACTTATGTCAAGATGCTTCAGGTTGCAATCTATATCCTAATATACTGCCCATGTAGTGATGCCAAATAAAATCAGTATTTCCAAGTCTTTTTGATAAACACCTTTCACCGACTGAGAGGCTCAGGTAATAATTCATGCTTAAGAAAGGCCACCAAATCAAAGAAGGTCAATTAATTCATGATATATGGTATAATCAATAAACCTGTTTCCTTTCTTTGTCAGTATATTTTTTCAAACATTACACAGTCAAATATAAATGCTGCAATAAGGGCAACCCCGTTTTTACGAATTCCCAACTCTGACACAACGTCTACTAATTATTTCAGCCACCCAAAAGTAGAATTGGTAGTAAACGGTTTGATGGCTAATTGGAAATAACTTAAGTTCTGCTTGAGGCTCTGCAAAAAGGTATGCATGTTTTTTAACTTTGACTCCAATATTCAACTGTGCCAGCATATCATAGACACCCATTGTAGCAACTACTTATAATCCTTTGTATACACACCGGAGTGCAGTGAGTTCATTCCACATATCCAAAATCAACTGTGTAGATGGAGCTGAATTTTGAAGATGATCTTCTTTGTTGTAGGGACTCCATTGCCATTTTCACATTACCTGGCCAGGTGATAAAGCTCATCATATAGATTTTGCTTTATTAGTGTATGTGTGTATATTTTTTGACTTAATTTGAATGTGCAGGAAGTAGCCTTAGTTTCACCACAATTTGCTAACGAATTTGATCATGAACTACTCAACCAGTGGAAGTTGATTGATCCCTTTGGAAAGGTTCATTTTGTTTCATATGATAAAAATGCTGGAAAGCCCTATTTGTTTAAAGGTCTGCCGGAGATACGGAAGTATTATTCTTTGGAAGGGTTGAACTGGTTGCTTCTCAAATTCCAGGGATTTTCCAACTTTGATTTGTTTATATACAATGAAAGTATTGAGGAAGTATGTTACCTTCCCCCACCTCCACCTCCAGTTTTAACCCCCCCACCCCCTACTGTTGATGTTGCAATTTCAAGCCAGGCTGAATCCACCCGGATCCAAAATAGTAGGGACCCAGAATGGATTGTGTATCCCTGTTTTTTCGCCTCCAGGCTATCACCAAATCAAGTATCTTCAAGTCAGCTGGTATAGTAAAACTAATTTGCTTAAGCTTTTTAACATGCTAATTAAGGTTCCTAATAGGTTGTAATGATGCTTGCAGAATTTGCCTGCACATGTTTATGAATATCTACGACAAGGTGAAGTTTACAACTGGCTATTGAGAGGGCCAACTGGCAAAGAAGTTCAATGCAAGATTCTTGGTGTTCCACGACGCACATATGCGAGATTTGGTAAGGGTTGGAGAACCTTTTGCAGAACACATGGATTAAAGGAAGGAGATACATTGACCTTTTTTTTTACCTGTGAGAAAGAAGCCATTATTGATGTATTAATACATGATCAGACCTAATAGGATTTCTAGGTTTTGCTGAAGTGGTATTGTTTTCATGTAGTGAAATGAACGATGAACTGTGTTCACAAGTGAATGAATGGCCCAGATTTTCTGATCAATAATATGTAATATATGGGTAGAGTATTGTTTGTGTTACACAATTTATCATGGAAAACTAACCGTGCAGAGCACGGGCAGATATACTAGTTTGCTACATGTTGAATCCTTGAGAAGAATTGAAAGTGACACGTATGTAAAATTGCTGAGCTGGACACTGTTGTTAGAAGTATAAATGATGATGTGGCAGCACTATATTGCACGCTTCACAATTACTATATAATAATAGACTCGTGTTCGGACACTTGTATTAAAAACCTTGCCTTCATTTGTCTAACTCGGCTTAGGTAAATCATCTATAAACTCATCATCTCATCTCCTTTATATTAGTTAAACCTACCAAGCTGATTCTGGCTTCCACCGTACATAAATGCTCATGGAATAATCTCTCGAGTTGTGCCCACGTATTTACTGAGTTCGGAGGTGTTAGGAAATAAGACAGCTAAAGAAATAAAATAAGCAGGGGTGCAATAAAAAAAAAAGCAGGGGTGCAATCAACAAAACAAAAATATAATTTGGAATACTCTTAAATCAGAGAAAAACTAGGACCGTTGTCAAAACCAACAATAAAAAAATAATGACGATGTGAAAATTATAACAATAAATATACTTTAATCTCAATCACCTCATGGCCCTAATACACTCGAACAAGTTAAAGCAAATATTTAAACTACATTTCACATACTCTAAAATAAGAATATAAGATAAAAAGAAAACACAATTATAAACTGAAATTATTTCTCAATGTTAGTAGTTAATTTAAGAAACTTGAAATGTTTATATATAACTTTGTACTCCCCAAATTTGTTATTTTTAACATCTTTCTTTCTTCATCACTAATCCTTCTTGTCAGTCTAGCTAACATTTCTTAATTGTTAATTTATTATATAGTTTGAATTGGGGAGCTAACATTTCTTAATTGTTAATTTATTATATAGTTTGAATTAGGGAGTTGGAAATTGCACCCATTTGTTGTGTTAGTCTAAATTCTCAATTTTGTCCTCCCCTTTCTACCTTCTTCTTCTTCTTCTTCTTCTTCTTCTTCTTCTTCTTCTATTATTATTATTTTTTATCCCATTACTTTTATTTTCACATATTTTTAGTATTATAAAAAAAAACAAAAAGAGGAAAGGCAAAGAAAAAAGGTCACGTAAGTGACCCATGAAAAAGAAATGAAAATAGATAGAAAAAAAAGAGGTAGGCTGCGTAGAAAAAATAGGAGTGAAAGAATGGAGAAAAAGATAAAAGTGGATCAGTAAACGAGAAAGAAGGAAGGGGATTGGGAGAGATGGGACGTGAGAAAAGGGAGCGAGACGCAAATCAACTTTTGAGCCTCCAAAAGGTCCAATCAAGTGTAAGAAAAGTCGCTTATAAAAAAAAAAAAAAATTTAATATATTAGAAGGCCCCTATAATTGTAAAGAGAATCAAATCTAGGGCTTGAAATTTTTTTGCATCAAATTGGATCCCTAGAAATTTTTTTTTAATTCAATTAAGGGCAAAGTGTGTCAGCCTTCAATTTTATCCCAGTCATAAATTCCAAGTGGCTTTTATAATTTTTTTTTAAATAGAAAAATTATAAAACTTTATTTTTAATTTCCAACTCATACTAAAACATAAATAAAAAACTTAATAAAATCCCTAATCTAAATATAAACTTAATTTTTTTTAAATACCAACTAATGTTTATCATTTTATTTTATTTCCAACTTATTTCATAAAAAATAAAACCTATTCTAATTAAAACTAAATCTAACCTAATCTGGATTTAAAAAAAAAAAAAAAAAAACCTAATTTGAAGAACCATGAAGGAGATAAGGCAGAGAAGGAAGAAGAAGGGAGATTGAGATGGTGGGCAGGGTCTGATCGAGTGGAGGAGGAGGGAGTGGCGGCGGTCGCAGGAGATGAAGGAGATGAGAGTTGCGGCGGTGGGGTTAGGGGTTATGAGCGGTGGCGATTCTAGGTTTCTTGATTTTGGTTGAGTTGCAATGGGTGGGGTTGGATGTGGGTTGCAGTGGTGGGGGTGGGGGTTGTGAGCGATGGGGACGGGGGTTGCAAGCGGCGGGGGTTGCGACGGTGGAAATGGGTGTGGTGTTTTGGGTGGGTATGCGGTGGGTGAGGGGTAAAACCCAGACACGAAATCAAGACACAGGCTTCCCTCATCCCTCTTTTCAGATCTGGTTTCTCTCATCCTACGGTGCCCGTCTCACTACGAGCGGAGCTCAGATGCGTCATGGGAGCTTGGGCCAGTTGCTGATCCAGGAGGAAGTGGTGAATTGGTGATAGAAGGTGAAAGATGGAACATTTTGAGGAACGAAGTCAAATTGACATGCCCATTTTTTCAAATCCCCTTCTTTTGCTTTATTCGTGTTAAAAATCCAATCTTTTTCACGGTCGGATACTAAAAGAGTGTTCATTTTTCTCTCATGAAACAAGGTGACCAAGCTTCAATAATTGGGGATGCAATAGATTTTGTGAAGGAGTTGGAGCAATTGGTTCAATCCGTTGAATCACAGAAAATGATGAGAAAAAATAAAGAGGGTTGTTCTTCTTCATCTATGTTTTCTAAGCCACCATCAGATTCATCTCCATCACCTAGTTTTGGAATGAGGTCATCATCATCCACAGAAGGATAAGTTCTTGAGAAAAAGACGCAGATGAGGACCAGATCGAGGAAGAAGGAAGAAGGAAGAAAGAGCAACAATCAACTTTATGGATCTAGTGGTGATTGAAAGAGAAGATTGACTTTCGGAGTGGTTACAGGGAGTGGGTTTAGCTGCGAGTTTAGGGAGGAAGATGGTTGTGTGGTGGCCGGAAGTTTCAGGTGAAGGTTGAGTGTGATGGTTCACGGTGGAGGTTGGGGAAGGAAGAGTAGGTATGAAGTAGAAGAAGAGAGAGAAAATCAAAGATTCAGAGAGAAAAGATGAACATGTGAGAGAGAGAGATGTTTTTGGATTAATTTTCTGAAGATTAAAGATTAATGTTTGATTAATCTTTAAATGATTGAGTTGGAATTAAAAATTATTTTTTTTTAATTTTTTAATTAAAAAAAATGTAAAAGCCACGTGTAATTGATGACTATGACAAAATTGAGATCTGGCAGCATTTGGCCTTAATTGAATTTAAAAAAAAAAAAATTTAAGGACCCAATTAGATGCAAAAAATTTCTAGCCCTGAATTTGATTCCCTTTACAATTACAGGGGTCTTCTGATGTATTAAGCCAAAAAAAAAATAAATAAGTGTAAGAAAAGTCTCCTCCTAGCTAATTGGCTGTGAGAGGCTCTAGAAGATTTTTATCATTGCAAATCCCATGCATCAAAGAATGGGATTTCACCTATTTATCTCACACCTATTTTTGAAAAAAATCTCAAAATACTTGTAATTTAATATAAGTCATGAATTAAGAACATATTTAACTTGTATTTGTTATTCTTTTACATTGAAAATATAATTATACTTTCCAATTATATGACTTGATTTATAGATATTCTCCTCCTCAATTCACATGTCTCACAGTTCTTATCACTTAAGTTGTCGTTTGGGACAACCTTATATTTATTCAGACAAACATGAAGATATTTTTGTACAAAATAATTCAAATTTCAATATGTTTTTTGAAAGAAAATTTCAATATGTTAATAATGTTTTGTTCACATATAATTTTAACCTTAACCTTACAAAAATAAGAAGGAAAACAAAAGAAATGAGTGATATGATCCTCTCTACATGTATTGGGTTGAAGTACCCCGTGTACTTCTCATCAATATATTTCTTTGCTTACAAAAAAAAAGTGATATCATATGTGATGTGATAAAAAAATGTAGATAAATAAAAATAAAATGTGTAAAAATGAGTTGGAGGGGAAATTAGGTCTAAATGAATATGAATGTTACTTTCACTTCAGAAACTCCTGCTCTCAAACTCACAAAGCTTCTCTCTCACGCTCCCTCCCTCTTTCTCTTGAAGAACCATCAAAGGTACTCAAAGGTACGCATCCGGAACAAAAGATCACATTTTCCCTTCCAAATTGTATCTTTTGATTCGGACAAAAGATTAGATGTATGTTTTTGTTTTTCTGTTGAGGAGTTAAGCTTTGCTAATTACTATTTTCTTGAAACAAAATATATTAATTACATTGGTTCATCTATCATGAAGTTATTTGTCACATGGGATATATTAGAAACTATTCAGCTTATGAAACATAAAAGTTGTACTTATGTTTTGTATTCAACTCAATTCAGTTCTTTTGATAACGTTTCTTTTGTTAGATTGAAAGAAAGCATGGGCAAAAATGGTGAAGGATGTGCCATAGGAATCGACCTTGGCACCACCTACTCGTGTGTTGCAGTTTGGCAGGAGCAACATAGTAGAGTAGAGATCATTCACAATGATCAAGGGAACAGAATTACTCCCTCCTTTGTTGCTTTCACTGATCAACAGAGGTTGATTGGTGATGCTGCTAAGAATCAGGCTGCTACAAACCCTGAGAACACTATCTTTGGTAAAATCTTCTACTTTTATTACTATCCTCCTCTAAATATTTACCTTAAGCAAAACAAATGAAACAGTGTTGAGAATTTTCATTATTTATGCAGATGCTAAGAGGTTAATTGGTAGGAAGTATAGTGATCCCATCATTAAAAATGATATATTGTTATGGCCATTCAAGGTTATTGCGGGTGTTGATGACAAACCCGTGATTGCTGTTAAGTTTAAGGGTCAAGAGAAGCATCTTTCTGCTGAGGAAATATCATCCATGGTTCTCACAAAGATGCGGGAGATTGCAGAGGCATATCTGGAGTCACCTGTTAAGAATGCAGTTATTACTGTGCCTGCTTATTTCAATGACTCTCAGCGCAAAGCCACTGTAGATGCTGGTGTCATTGCTGGTCTCAATGTTAAGCAGATAATCAATGAACCCACTGCGGCTGCAATTGCTTATGGTCTTGACAAAAAAACTAATCATGTGGGAGAGCGAAATATTTTCATTTTTGACCTTGGTGGTGGTACTTTTGATGTGTCTCTCGTTACAATTAAAGAAAAGGTCTTCACAGTTAAGGCCACTGATGGAAATACTCACCTTGGAGGAGAGGACATTGATAACAGAATGGTGAACCACTTTGTGGAGGAGTTTAAAATGAAGAGCAAATTGGATATTAGTGGTAATGCAAAATCACTGAGAAGGTTGAGAAGCGCATGTGAGAGGGCTAAAAGGACACTGTCATCAATGGTTGTAACCACCATCGAGGTTGATGCTTTGTTTCAGGGCATTGATTTCTGTTCCTCAATTACTCAGGCAAAATTTGAGGAAATCAACATGGAACTCTTTGAAGAGTGTATGGAGACAGTAGATAAGTGTCTTGTTGATGCTAAGATGGACAAGAGCAGTGTGCATGATGTTGTCCTTGTTGGTGGATCTTCTAGGATTCCTAAAGTGCAACAGCTATTGCAAGAGTTTTTCAATGGAAAGGATTTGTGCAAGAGCATCAACCCTGATGAGGCTGTTGCTTATGGTGCAGCTGTCCAGGCTGCTTTGTTGAGTGAAGACATTAAGAATGTTCCAAACTTGGTGCTCTTTGACGTTACCCCACTGTCTCTTGGTATATTTACAGCAGGAGATGTCATGAGTGTGGTGATTCCTAGGAACACTACAATTCCTGTTAAAATGAAAAAACAGTACCTTACCATTAAAGATAACCAATTTAGTCAACTGATTCAGGTTTATGAGGGTGAGAGAGCAAGAGCTGGAGATAACAATTTGTTGGGCTCTTTTCTTCTTCGTGGCATACCTCCTGCTTCTCGTGGCCACCCATTTGATGTATGTTTTGCCATGGATGAAAATGGTATACTAACTGTTTCAGCTAAGGAAAGAACCACTGGCAATACAAATGAGATCACCATAACCAATGACAAAGGAAGACTGTCAGCAAAAGAAATTAAAAGATTAGTTCAAGAAGCTGAGTCTTACCAGGCTGAAGATCAGAAGTTCCTCAGGAAAGCCAATGCGATGAATGCTTTGAGTAAATACGCTTACAAGATGAAGAATGCTATGAAGGATACTAATCTCAGTTCTAAAATTTTACCAATAGATGAGCAGAAAATTAGGGCTGCAATTGTAGAAGCTGAAAATTTTCTTGATGGCAACCAACAAGCAGAAGCCTATGTGTTTGAGAATTGTCTCCACAAGGTGGAAAGCATCTTTGAACCAATTATAATCAGGAGGAAGCGTGGAAGAAATGACGAGGTAGTTGTTAATAAATTTGGAGAAACTTGCTTAGCTTGACACATTTTGATGGTTTATTTTGTATTTGCTTTCTTTTACTGCCCCTTCGATTTAATTTTGAAAAAAAAGGCTTTAATTGGGGCTAGGTACCTTTTCTGTTTCAGGGTCTGGACTTTAGATTTCAATTGTAATAGATGTTAATGTTTATTATCATTCCTAGTTAATATATTTTGATGGTTGTAATTTGTATTCTGTGTAATGCCATTTTGTGCTCTTATCTTATTCTAATGCATTGCAGATGACTATAGTATTAAAAACTTATTCTCATATCTTGTTCGCCCCTTTTGTCTTCTCTTTGTATTTATGCTAATTGAGTATCTTGGAGATTTTGGGTTAAGAATTCTAGTCATTTGTCATACATAAAGCTTAAGAAGCGATGTGTTGCTTACTGTCTTCCTATATATCCTAAGTTCTGTAATGAATCCATCTTGAACATAAAAAGAGAAAATGAAGTCAATGACTAATAAGTTTTCACATTTTTTTCCTGCTCCCTCCAAGATGCAGAAACACTTTCTTTATTTCATAAGTACTAGCGTTTTTACTCTGTGCGTTGCACAGCGAATATTGATCTCATTATTTAGGCACGTACTAATGAATTAAGATATGAAAAAAAATGAGCATTCAACCAAACAAAATCAATCACAATGAGTGTCACACAACTTGCAAAATTTGACAAAAACTTCATATATATTTAATCTAAGTATTTTTAAAATTGTGAAAATATACTTAAATTAGATGAGATTTTTTCCTTAAACCAACATTTAATGCATTACAATTTGACAAATAAAAATGTAAGGAAAATTAATAACTATTTTTCAAAAACTTAAAAGGCTACATAAGGGTTTATACCTATAAGGAATCACGTATCAAGGTCCTTATACATTATATCACAAAGTGGAACGAAAGAGTATGGAGTTAAGTTGATAGTTTTGTTAGGAACCAATTGTATAGATGTATGAATATCAAAGTTGATATTGAATGGATGCGAGGTTGGGTGAAAATCATGACCGCTTTCACCAACACCAAAGAATGAAATCTGATATACGCTTCATTCAGTTAGCAAAGATTGAAATCGATAAATCAAAAGTCTTCCTAACATAAGCATGAATCTTAAGGCTCTGAAATTTAAAAAGTGAAAAAGCTAAGAGATTTATTAATGCATTCAAAAATGACATTAAAACAAAGTGATTCATAAAAAAAAAGTGTTATACCTTGTCATCCATAGAAATCATTTCCATCGAAAATGGTAGCTTTGAGCCATATAAGCTCGGACTTTGCCATAAATGATTGACTTTCGCAACAATTGTCCAGTTCTCTTTGGAGGCATCGATTTTGGCGAGATCATCGATTTAGGAAGCATCAGAACAAATTAAAGGTTAATTTCAAATATATCAAGTGCTGGAAAATGGATGGAATGATGGAGGGGAAATGTAACATAAATGGGTATATATAGTTGAAATTATGGTTAATGATGACTAAAGGTGAAAACAATATTTCATTCCCAAATAGAATATGTTATTTTCATTCAAATTTGAAATTGATTTTTGGAGAATTAAGACAAGTCTAATAAAAATAAATAAAATCAATTCATTTGAATAATTCCGGATTTATAATTTGTAACAGTCATGTCAGAAGTCAAATTTGTGGAAGACTTTTTGCTGATTTCCAATCCTTCCATTTTTTACCTCAATTAAATTTTTGGAGAACTTTTTACTGATTTTCAATCCTTCCATTTTTTTGCTGAATTTCAATCCTTCCTTTAATACTTTTAATTCAATTCAATTAAATTTATGTTAAATAAGGAAATCAAGGTTTTTCTGTTTTCTTAATAGTAATTAGTATTAAATGTTGTATTATGATTCTTTTAAATATGTAAACGAATTAAATGTTTAAAATTGTCAATGATACATAATTAAATTAAGTGATCGTAATCAACAGTTATAATTAAACTGTTTAGAATTAATCAATGAAATTCGAAAAAGAATTTCCTTAAACAAATTGCCATTGCATAAAAATGTAAAAAATTATTTCAAATGCGATTTTTTAAAAAAAAACGGATTTACCATTTATTTAATATAGCATTTAATGTTTTTTATGAGTGTAAATACAAATTAATATAATTAAGTGGTCTATTTAAGAAATTTGAAGGAAATAAATAATTAATTGCAAAAAGTAATTTCCTTAAATAGATAGCACAAAGTAATTTCCTTAAAAGGAGTTTGAAGAAAATAAATAATTATTTGCAAAACCTTGAATATAATAAACCTTGAATACTATTAAAATAAACTTTGAACGTAATATAACAAACCCTATATATTATATTGAGGTTGTGTATATTAACTTAAAATATTACGTTATTAACATTTCCGGATCCTGTATATTTTAATTTAAACAAACAAAATTTCAAACATTACGTTATTAACTTTATTTATAATTTTTTCATTTAATGAGGGACAAACAAACAAAATTATAGGGAAATCACTTAGGATAATTAATTTGTGTGAGTCTCTCTAGCTGTGACACTTGTCAGGCAGAGATGGTGGTGAGATGAAATTGATTCTTAGAATGTCATGTGTGAAATTGTTTTGGATAACGATTTTCTTTTTAATAGTATATAGATGAATTCTATGGCATTGGCAGCTTCAATAACACTATTTATGCCACCTTTCTTGTATAAAGTTTTTCAAAGTTTACAAATTAGAAGGGTGGATTTAGTTTGTAATCCCAATGACCTCTCTAGTGGAATAATATTTGATTGATGTTATTACCATAATGTAATCATGCTAATCAAGTGAGATTGGAATTTTACACTTCACCTAAATTTGGAAAAAGAAATCAATTAAGAGTGGATTAGTGATCAGGGCTACATATAATTTGCAAGAAAACTTGATTCAATGTCATGTACCCAAAAAATAGCATGCATTTTATTGCACACGGGCATTGCAGCAAAAATCAAGTCAAAGACCTGGAGAACCAAGACAAAACATCTCCAAGTTCAACTCCCATTTAAGCTATCTCAGTAATTCCCAGCAGCTCAGTACAAAGTTACTTCAATCACTCATGCAAGGTTCGAGGAATTGAACATTGACATGTTTCGTAATATTTTTTAATTTTTAATTTTCTTAATTAATATACTTAAAAGTTAAAAGTGATCATTCTATTAAAAGTAAAATTTTCCATTTATAAAAATGAGCCTTTATTTTTAAATTGATTAAAATTAAAAAAGTTATATTAATTAACCCATTTTAATTAAAATTATATAGGTAACTAATTGATTTTATTTTAGTATCGGCAAGAGATAAACAATAAAAATTAATTAAATTTAAAAATATCATTAAAACTATTATTTTTATTTTCCGAACCATCAAGTGCTCAACACACGTGGAGCTTGCCATGCTCGGCTCTGAAACACATGCATCGAAGTTGAGTTTGGAAACTCCTTTGTGAGGACGCCACCTATACCCTTGGAAATTCTATGTTGTTTTTGGGAAAAGAATTCAAAGTTATGTTAATGTATACCCCCACCCCTTAAAAAAATTCAGCTTATTAAAATTTGTGTTCTGTTCACTCAAGAAACTTTTCTAACATCTGACATATTGAAGGAAGGTAGAATGCTAATATCCTTAAAAGTGCAGAAGTTCAGATATCATCAAAGTTTGAATTATTGTTTATCCATCCCTTCTCTTTTCCCCCATCAAAATGAAAATGCTGATTTCCAGCCCTACCAAATCTAGAATTCCATTTTTTAACATAGAAGGATATTGAAAGAGTATAAAAATTGCAACTGATGTGCTATTTGTTTTATGAAAAGACCACCAATGTAACTGTCTGCTGCAACAGTACATCCCAAAACATAACACAGCACTGCACAAACAATAAAATATCTTCACAGTAAATTCCTAAAACATGACAGCCTCGGCAATAAAAGAAGCCTGCAAAGAGACATGTAGATGAAATTGAGATAAGATACAAGGAATATAGCTTACCTTTGCAATCGGGGCCATCTCAACAGCAATATGGGTGATATGCAAAGGTGGTTCCTTTACAATACCTCCAAAAACTGGTATGTGATAATCCATTCCAAATTTATTGTCAAAAACTCCACCACTTTCACTCTCAGAGAATACAAAGTCCATCATGTATGCATCCAGTGGAACCTTAACTGCAGAAACACAAAATTATTTAACTTCTTCAGGATCAAAGTCCAAATGTCTTTTTTTTTCCTGGAGAGAACAAAGTAGCTACGTTCTGTATGAAGTTGAACTATACCAAATTTATAAAGTACATCCATCTTAAAAAGCTATTTCTAACGATATAAGATCAGTGAAGATGGAATCTGAATACAATCATAAATGATACAGAGCACAAACTCCGTGCAGCTTTCTTCATAATGTTGGTGACAATAAACACTCAGCATTATCAAAGACCAGCCGAGAGGCTTAGGACACAGAGAGTAATGGTACGTGAAAAACATTTTAAAGATGCCAATATTCACTAAGACTTCTAATCATAATATTTATCTCTAGATCTATGCATGGGCAACATGAAAACATTTTTGAACTCTCAGAATTTCGGTTAAGCCTAATTCTACCCCAAAACCTAGCTTAGGGGTGAGGATTGTTCTACTCTACATAAGAACTATTTTGGTTATATCTCTAGTCAATGTGAGACTTCTCATTACACACCCCTCATGCAGGTGGCTCATATCATATATGGATGCTCTCCAATAAACAGATCTAGGATAGACTGATACCATCTTAGAATTTGGGATAGTGCTTACTTTACCCCAAAAGCTAGCTCATGGATGAAGATTGCTCTACCCTATAAAAGGACTATTTTGGTCATATCTCTCCTCAATGTGGGACTTCTCAATATGAACAAATCTACATGTAATTGGGAGGTTCTGACACTTGTTGTTGCCTTTTTTCTCCTTGATTGTTATTTAAATAGCATTATCCACACACAGAATACAAACTGGTAGGGTAGCACAACAATTCATTCAATAGAAAGACCATTAATCTGGTAACATAATAGCACATCATATATGGTGATAACATCAAAAGTGGTAACATAATATATTTGGAGGACAGAGCATATTTCAGAAATAAGTCAATAACACTCTTTAAACAAATCTTAATAAAATAAAAAATAGAAGTTAAGCAACCAAAGAGACATTAAAATCCTTAATGTTGCTAATTGCAGGAATTCTGTGGTCTAATGACTCTAATCATCTTTGAAATGTAAAACTGAACGAGAGACTCACCACAGGCTTTGACATGAGTGCCATTATCTGCAGGCAACATTCTCTGAGGTGGCAATGGGCCAATGCGATGAGACCAACGATTAAATGAGCATCTAAACCAAACCTCAGGTTTTCCTTTCAGATTTGTGTTGGAGGGATTGTAAAATACTGTCACTATGCTCCCTGCTTGAACATCAAGAGGCTCGGTAAAGACAATATGCTTTTGAGACAGCAAAAATGTTTTCAAAGTTTTTTCCTTTGTTTCAGCTTTCATCTTTGCTGTTTTTGCAGCCTGTCACCAGAATAGGATTAAACCAACAATATTGCATTAGTATCTATGTTAATCATTTTTCTTCCAAAAAGAAACACCTGAGTGAGTAGAGCAAGATTTAGGCAAACAGTTTAAGGGATCAATCTGAAACCCGTCTCTGAACAAAAGAATTTCAACTATAGACCTGACTAAAGAAAAAAGGTGAACTTATCCTCCACACATTGTGATTTCATCATAAGAGTAAGCCCTCGAGTCAGTGTTATTTCTCAGAAGTTATGACATGATTTCTTAAAACTATCACATCATTGATCCATGTCATTAAGATTTCAACAAAGTTTAACATTGGTTGTCAACATGCAACATCACATTAGTCCTCCAAAAATATTTGTTATCGAATTAGTTCCTTCAAGATCTAAAACATTACCACATTATTCCTCCAAAATTTGTTCACCAGATTAGTCCGTAAGAAATTTAATTCATCACCAAATCCCTCCTCCCATACAACCAAATTAGTCCTTCTGAGTCACCACTTGAGTCCTTCATAAGGACATATATGGTAACATTTTAGATCTTTAACAGACTAATTTGGTGAAAGAAAAATTCACAAAACTAATATGGTAACATTTTACACCTTTGAAGGACTAATTTAGTGACCAGTTTTTTAAAGACAGATGTAGTGGGTGATGTGTTAGGATGTAAGAGATGGGAAAATTAGTTAGGGGATTTTATAGTAGTTAGGAGCTGTTAAAGCAGTTAGTTAGTAGTAGGAGGGGATTGGGTAAATAAATAGGGGAAACGAAATAATAGAGATTTTGCACGACTGATAATTTGAGAGAGAAACGAAAGATCCTTCGAAGGCGGAATGGAACCCTTAGGGATAATTCCATTCTCCATTTTCTTTCAGTTTTAAATAATAAATGTCTATTCTTTTAATCCTTTTTATCGAATTTTCGTTTTCCTTAATGCTAATTTATAGGACCAACTTCAGGGCTTACTCTTTTAAAAAACACAATGTCTGTCTTTCTGTATATATTTACATGAAGGGGCACAAGAAAGATTAATAGATTACTGAAAAGATTATCGTTATGATTGGCAAGTATCTTAGGTGGCACCTCAATATTACCATTTAGGAAGTCATCTCAAGCAAGAACAAACCTTTGCACGTATTGTTTCCTCTCTTAACTTCCTATCCTCCTGAAGTTTTCTGTATATCAGCTGCTCTTCCTCAGCCCAATACTGTTCATCAAGTGGAGCTATAGGGACAATAGCATGGAAATCTTGTAACTGGTTGTTATCATACACAACTGCATTTTGAGGTGGACCATCGGCAAACACCCAATCCAGGACAAGAGCTCGGTCGGGTACAACAACTGCATGATGAAAAAAAAATTGTATACTTCAAATTAATCATAAAAAATAGATCAAGTATTTATCCCTCATCTGGATTAGCTGACAATCGAACAGCCACTGATCTAGAACTGCTTGAAGAGTTGTTGAGGTGATTTTACACCCTATTCTAGAAGTAAACATCATACTAGAAATGCCAGCCAAATAAATGTAGTGGTAGGAATCCAAAGCAATGAGGTAGAATTTAGAAATGGTCATGAAACTTTTAAAGTTCAAAATTCTAATAATATTTTTTAATACAATAATGGGCATAAACACAAGTATCCCAGCTCCTTAGCTGAAAACTTTTCATGTTTAAATTAAATGATGGGCATGGCAGATCTATAGAAACAATTCACTTCAATTCTGATTCTTCTTATGGATAAAAAAGGCACTTCAGAACCATGTATCAGCATCTATCTGTGAAAACATACCATTCACGTATTGCATTGCCATCATTTTAAGTTACAGAGATGTCAAACTCCACCTCTGTGCATGTACCTCATAGCACACATTTTGTCTATTCAATCACTTATTTATTTTAAATTTCAGTGAAAGATCAATTTTCAAGGAAATGAACTAAAATCAAAGATAAGGAGTAGATATATAAACAAACATACCATCTGCATACCACCAATCACCACCTTTTAAGACAGACTTCACAAGCCTTTCAACAATTGACAATCCATCCTTCCAATTATTATACCCACCATGAATCCATATTTCCTTAGCTTGTGCAAGAGGACCAGAGCCTCCTTTATAATATAACCTAACCAAGTCCTTCCCTTTGAATTCAGTAGGTTCAATACACCAAACATTATCAACGGATTTTACAGCCTTTTTCACATGTGGCAGCAATGTTTCTCGCTTTGTTTCTACCTCCACTCTTGCCTGTGACCTGTCCGCTTCTTCCGCAGCTTTCTCTGCTTCTATTCGCCTTTGCTCTTCAGCCTGTCTTTCTCTTTCAGCTTGCTCCTTAGCTAGTTTTACTAATTCTTTGCGTTTCTCCTCAAGCAAGAAATCGTCAAATGCTAATGCATCCATTCCACCCTCAACAGGTATACAGAAGTCTTTGCCGTCATTGTTATCATAGACATCTTGTCCATTGAAGAACACAAAGTCTAGTTTGTAGGCTTCTTTGTGAACATGTAATTCGCAAAACCACCAATCACCCTTGAGATGCGTTCTATTCATCCTAAGGGTAAAAGATTTCCACCTCCAATCATTAAATGCCCCCATGATCAGAATATCTGGTTCATCACTTAGGGTTGAAAGACTCTTATTAAGATACACTTCTATGTCTTGATCAGGTTTAACCACAGGAGGATACACAAACATCTTGGTACCTTGTGAAAGATTTTCCTCCGCAATCCTCTCTATTTCCTGCCTCCTCAAATTTTGTTCCAGCTCTAACTTCAACCGCCGAGAAGCTTCCTCGCTTATTCTATCATCGCTAGCAGTGCTTGTTTCCTCACTTTTTACCTGAACATTTTCATCAATTTCTGCATAGTCCAATGTCCTTTCCTCTGATTCATTAACAATCCCAACATCTCCATTGTAAGAAATCCCCTCCCGTGATTTGAGAACAATAACATCCTCATCAGTTGTAGAAACATCTCCAATTTCCTCACCTCGGTTGCTCGTAACCCCTTGGTTATCATTATCAGTATTCACATCGAGTGTTTGTTTATTACCGTCCCCGGGAATCTCACTGACGGTTGGAGTTAACGAATCTCCCTTCTTGACAGTAGCTTTCTTTTTACTGGTGTTCTTGCTGCTTGCTCTAACAGGTGATTTTGGGGCAAAACCCTTGGGTGCAGAGTCCTTAGGCCTTGCAATTGACACCTTCTTCTGCTGTCTCCTCCTAGAAAAATCTACCAAAACATAAAAACTAAACAATAAATTCCTAAATTCATAGCAGCAATCACCTCATGATTCCAACACAACAAACATAAAAAGAAAAATGAAAAAATAAACCTGCACTACTAGCCTTGACGCAGAAACCACCCCAACCTGCCTTGCACCCTGAACTCTGAAACCCAAAAAAAAAAAATTGAAATTTACAGTTCCATCATATTAATCCAAGCTTAAGCTCAACGGGTCGGTGCCCGTCTCGTTAAAAGTGATTGTTTGAACCCGAATCATGCAAAGTTCAAACCTTTAAGAGCCGCGAGCAACAAAGTACACCAGAAAAAATGTTTAAAATTCAAAAAAAAAAAAATTATGAAAGCAGAAAAATTACTTGATAGCCAGCTGCAGTTGTTACTGGATGACGAAGGAAGAACCCAGAAAACGGCGTGAGCTTCAAACAACCGCCGCCTCTGTCAGGGAACGTTGTTTTAAGGTTTAATGGCAAAGAAGACATCTCCATAGTTAGCTGCTAATCACGTTGTTGGTTTCTATAATAGCATTTGATGAATGAAATCATCATCACTTCATCTTTGTTCTTCACTCACTTGTTTCAATGGTGGGTGAGTGAGTGATCCAATTAAGCTGTGTCTCTGAATCTGTGTGCCAACCAAAAATCATAAAATAATAGTAAAACGTTACAACTGCATAAAACAACAAACACTATTATCGGCGGTGTCAATCTGTTTGAAATGAATTGAACCACATGTGTACTTACTCCTATTATTCTGTGATGATATTGAATTTGATGCACTTTCTCTTTGTGTCAAGTTTATTACAACAGGCCAACAGCTTCATCCATTCTGTAAACGACAACACATCCAACGCTCCTAAATTACTAGTGTTTTGAGTGGTTATTGCAGGATTGAATCTGTGTCCAATTTTTCTTGTCGTCATGTTTATTTTATTTTATTTGTCAACTTCGCATGTATATGTTGCAACTTGCAATGCTACACTTTCATTTCATTTCCCTCTCAATTTTTTATTCTTTTTTCTCAGATGTATATTCTCTTGCATTTAAGTGTCCGTTTGGCATCCCGTTAGAAACATAATGTTTGAATTAACGTAATTTTGTTAAAATGATTTTGAGTAAAATTATATTTGAGTAAACGTGATTTATGTTTGGATGATTTGTAACAAATGTAATTTTAAAAAAATGAATACCGTTTGGATGATATTAATTGAACTCATGTTTGACACTATAATTAAAAAAATAAATTATATTTATATTATTAAATATAGTTTTAAATAAATTATATATAATAAAATCATAAATTATACTATTTCTTTATTATGAATATTTTTCAATTTTCATTACTAAAAATAAAATAAAATAATAAAAAGGAAACAAGATAAAGGTACACCACCTGTCAAAAAAAAGATACACGGACACCAACTTTTAATTCAATTTGGTTTAAGAGACCTTGCATCTTCCTCTTTGCTTCTTCGTTTGCTATTTCACTGTTGCTTTCCTCTTTCTCTCAAACCACAGTTGCAACTCGCAGGTGCAGGGGAGCCCAGGTGACATCGGAACCAACAGATAGGAGACATGACGACTGTGAAAGAAGGCAAGGATGGAGGAAGGTCGCATTCTCCACTAATAGAAACAGGGTCCTAAATTCCCAATTTGGTGAAAGCCAAAATTATGGCTTGTCTTTAATTCTCTAACGCGAACGCCAGACGCTACCGCTCCAATTTTCCGCTTCTCGTCCAACGTCGTTTTGGTGCTGATCTGCGTTGGTGCGTTTCCAAAAACGCCAAACCAAACAGGTAAAAATCAGAGGTGAACCACGTTATTTCAAACGCAACGCCCGTTAGGGGTCTTCAACGCTATACCAAATAGAGCCTTAGGGTTTCTCACTCATAAGTGACTTTCATCTCCTTGGAGGGAAAAAAAAAGAAAATTATTTAGTGATAAAAAATAATTTTGTTGAGAGAGATGAGTATCTTTCATTGGATGATGTGGGTATATGCGAGGGAATGAAATGGATCCTAAAAAGAAAATACCAAAGTTAAGCATGTCAATTGATGTTAAAAAAAAAGCATGTCAATTGTAACATGAAAAGTGAATTACCTTTTTTTATTCATGATTCTTTTGTAAAATAGCATTATAAACATTATAACTACAATGAACTATAGACATTTATGTTTAATTTCTAAACTGTGATTATTTTATTTATAAGTTTTTTTCTCATTTAGTATGTTTAATATATTGTTCATCGGCTCTTATCACTTGAGTTAATTTTTATGAATCATAAAACTCATTTATCTATTTTATCTTTTTTTGTTACATTGGAAACATAAATTGCACCCGCCAGGAATCGATCTATGGACCTCCCCCTATCCAATTCATATGTCCCGGCTCCTACCACTTGAGCTATCATACGGGGACATTTATTTATTTATTTATCTGTTGGTACTTATTCCTTTTTTTTTATACATGTTGGGATTTATTCCTTAAAGCTAATAAAATCTAAACATAATATATTTTTATTAAATAGAATTGACAAAAGATTGAAAATACTTTTTCAAATTTTTGTAATTATTTATGTATTTTTATCAAAATATTTGAATCACAAATGAGAAAACATATTCCAATATATGATGATTAATTAACTGGACTTTAGTGTGTAGCTGTTATAGTAATTTTTTTTTTTTTTTTTGAAAAGGCTGTTGGAGTAATTTTGATATAGTGTAACTTTGTAAGATGAGACACAAAAAATAATCAATAATTGACGCACTAAAAATGAGTATTATTGATGTGGAGGTATGTGCAATTACGGTCACGGACGGATTCTGAAGTTGAAATAAAAGAAGACATGGCAATGAAGCAAGTGAAATCCGTTTCCTCATTATGTTTTCGGCTGTCACAAAATTAGTTGGCAAACTCAATTTTCTCTCGAGAGAGTTAGGGATTTCATTGAAAGAACATTCTCATCATGGACAAGTGAAAAAAAAAAATCGCTGTATTCTTCTCTTCATTGCCCATGTCCATGTCCTCTTCCAAGACCAGGTTGTCTTAGACTTTTTTCTCCTCTATTCTCCTTCAAAGAAGTTTTGGTTTTGAGAACATGTTCCAAATGCTCATCATGTCTCCTTTTGAACCTTTTTTCATATGTTTGAAGTGAACTCATCAATTGGTCCACTTTCAACATGACTAAATTCGTTGACTCATCAATTGCACAATATACATAATCAAATTTTGTGCTTAACGATTGAAGAATCTTTTTTACGACCCGAACATCTTGCACCTTTTCTCTATAACATTCCATTTGGTCTACAACCATAATCATTCTACCGCCAAAATCTGAAATAGACTCTAACTTTCTTCATGCGCAAGGATCCAAACTCTTCACGTTGAGTTTGTAGACACACTTTCTTCATGTTGCCTGCACCTTCATGGGAGATCTTCAAGATCTCTTAAGCATCTTTGGATGTAGAAGCATTGGACACATCTCGAACATGGTTTCATCTAGACTTGACAAATGAAGGTAATTTCTTGTTGATGCTTCTTCTTCATCTTCAGCAAATTCTCAGGTGGAAAAATAACTTCATTTTCAGGTTTGGCATAACTTTTCTCCACAACCTCCCAAGCATCTTGAGGGCCTTTCACATGCCTTCATGCAACAACACCAATTATCGTTATTATCTTTGGTAAGAAGAGGGAATTGGAATATATTAAAATCATTGCTTGCCAACTCTCAACAAACGAAGTATTTCTCTCAACTCACATTGTTTCTCTGCGCTCTCAAAACCTAAACTCTAGTACCACTTTATTGGAAAAATAAAAGATGGAGAATATAGAAAATGAGGAATTCTATTATTTTATCACACATGTTACATAAGATGATTCTCCATTTATAATAGAGGAATTCATAACAATTGCATAATATGGTCGTTTGAACCAATTAGAAGATAAACACTAATTAAGACGATGAAGGAACCCTTGCATATGAAAGATGTTTGTGAAGTTAGTAGGTCAGAACAATCAAGTGCAGAACTTCAATCAGAATATGACTTAATGACACCTAATTAGCAGGCGGCCAAACACTTAATGACATTGTAGTTAATCATGCTTCTAGACTTTGAGATTCTCTCGCTGATTTTGAGTTGATTTGAGCATTGGAATGTCTTTTGCAGTTATCTCCCCTACCATAGACATTCCCTGCAGTATCGTGCTCGTCCTATGCTCTCTAACACACACCACCACGATCATTCAGTGAATTATCTCACTCGGATTCTGGAATATCAGTTTTGCTAGTAAGCCATTGATGAATATAATGTTTTCAATTACTTACTACCTATATGTTACATGTAAGATGATTAACCTTTGATTGTTATTTTCGTCAATGTGATACATCATGTATTAACATAAGTATCTAACACAATAAACCACATTGTAGTGGAACATTTTGAGATTCATAAGAGCTGAAACACCATTATAGAAGCACAATCATTAACTATTTCTATGGTGCAATTGAGAACAAATCAACAGAGCTAACACTCTGAAGCACTATATTGATCAATTATTACATATATAGTTTAGAAGAGAGAAAAAGGAGTGAACAAAAACAGAGTCCGTTTAGATTGAATTGCAGTTTTCCTCGCGCACAAAGTTTGCACATCTGGAAAAGATTGTGAAAATTACACAACAGTCTTAAACAAACACAGTAGAATGTAAAGTATTCATCATTATAACAACAATACCTACAAAGAAATCCAAGCATGGATCATGAGACAGAGAGAAGAAGAGTGTTCTGTTCTGTTCTATTCAAGGGCATTAGCACCAGCAACAATTTCCAGAATTTCTCCTGTGATCTTCGCCTGACGCTGCCTGTTATACACAGTTGACAAGTTCTTCTTCAAGTCACTGGCATTATCACTCGCATTACTCATCGCGCTCATTCGCGCAGCGAGCTCACTCGCAAGTGACTCCTGCAACGCCCTCAACACTTGACTGTTCAAATACAGAGGAAGCAGAGTATCAAGGATCTGAACAGGGTCCTGCTCAAACTGCAAAATCGGTGAGAATTCTGCAGTTTTAGTCCTAAAGGTATCTCTCTCCACAGTCAATTTCCCTTCCTTGGTTGTTAACCTGAACAGTTCATCCTCAGCAGCATCCACACAGTTCCCATTGATGTCACAGATTTCTCCTTTTGGTGACAGAGGAAGCAGAGTATGAATCACAGGGTCAGATTTCACCAATGACACAAACTTCGTGTACAAGAGCTCAACCTTATCAACCTCCTCACTCACAAACAGTGAGAAAACATCATCTGCAATAGCTTGAGCCTCTTTGGCAGTGGGAAGCGTGCCACCTTCAAGAAATCTATCAACTGGAATGTAAGGTCTACGAATGAAGTAGGAGTTACCCTTTTTGCCGACACTGATGATGGTGTATTCCAGACCAAGTTCCTTCAACTCTTTGATTCTGGCTTCAGCTTTCTTCAAGATGAAGTTGTTGAATCCACCGCAGAGTCCACGATCTCCAGTGCAAACGACCAGGGCAACCTTCTTCACTGGCCTGATCTTGGTGAGAGGGACGTCGACATCTTCGGTTTGGAGCTGCTCGTTGATGCTGTAGAGGACTTCAACGAGGGTCTCTGAGAAGGGTCTTCCATTGACAACAGCTTCTTGAGCTCTTCTGACTTTGGCAGCTGCCACAAGCTTCATTGCCTCTGTGATTTTCTGGGTGTTCTTCACGGATTCTATACGGGTTCTGAGCTCTCTGAGGCCGCACTGAACAGGGGAAACAGAGAGGCGTGAAGGGAAGCTGAAAAGGGTTGAGGTGGATAGAACGGAAGGAGAGGTTAGAGGCATCAGATAGAGAAGAAGGCTTGGAAGACACCAACATGGTGAGGTTGGAGCAAGACATTGTTGTTGTTGGTGTTGCAATGGAGTTTTTGGTTGCTTAATTTTGAGGTGTGTTTTGGTTTGGAAGGTCTTATCTTGTTCTCATGTCAGTGTGTTGTGTTGGGTTGGGATTCTCTAATCTCTATTGCCATGGAAGAAGTAGCAAGTGGAAATGAGTGGAGGGAATGAGAGGAAGTGGATGAGGTTTTGGGATAACGATTTTGACCGTTGGTGGAGAGAGTAGATTGCACCTTACAGGTAATTCTTGTGGGTCCAACTCTAATCTGATGTGGCTTGCCAGGCTTGGTCTCAATGGTATATGCGGCTGTTCGATAAGTGATTCCTTCTGCAATTAACTCAGTTCATCTCTCTGACACTAACATTTCACTTTAGTTAAGATTGTTTGTGTTACTATCAATGTTTCCTAGTCCATGTCAAATCTAAAGTTACTTTGTAAATGTTGTTAGAATCCAGTAAGATGCTAAAACCAGCATTTTTCTTTCTTGTTCATGTGAAGGTGAGAATTGCTCATAAAACATGTCTAGACTGCATTGTGATTTGCATAGATGATAGAATTTATACCAACTCTAGGCCTTGTTGCGATTATGACTGCAAATTATTTCAGCTTCAGAACTATTTCAAATGAACTTGCTGAGAATATAAACAGCAACGAGTAATATTACTTTCTACAAAAATAGTACCCAAAAAAGGAGTGCAAGCAGATCCAATGGATGACTTGTCCATAAGTTCTTGCCTTCTATTTTGTGTATTACTTGTTGGGATAGTGAATAATTTAGTTCTATACAATTCAAAAGCTCCACCATGAACTAAAGAGAATAGAAACGATTTGTACGAGATTTCCTGTGATCATGAGCCCTTGAACACTTGCCAATGAGCACATATTTACAGGATGGCTTGAACCCGTGCCAGTGATAGTACAAAATTTTCACTGTAGTGCCTAAGCCACTATCATGATCAACAAAAAAACAAGTTCAGTTAGTTCAGATGGTGGCATGGTATATCAATCAACCGCCTTTCTAATTACAGTCTCTATCAACAGGAGTCAATCCTATTTGCATTCA
Source organism: Lotus japonicus (assembly GCF_012489685.1). Taxonomy (NCBI): domain Eukaryota; kingdom Viridiplantae; phylum Streptophyta; class Magnoliopsida; order Fabales; family Fabaceae; genus Lotus; species Lotus japonicus. The sequence goes on along the minus strand of NC_080041.1, from coordinate 105,356,143 downwards.
CGTTGCCATAACACACCAATCAACCATCTTCACGGTTAACATCATAGCTTGATTTTTCAACACTCGCTTGAGGACCTGCGCTTCGCTGTTGTGCTATGTGCATGGGATGTCTCGCCTCTGTGACTGCTTTACAAATTGTGGAGTTTCTGGAAGCAGTATCTTCTTCCGCAATCGTATCTGCCCCCCGTTGAAGCATGGCCTTGGGGAATTCAAAATTATCTGTTGAACTTGAGTCTAAACTTAACCATGAATTCTTATTTTTCCCATCCTTTCCCTCTCTAGTCAGACCCATATCTAGCGTAGCAATATTTGTAACTTGAGTGCCAGGATTGTCCCTTGGGACCTCCTAATAACAAGTTAAAAAACAAGGTTATAAGGGAAGAAAAAGGAAGTTAAGAAAATAGCTGACAATATGAATTAGCATCGTAGAAGAATAATTGGATGCTGAATATTAGCTTAATACAGGACTATAAAGCAAAGAAAATGACCAACCACTACCGAGCACAAGAAGGTTTAAACCAACCTAAGTAATTAGATAAAAGTCAAACAACTATAGAAGTTTCCTTGGTGTATATGTGCTCTAGCCCTTTGAGTTTAGTACTTGGCTCGGCCAGTAGAGCTGAGAGCCTGATAAGGATAAAAAATAAATCTCAAATTTGCCTGCTTAAGATAAGGATCACCGTGTTGCCACTGATTGACTGATATAATTAATTACCATTTAGCTTCACATTCAGTAGTATGGACTATATTGTAAAATATCTGATGAAAAGTTGAAAGCTCATACTAAAAATTAATCCCTGGTAGTTCAAAAAAAAATTATTCAGTTTCTATTTCATTTTGGAAGACTGGAGTGAAAAAATTAAAATTATATAAGAGAAGAATTATGTTATGTTTCCCCATCACTGAAATTTGCAAAATGTATTTCTCCTCAGAATTGAATTTGTAATTCCACACACTACAAGCTAACTGAAAAGATAAACTAAATACCTTATTTTGAACCTTGAGAGCGTTTTCGCTGCCTGAACCATCCTCTCCCTCAGAATCGTCCATCTCCTCACACTCAAACTCTACATGTTCTTCAATATCTTCCTCAGAATCACTTAGCTCTTCTTGCTCCATCACTATCCCAGGATGAGACTGATCACCTACGTCATCTACGTCATATCTGGTGATGTTATCATCAGGAACAACCAAAGGGGCGCTTGAAGTAAGCTCACAACAGCTAGTTGTAGGATTCTCAACACCCTGCTGACGACACGGAACACTATTCTCTTGACATTTCATTGCTGTTCCACAAGTTGATGCAGTTTTCTTCGACCCTATTGGATCTTGAACCTCTAGCTGTTTACTTTTCACAGATTTCCCATTTCTAGATACAGAACTTAGATGAATATCCAAGTCAAGTTCATTGGATTTGTCATTAAGGCCAGAAGATCTATTGGCTGTAGCTAGCACACCACTATTAACTAGGGATTCAGCCTGAATATCATCAGAACAGGCTTGTGACTGTGTATCATTAAATTTCTGCAACAGTGGGTGAAAATCAATGCCTGCTGACCGTAACATGGAATTCTTTGACCTCAAGGACTTACTAGCACAATCAATGGAGCTTTGTTTCTGTGAACTATGGAAGAGACTGAGATTCAATTGTGGTTGGCTTCCTGAAAAAAAGCTGAAGGAACTAGAAGTGCCAGAACTAAATTTCAATGGATAATAAGGGATGTTGCCCTCATTAGTGGCCTGGAACAAGAGAGGATGCATTTGGAGTTCAGAACAAGTGCTCTTTTCTGCTACAGTCGATCTACCTTCAGCAGTTCCAGACCTTTCTACTTGAGAACCAGTGACACTGCCATTCAGCACAGGTCCTGCACCTTCAACTGGATGAGCGGTTCCATATTTCTCACCATGAGGAATTTGAGAAGCAATGTTATCTATTCTACAACCAGTGACACTACCTCCGGGAGGATACATCTTAGATGTTCCACACTGAAATCCTTTAAAAGCAGTCTGAGAAACTACACGAACAGATGGAGGGAGATTTACAGGGGGCAAGTCTGGAGCTAATATCACAAGGTGAGCATTGTTTACCTTACGAGACCGATAGGGCCGATAATAGTAATTGGTGCTAGAGGTAAAAACAGAGTTTTTAGGATTATCGGCACAAGGAGCACCTTTTGTGCCACTCCTCTCAGATGTAGTGTGAAAAAGCTGGGGAAACTTGGGTGTAAATGGAAATGCATGTTGATAATTCTGATGTTGAACTTTTCCACTTAAACCATAATCATTAATAGCTCTGTAAAATTGAATATTCTCTCGGGAAACAGCATCACGAGCAAGGTTTCCTTCTCCAGATGTAGAGGAAATGTGTTCAGAATAAGTACCAGCAGATGTGTCTGGTCTCCAATCTGCTAAAAATGCCTGGTGGACATATGGAACATCTGAATAATCCATGCAATTCTCAGAACCCATAATTTCAGCCTCACAATCCTGCAATAAATTCCAAACAAGCCTATGAAAGTAAATCCAAAATCTGTGAATTCAAATCTTCAACAAGTTTTATGAAAGCCCAGATAAGCTAGGTGGTCAAACTAAGCCATAGGCCCATTTATCCACACTACAATGATTGATAAATCCAGCATAGAGGTGAGACTTGAGAGGTTGTTTTGTACATGTGTGTCACAACACAAATAAGAAATGTTTGAAACATATATTTACAAGCAAGCCAACATCAATTTCTGAAATGCATTTATATGAGATAAAATTGCATGAAGGTTAACTAAACGGTATATTGAGCTTCTGTATGTTAATCGTCATAAGCCATTCAGACAGTTAACAAAAACATTTTAAATGACCACAATAATATCTAATATGCAGGAAAGGCCTAATAGATAAATTTGAACACAGGCTAGGCTACTGAGATTTCAGACAATCACAAACCTCTTTATCAGATATAGCTGGCCGACTTGCTGACCTGGCAGCCTTCAACTTTCTTCTTTCTGATTCATACGATCTTCGCTTATCTTTTTTTGATGCGTCTACCTTGTATGACTTTTGAGTCCCACAAGCAACACGCCACTGGCGTGGAAGCAAGGCTGGATCTCTGTATGGAACAATAAATTGCCATACTGACATCCAATCAAATTTGTAGTGTTTAAGTCCCTGTATAATTTTTGCCATACATCAGCATGTCATTATCAGAAAACTTTCAAATTCAAGAAACTGTTCAATAAATTACCTCTTGAATGCATGCTATCTCCTCTGCAGTCAATGGGGAGGTTTTCATTCTCCGAACTGCCTGTATAGAGAAATCAGCCTAGCGTAAGGACTTCAATATTATATTAAACTTTTTATTTCAATTTTTCTACACCGTTAAAAAAAACCAAAGAGGAGAAAACTATATGACTTAAATCTTATTACTTTTCAATTTAGACTTGTAAACTTTGAGTACATGAGGTCTTATCTGGATAATGGTTGATATTTGAGACTTTGAATGATAAATCATATATCGTTACCATGAATATTCATACTTCAAATACTCAGACAATTTGACTTCCATTTCATGCTTTGCCAACCACAAATCAGATAGGTAAGATTCACGTCCATCATAATTGGCTTTTCACAATAACCATATATACATGTTACGACATTTGAGTGATTCATGTTTGAAGTACTTAGCAATAAATTTTTATTTTTTAGGCAAGTTGTTTTTGGATCTTGACATCTCGGACTGACTATGCCTCAAGCATTTTTCCTTTGACAATAAAAGTTTAAGGTAAACGACCAACATTAGTGAAGATTTATGGTGGAATCGCAACTTGTGTACCTGAAGGAAATTCTTGGATTTTGTTAGGATCCACTTGCAATGTATAAAACTTGGGTCTCACACTAGAAGTATGAGCTTCAATTGTGGGGTTTATAAGGCCTTGCGCTCTCAAACTACAACGGATAGCTTTTGCGATATGGATCTCCCAATGTTCTTATGAGTTGGTATCAGATCCTTACTCACGCCACTACCATTGCAGTGTTCGCCAGCGACTAGTCAAAGGGACTAGTGCACAGCCGGCCCGCGTGGGCGTCTGGGCTGTGGACTGTAGTGGGACTTTAGGATCCAATTGCAAGGTATGGGACTTGAGTCCCATATTGGAAGCATGGGATTCTAATGTGGGATTTATTAGGCTTTGGGCTCTCCAACTACAATGGCTAGCTTTTGTGACATGGTTCTCTCAAGTTTCTTATCAAATTTGAACCCAAGTCATGCAATTGCCACAACATAAAGATCAACCAGGTGAGCTAACCCCCATTGGCTGCCCCATGCATTATATCTGTACAACTATAGAAAGAAGTTTCTCACCATCATTGTCTATTTTTGTCTTAAAAAATTCAATATCCTATCCTTAGGAGGTTACATATTACATTTTCTGACTTGAATTTATAATTCAAACAAAAGGAAAGAGAATTGACACGTAATTTAGAAGCAGTACAAAATTTTAAAAAACAGTTGTAAATAAATAAATAAAAGTAGGATAAAACTTATAAAGAATTAGCAGATTTAGCACCACTTTTTAATTTATATGTCCATAACCAGAGGGTAAGAGAGAAGAGAGGTACAACAACCACAAACAATATTCTTATATACTTCAATTTCTAAATTTTAATCCATCAGCAATAAACACAAAAGAAAAGATATATTAATGATATTTCATTATATAGGATTAAGTATATAGATTACCTTAATTGGATTCTCTGATGCTTTTGCAGAGGACCGATTTTTCTGCCTGACAAAAATCTGTAACCAGACCATTCTGCATCATATTAGACAAGCGACAAAACTTGGGCCATCATAAAGAAAATATGAAATTGCTGAGCTAAATTGTTCAACTAATCATTACGTTTCAGTAACCAAGTGCTTTCACTGGTCCAATAACCAATTTGATTTTCAAAACATTTATTACGTTATATGTTGTATCATAACAAAAATAAAAACTGTGAGTCAAGCATATGTTGATCCCTTTATATTAAAAGATAATGATAATGCTAACAAATTTGCGAAAATGTCTCAATTCTCAAGGAAGAAAAGCACATAAGAAACTTAACAGACATGTCACATTTCTACGCCAAAAAATACCCTCCATCCACTTTATCACAAACATAGTAACAAAAATAAAACGAAGCTGCTTTAACAATCAAATTACCCAAAAAAAAGGTACTTAAAAAATTTAGTTGGGAATTGTAGTCACCTGATGTTTAGACTTGCAGGGAAGAAAACGTTGTTGAATTGCTTTCCAATCTGTATTATATTCCAGTATCCCTAAGGAAAGTAATCTGCAATAAAATCAAAAGGACGAGATGTGAACTCTATTTGTCATCAGCAATGAAAATAAATGTAGTAATAAACTCAAAAAATACAGACTACCAAAGGCAACTATGATGAGAACAGTGACTCGATATGCAAGAAAGGTGATGAATCAGAAAAAGGTATAAGCTCCAGATAACACAAAGCTAAAGAAAGACAGACAGGCAGACATCATGCTGTTAATAAGTGGCCAAGGTAGAACGGCAGCAGACTTTGCATAGCAGAAAATGGTGGCCACAATATTTATGGCGGCATGACAATCATCATGGAAATGGTAACCTGGAAGGCATTTTTGTGATCTAGAAATAGTAATATATTATTTTTGTGTAACCCACGTCACTTTGAAATTCCTATTTTGTCCAGCCCTACATCTCATTTCTTTTCCTGTGAGGAGCTTCTTCTTCTTCATTCAATTTGTGTTTATTTTTCTGGTTCTCTCAGGTATTTCCTCTCCCCACTTTCAGAATTTCTTTTCTGATTTTTCCCGTCTTCTCATCATTACAACTTCCAAAGAACAGACATATTTTTTTCACTTTTCAATTTCATCCAATTCCAAACCACTCCGTTATGAACCACTCTACTCCATCAACTTAAGAACACCCAAACATATGCATTAATTTGCCACCTTATGAAACCTAACTTCTGTTATGTTTGTTTTTCAGTTCACAAGATTTTCAATGCATCTAAATGGAAAAGTTGCAACTAGCTTGAGATTGTATGTTGGCCACTTACAGAAATAACAGGCATGGTCTGTTGCAATGCAGCACGGTCTGTTGCAAACATACATTCAACCACCATAAAACATACATTTGAATATGCCTGTTATTTCTGTAAGTGGCCAACATACATTCAACCACCATAAAACATATTTAAATGCAGCACGGTCTGCTACTCCTAGACATAACAGCGTGATTTTCTATGCTTTTCTTTATCTTATTAAATAAGACCTTGAGTTCTTAACTGAAATTTCTAGAAATTAAGCTTTGGTTGTACTAAAACAATCATAGTTAATACAATCTGTTTTTCATTCAAGCGAGAGAAGATGGACATCCCAATACAGTCTTGCCAATTTTAAGGTTCATGTCCACTCAGACACATTAATCCAACAACTACATCAATTAATTTTAACTTTGATAATTAACACGCACAACATTAAAAGTTAAGCTCACAACAGCATTACATCCAAGAGTCGTGGCCACTTACAGAAATAACAGGCATGGTCTGTTGCAAAAACATTGACCTTAGGGAAGTTTTAAATAGAAATTCAAAGATTTTATTCTGAGGCATTTTACCTCCAGGCTCCAACTCTTGTACTAAGAAGAGATATTATTGGTCAAACTCAGATTGCGTTACAGGGATATTACTATTAGGGTAGAAGACAACCTATAGATTCTGTACAATATTACATCTGCCATGGACACTTGCAGATTTAAGAAGCATTCTGTATGTCAAAAAAAATTTAAACCTGTCTAGGCTATAGGTAGTTCTTCTAAAGTTTTCGCTTAAACTTTAGACCTCCAGGTTACTTATATACCTACATAGATACCCCAATGTAAACATGGACATATGTAATGAATGATAATATTAATGGCACATAAAAAAAAGGATCAAGCATTTTCATAGTAAATCATTTAATATAGTTGGTTAGCTGAAAGAGGAGGAATATGCAACTTACTCATCCTCTGAATCAGTGAAAAGTATCCTGTTCACAACGGCTGGTGGGGGAGGCTTATGTGGGAATAATTCTGGATTGAACAAGTCCGAAAAAAACCTTTGAGTTAACTTAGCCACTTCCTTCGGTACTAAAGCACTTGACTGCTTGGTACTCTCAACAAGCATGGCAGCCAATGTTTTCTTAGGCTGTTGTTGACCAGGCGAAGTTGAGACTGCCCTTACTGCTCCAGGGATGGTTCCACTGGAAACTCCGGTGCTAGCTTCAGTAAATGATGAAGAAGAAGGAAAGAGAGGTTCCTTTTCAAAGCTAAACTCACAACCAGATTCAATATATCGCTTTCGAAACTCTTGGGAAGCTGTAAAATGAATTTCAAACCAATGCTTCAGTATGCAAAAGTCATGCTCGTGAACCACTATAGAATGGAAAAGCATGAAGAAACCATAAAATCTGTAATATGACCTACCAGAATAAATGCCGTTTACATATCGTCTTACAAAATTAAGAGGAGAAACATCTAGAACAGAATGTACAGAAGGAACCCGCAAAGTACTCTCAATGTCTTGAAAACAACTTCTTTGCCTGTTCAAATCTTCAGAGGAGCTCTGATTGGATTGAGAAAAGCACACACTTTGTACATCTTGTGTAGAAGCAGATGCTTTGGTCAATTGGCCTGGGACAAATTTGGAGGTTCCATTGGACGCAGATGTACAAGCAAAAGATGGAGTAAAGCAAACAGTGGGATATGGCATTCCCTTCGAAGCTAATACTTCATCGCGTTTGTGAAGCATCTCAAACAGCAAACTTTGAACTTGAGAAGCAGTGTGTTTCTGGGGAGGATCAAGAACCGACAGAGAAAATACCTGAATAAGAAGTTGCACATGCTCATGTATCAAACTGTGTAATTGGCCAATCTGTGCGGGAGTAAACCCATTGACAGGAGCATTTCCAGAAGCAGAAGATTGAAAGCTCGGATTAGCTTCAGGCATCAAATCTTTCCCTGAAGCTGGGGGTTCATTTTGCCAATTAGGTAAGATGGGGCGAAGTGGCCTCTTGAACTGTCCTAATGGTTTCCTCTCACTTTGGGCAGAGACCTTTCGGCGCTTATTTTGCCTGGTCTCTGGCCGTCTTCCAGACCCATCATACTCTTTTTGGGTTTTTACCACTGCATTATCATCGCCATCACTCTCCAGTAACTCTTCAAGCTCTATCTCAAAGTCTGCATCATTATCCTCATCTTCATCATCAGGATTTTCATTTCCGTGAGTTGAAAGACCATCACCATCTCCATCCTGTAATACAGCTGCTAGAAATTTTTTATACTCTTCCTCATCATCAGCATTCTGAATATCATCATCATCATCAGTTTCTTGAAGAAAGGTCTCAAGTTCATCCAGAGTAAAACTTGCCAGTGAATAACGAGCTCTGGTGCGCTTACAGATAGCATCATCACTATCTATGTCAATTACTGGGCTTCGGGGCTTCGTTGTTTTGTTTAATTCCCCTCTCCTAAAACCATTACCATCAGTCAAACTAGTCAAGCCATTGTCCTTCTCCTGATTAGCCTCTGATTGAGAGATCATACCTGGTGACTGTAAAACAATTTCCTCCTCACCATGCTCAGAATCTACAGTAGCACAGTTTTTCTCCTTTGACAACTCCGCACTCGCACTATTGACAACATTACCATCCAAGCCATCAACTTCAGAGCTCAAACTAGAAGATGCTTCGTGTGAAGAGGTTCCCTTTAAAAAAGGATTAAAATCTGCATCTTCATCTTCTTCCCCCTCTTCATCCTCCTGTTCTTCTTTATCTTCCACATGTTTCAAAATCCTATCACCGCTGTCACTACGAGAGACTTCATTCTGATTCATGTCAAAGCCAACTTTGGTTGACTGTGCACTTGAGCCTGATGGTACACTACTATCAGTGTGCTACCACACAACCTAGTTTTCTTCCAGATTCCAATGTACACAGACAATGTTCAAGTAAACCCAGAAAATTCCTTAAGAAACAGTGCTTTTGAAAAACCAATTAGCGAAAATTTCACACCAAATCAAAAAAACCAGATCGGCAAGTGAACATTGAATACAGACTCAAAACGAAAAGCGAATTGGCTAAATCGAGCGTGTAACACAAACCAACGAACACAGAACAAGCATCGTGAATATAGCAAAAAAGAGGAATCAAATTACGCAGCAGAAGGTTAAACCCTAGCTAGATTCTCGGAAAAACCACAGAGGATAAGAGTTCTAGAAAGATCAGTGTTGAGCTATGGGGATATCGATAATGGAGAATTTGAAGAAAACACAGAGCGTGCAGGAATTGCAAGGAGTGAGAAGAAGAGATGATGAAGAAGAACCCTAGAGCTCTTACCTGAGTCGATAGCCACTGAAAGTTTGCAACAGAATGGTCTGTAGAAGCAGCTAAGGCTTATATAAAGGCAAGGTTTGTAAAGGAGCCGAGCCTAGCTTCTTCCATTAAGCGTGAAGTTACTAAACTGTCCCTGCCCTCGATATCTTTCTTTGTGTATTGCAGTATTGATGAGTTAGGGGTAGGGTTATGACAAGTTTAGATTTTCAATTGTTAATATAGAAAAGGCTTAATCCTCAAATTAGTCCTTGTCTTTGTCTCGTCGTCTGATGTAAGTCCTGACCGGAAAAATTTGTGGAATACGTCCTTATTTTTGCAAAACGTCTTAGTCCTCGGGACTCCGGCTAGTGATGAAATGGCATGATGATTGTGTTAATGAAGCTGACGTGTCATAAAAAAAAAGTTATTACACATTAGAAATTTTTATTTTGTTTACAAAAATAAAAACAATTAACAAAACTAACCCTAAAATTTAATTAATCAAAATAATTAACAAACTAACCCTAAAAATTAAAACAATCGACCAAAAGTTTTGGTTGAATTGTGCTCATTTTTCACAATCACAACCCAACACCTCCCATTGTCAATTTCTTCATCTCGCCAGTTTCAAAAAAAAAATCTGCTTTTATCCATTTCTTCTCCAACCTTACATCCACAGATCTTATATCACAGACATGCTTCCATGTTTCTTGTTTCACCTTGCTTCAATCCAAATCTTGCCTCAACCCAGATCAGGCTTCAACCCTGATCTTATATGGCAACAATCGATCCTCCTTTTACTGTCTTCTTGAGGAATCTTGCTTCACCGCCATCATCGTTTGCCTTCTCGGATCTCTACTTTATTCCAGACCCACAAGAGGCACTGTGGACTAGATCTGGGTTGGGGTTTTGGGGTTCTATGGGGATTGTTGGTGGTCGGGGAGGTGACACAGTGTGGTGGCTCTATATGTTCTGTTGTTGCTTGTGGTTCATTTATGGGTTTGTGTTTTGGGGTTTTGGAATTTTCTGGGTTTTGGGGGTGGTGGCTCAGTGTGGGTGGCGTTGGAGGCGGTGGCTCGGTGCATTTTGTTGCACCGTGATGGAGAAGAAGAAGAAGACGAAGGTGAGGGGTGGAGATTTGCGATTTGCGAAGGTTGAATATGTGGCTGCCTGGGTTCGATTTGGGGTTCGCGGTTGAGCAGAAGAAGTCGAAGGGAGGTGGCAACACTACTGGTAGGAGTGTGAAATTTGGGTTGGATTTTACCAAAAATTGTGATTTGGATTTGATGAATGAGGTTTCTGCTGCTGCGGCTTCTTTGTTGCTCCTCCTCCTCGTCAGCAAGCTTGATGAATGAGGTTCATGGTGGCTGGGGTCCATCACAAGCTTCTGCGGCTTTGTTGGCTGGGTTTGGGTGTGGTCTCTTGATGAATGAGGTTCATGGTGGCTAGGTTTGTTGAAGGTGAAGATGAAAGATTGATTATTTAGATTTTTGTTGTTGATTCTGGGTTTGTTTTGGGTTTGGGGAATTTAATACTTGGAGATGGTGATGAGATTAAGATGAAGGACATAGGAAGATGAAGATGATTTCTATGAAGATGAAGATGATTTAGGGTTAATTTGGGGAATTGATTTTGTTCATTGATTTAGGATTATATTTGTTATATTAGTTATATGTTTGCTAATTAAATTAAAATTTATGATGTGTTTTTTTTTTTAAAAAAAAATTCCACATAGGCTTCATTTACACAGTCACCATGTCATTTTATCACTCGGGCTCCGGCGAGGATTGGCTCCATACGTTTTGCAAAAATGGGGACGTATTCCACAAATTTTTCCGGTCAGGGACTTACATCAGACGGCGAGACAAAGAAAGGGACTAATTTGAGGATAAAGCCTATAGAAAAAGACATAATGATTTTGCCAAAAAAATATATATATAATAATTTTGTAACTAATATTTATAATTTTATATGCATACATTTTTATAATTTCTCTATTATTATATTATATAGGTAAGAGATATCTACTACTACTTAAAACAATCCCTTGGAATCACTATTCCTAAGAAAGGTTTCAATCCTGACCGTTTATTTAAATTGTTTTGTTTATTCTGATTCAATCTTGGCCTTTGGTTTATAGCAGATTGTTGGCCCCACCCTAATATATCTCCCATGTTTCTTTTGTTGTCTCTCACCTTCGTTGTGCTATTGCTTCCCCTTCGATGTCGATTTTTCCCCTTTCTGACCTAATCGCGTGTTTCGTTTCCTTTTTTCTTTCTTTTACCTAATCGCATGCATCTGTAATGAAGGAGAACAGTGTGTTGAGCCCTTTTGCTCTTCAGTTTGTGTACTTCCGATGATCTCACCTTCTGTGCTGGCGATTAGTTTGGTGGAAGGTGAAGACTGTGGGTTTCGCTTTGATTCCGACAAAGATTGTCATAGCTAGCAGGCTCTCTCACTGTATATCATCTGATTTTTGGGAGCAGTTGGGGGTTAATTGTAGTTGTTATAGTTTCCAGAAGGAGAAGGTCAGTTTCTTTGATTTGGGTTTTCCAGTGATTGTGATTGATGCAAGATTTCGTTTGTTTTAATTTTTTTTTTGTTGAATCCATGCTTTTTTACTTGATCAAAATGATAATTGTTACAATTTAATGTTGAAGTAGAACTTTGATTTGTCAGTAGAAGAGACTTTGATTTGTCAGTAGAAGAGAAGAATTATAAGCAAATTTTGTCAGGTCACTGGTATTGGCAGTGTTCCAGCAATTTACTTGCTGGCATCCTTCCAATTATTTAATTTGAAATGACCTAGAGTTCTCACTTTGTATTTGTCTATAAATACTGATGTTGTATGGTATGTTTGTTGTTCTTGCTCATTTCCTGGTTTGATTTTGGTATTGCTTTTGCTCCATTGCTACATATCTTCATATCTGATATATCTCTTGTGTCTAAATCTTAATTATGGCCTTTACTGCTGGTCCGTTCAATCCCCTGAGTTGTTTATTTCCTGGAAAAGACACATGGAAAATTAAGGTTCGTGTTCTTCGTCAGTGGGAGATGTTTCCTATTGGTGATTCTTCAAAGCCTTATGTCATTAACCTTGTCTTGATTGATTCACAGGTTTGTACTATCGTTGTTATTTGTTCAAATGTTTTGTTGTATTGTGTTCTTTGTAGTAGTAGTATGTAGTAGATAATAGATATTAATTGTTGTTTTGTTGTGTAGGGTGTTAAAATTGAGGTTTTCATTAAGAAGAACTATATTCCTAAGTTCAGAGGTCAATTTATGGATGATGAGGTTTACAAGATCACTTATTTTGGTGTTGTTCAAATTTCTGGAGCATTTCGTGCCTCTGATAATGAGCATAAGATAGTATTCAATTCAAGGACACTTGTGGTGCCTGATTTCTTTGATTCAATCCCAACTGTTGGGTTAACACTCAAGAATTCTGCTTATATTGCGGCAACTTTGGGTGAATCTGATTTTCTGATAGGTATATTTTGTGGTTATTATTATTTTAGCTAGAAAGTGTTTTGTCTGAATTTTGTCCTTACTAAAACCTTCAATGTTTGTTCTTCATATTTTATTGGATTACTTACATCAGTTTCAACTGAAAGGCAGTATGTTAAATCTGGGAACGTTACAAGGAAGATTGAGCTTGATTTCATTGATGACAAGTAATATGATTGCATGTTATGATAGTTCATTGTTTATTTGTGTTTGATAATTATTTGATTTGATATTTGATATTTATTTGTTTGCAGGGGTCAAGTGAGATGTGCCCTGTTTGGTAATTATGTCGACATTGTAAAGGATTTTGTTTCCAATGCTGGGGTTGGATTACCAGTTGTTGTTGTGCAGTTTGCTAAGATTAAGTCATTTAGGGGTACATTTTTTTCCTCTTAGTGGATTTCTTTGATCTGATTTCCATTTATTGTGTTGTTTGTTATGCTATTATAATTTGTTAATTGTTAAATGTTAGTTGTTAATTGTTGTATAATTTGTTTTTTAAGTATATGTGATGTTGTTATTCAAAATGTGATGAATGACACCCAGCTTCTTTGGGATCCTATTATCCCTGAGGTTGCATCATTCAGGGCTGGGTATTGTCTTAATAAGTTCTAATTTTTCTTTGTAGTTATTTAAGTATTTCTTACTTTGTGTTTGAAGTTATTGTAAGCATAAATTGGAATCCATATATGATTATAGAACACCAAATAGAATGAGATAGATTGCGTACCTGACAAATCATGAACGGAATAAGGATTCTTGTTTTCATCACCGGATCTTGTAACAGTCAAGTGACTGAAAGTGACTAGGTCTTCCTCTGTATCTCACACTCCCTTTCACAACTCTCAATGGGGCGCCAAGCTGTGGAGCCAGATTAGATCAGTGATTACAGAGGGGACCTAGCCAACATATAGTTAACCCTAGTCCCTTCCCATCACGGGCCTATAGGTTAAGGCCTACACTGTAGTCCACACTTATCAATACAGATATCCAAGCCCAAATAAATAGATTACTTAACTAATTAAGTTGGCTTACATATGCACTTCTCTGGATCATGAATTAGCCCGTTTTTATTAAAACAAAAACTGCAATTGATTGAAGCCCACAAGAATTAATAAATAATTCTTACATTCTCCCACTTGGGCAAAATCAATTGCATAATTTATATTTTGAAAAACATTTTAAAAACGACTCTCGGGCTAATGACTAATTTTGTTATGTGGCCACATTTTGAAAACACATGACCCAATGTGCGATATCTGAGACTCTGTCCAACTAAAGTAAAGTAATATCGAATCATGGTGGTCATCATAACATTTATTGGTATATGACCTTCCATGGTTACAAACATCACTGACTTCGTCGACTAGTCATTAGTGTGGAGTGTAGCAAGAAAATAACATCCCAATGTGATCCAACAGCCAAACTGTTATTTTCTTTGCCGGTCCTACCGATTTCTCTCAAATGCCTTAAAGCCAAAGAAATCGTATGGTTCTTAGAACCATCATGCCTCAGCTCCAAACTGACGTCGACCACCGGCACAGAGGTCTCATTGACGTCGAGCTAAAATACCATTTTCTCTCAAATGCATTAGAGCCAAAGAAATTGTATGGTTATTAATACCATATGCCTCAGCTCCAATCTAGTGTCGACCACCGGCATAGTGGTCCCATCGACACCAAGCTCAATATTATAACTATGCCTCAGCTCCAATCTGGCGTCGACCATCGGCATAGTGGTCCCAACGACTCCGAGCTCAAAATATCATTATGCCTCAAACTCTAATGTCGTCCACAGGCATGATGATCCAACAACATAGAGTTCCAATATGCCACAGACTCCCAACTGGTGTCTACCACGGGCATGGTGGTCAAAAACACCGAGTCCCAATATGCCTCAGCTCCAAATTAGCGTCGACCACCGGCACAGAGGTCCCAATGACGCCGAGCTCCTAATATTTAGTATGCCCCCAAACTTTATTCTGGTGTCAACCATGGGAACGATGGTTCTGACAACACCGAGTTCCAAGATTTTGCAATTGATATACATAAACATAAGCATATGTAATGATATATAAAATTAAACAATAATTGTATTATCAATTGCTTAGAACACATGTCAACCCAACACTATAAGTGTCCAAGGATAAATGTTTAACATGACAATATTAATACGATGCTCCCACTAACCAAGCATATCAAAAGAACTTACCATGCCCATTTTCTCAATATACATGGCTCATAAACACCATGGGCCTAAGTCCTTTGGTTATGGGACTAAACAATACACATTTGGTATCAATTTGTTCAACTAATGTATCTTTATTTCTCAAAATATATTTGACATCAAATGCTTCACATGAAAAGGTTCAAAATCACTACAAAATATCACTATCGCATACTATTTGTCAATAGAATAACTACAAAATTCTTTACATGAAGTCATGTCTCAATTTCCTTAACAAATCAACTTACTAGCATATTGTAATATAGTATGCATCATTACACGTGCATTACCAACATACTCTAAGAGATATTATAACAAATTTATTACTCAAATTCTTGACATCAAATAATGACTTTGGTCATATTCCTCCCACTGATGTCAAGATCCTTACTATATCTAATTAATATGAGTAATCATTTAACACAAGTATCTCAATGCTCAATTTCATAGTAGATCTTAAAAATAAGGGAAAAAATTGAAAAGGAAAATTTCAATGAAAATTTCTTAACTAAAGGACAACCTCTTATTCTCCATAATTTCAAATAAATGGATAAGATCAATATTAACTTTGAGACTTTAATATAGAGTATCTAACCTTTTATATCCAGTTGAAGCAACCTCTACTATTACATATTATCATCTAGGAGCATAAAACTCTTCAAGCTCTTTATCTCCTTGCAAGTGCTAAGAAAGAAATTCACCTAAATTACTACACATGATAGCCCTCTTTGGAGAAACAGTCACATGCAACAATTTAGAGAAAAACAAGAGATATATCATAGCACAATGTCAAACAAATTGTCATTACAATCTATGTAAATGATCCACTTTGGTGATCAACTTTTACATATACTTTCACAATCAACTCAAACTGGAATCCATTCGAATAAGCACAGCAAGATATATAGCTTTAATCAACATAAGCTATCTTAATGAGGCAAACATTAGTACACATTCTCCTTTGGGCAGAAAGTACACACCAAGGTCGCAACCAAGGCCAGAACCTCAAATGAAGTTACTCAATGAGCATACATTGGATTTGAAAATTCATCCCCTTTGGGCAGATAAATTTTCTAAGCCAATGCACCCCTAATAACTACATTCATAAATTTTAAGGATATGCTACTCAATGAGCATACACTAGGTTTAGAAATCTACCCCCTTTGGGCGGATAAACCTCCTAGACCAATGTACCCCCAATAGCTTCATCCATAAGTCAATCTCAATCAATCACTACATAAATAACCCTCTTTGGACAGGCAAAGGCATGAAGTGATTGAAAATATTCCTCAAACTACAAAGAGACTTATATAAACTAAAATGAGTAATCTCACTTTGGTGGTATCACACATAATAATTCATAAAAGTTCTTGCATAGGAATTTTTATTTTTATTTTTTTTTGCCAAGATCATCACTCAGTTCAAGCCAATGTGCAACCATAAATAAACATTCTTGGTCATGAATTCAAATAGCATTCTAAATAAATTTTGTAGTTGCATAGCTCAAATAGAAGCCCACAACCCAATAAAATTGCAAACCAAGCACATAAAATAGGCTAATAGAACTCAGTTTCACCACTTAATCAAATCATAGTACACGACATTATTTTTCCAGAATATTATTTTGAAAATATCAGCTGGAAAATAAATAAAATAATTCACCTTTTATTACTCTCCATGTGAATTCTCATTATCATAAAATATGAATAAGTTTACGGAGAAAACGTACCTCAATGAAAGAAATAGGTGAAATATTTTACCCTTGTGCCAAGCACTTTTAGATGATGAGGTCATTCCAAGACTTTTAACCACGTGTAGTTTGCTCAAGTCTCGAAAGTGAATCAAATCAAAATTGAAGCAAATGTCATAGCATTACAATATTGCTATAAAATTATCAGTGGGGACCTTATTGAACAAATAAACATGTATCGTCTAAGTTGATAATTATCAAGATAGCTACAGAATCCATTTCCAAGAAAATTACTAAGCAAATGCATAACATTTCAAAGTAGTATTAAAGAAAAATGCACTTCTTGAGTATATATGCTCCCACTCTTTCCAACAATGATCACTATGGTCTTGGATGCTAGGCTAACTCCACTCAAATTCTTAAATATGGTAGGATATGTTGCTTAGCACCAAAATAATATATGAGGCATGATGTGCCAAAGTTCTAAATATTTCTTTAAAAGAAATATCAAAGAATGCAGCGGAAAATAAATATGAGAAAGAGATACATAGGAGACAATATATAGTCAAGTCTACCAATATCATATAACACCCCAGATTGCTAATTTAGACTTAAGTATTCCAAAATATATGTTTCATGTCACTTAAAAGAGAACATAAAAATTCATATACATCAAAGATGAAAATTTTCAAATTCTTTCACCACTAATAAATCGCATGAGAATTTAATCGTACATTATATATCGTTTATTGAGTTAAAGTAGAATATCAGAACATATCACTACATCTCCCCTTTGGAAGAGAATGCAGGACAAGACCAGTATTCTAACGTGTAAAAATTCTTCAAGAATAATTTATCTATTGAAGCCGCTCAAATCAGAAAAGCTTCACTCATAAAAACTTCTGAAAACACATCACGTGAATTAGTGCAGACAATGTTCTAAGTTCTAACTATCTTAGTAAGCTAAGCTCGAGTGCATCTTAAAGGCGAGTTGCATGTTTTAAAACTTCATAAGAAATAAAACTTATGCATATTGAATGCCATAACCAATTAGAGCTGATAGATTAATGGATTTTTTCATTCTGACAATTCCAGAAACGTCTGCTTTGTAGTTCTAAAAAATTCTAATGAACTAAATCTAAAATATTAAAAATTACTATCAAATTCTAAGAGAACATAGCCACCCAGGGAAATACACAGGTTCCATAATTTTAAAGATGCCGGGATCAACAATCACTTTGCGGTTTCAATTCCAGAACAATTCTTAAAGTTCCAGGAAAAATTACATAGCACTTATTACGGTATACATACAAAACAAGGCGGATAGCATCACATAGGTATACAAGTTGAACTATGTACTTACATCATATTGGGAATTTGACACGGCAAATGACAATTGGATCAAAATATTACAGGATAGACAATCAATAAAATATCAAATTGAATATATAAAATATCAAATTGAATATATAAAATATCAAATTGAATATATATATATATATATATTAATTCATACAGAATTTTCGGGAGTCAAATAACAAAATTGGGTTCCAAAATCATGACCTTTATGAGAATTGGGTTTTGCATTAAACTACTTCTTATAAACTATAATCCCTTTTGTTTACAATCCTATCATCATAGCTTAATCTATTTGGATTCATGACAGTATCACATTAGCAAGAAATACACGCAGCATGTTAATTTCTTCAGATTTAGCACTGAACTTTAATTTCAAATATCATCCCTCTCTTCAAAATTACTTTCATAATTTGCAAATAAAAAAGTTCTTGAAGAACTAGAGTTCAGTTTTCACTTTCACCGATTGAAAGACAAAATATTATTGGTGCTATATGATTTTGCTTGGAACCATGAGTGGGGATTCAAATAGCAAGTGCAAGCTTTTGAGATTTTAAACAATTCATGAGTTTTATACCAAGAATTATACCCTTGCTAAAAACTCCAAGCACTTAAAACCGTAACTTCAGAAACATAATCCATCTTTGTCAACGAAAAGTGGGTTCTAAAATCAAATATGGAAGCTCTGATACCACATGTAAGCATAAATTGGAATCCATATATGATTATAGAACACCAAATAGAATGAGATAGATTGCGTACCTGACAAATCATGAACGGAATAAGGATTCTTGTTTTCATCACCGGATCTTGTAACAGTCAAGTGACTGAAAGTGACTAGGTCTTCCTCTGTATCTCGCACTCCCTTTCACAACTCTCAATGGGGCGCCAAGCTGTGGAGCCAGATTAGATCAGTGATTACAGAGGGGACCTAGCCAACATATAGTTAACCCTAGTCCCTTCCCATCATGGGCCTATAGGTTAAGGCCTACACTGTAGTCCACACTAATCAATACAGATATCCAAGCCCAAATAAATAGATCACTTAACTGATTAAGTTGGCTTACATATGCACTTCTCTGGATCATGAATTAGCCCGTTTTTATTAAAACAAAACTGCAATTGATTGAAGCCCACAAGAATTAATAAATAATTCTTACAGTTATTGTTTTTCATGATCTTAATGTTGCTCTCCATTCATTCATTTTGTGTAGGTTGGCTGCCCAGGGGGTTGATTTTAATGTTCCTATTGGTGTCATTGATGGTGGGGGTCAACATGTTGCTCTTGATGAAGAGTTTCTTACAATATTTCCCCGAAAAAGTATAAATGATCTGCATTCGACTGCTGAGGTTATTTAGTTATTTCTTTTATTGTAATTGTGATGTTGTTGTTGTTTATTGGTTTAATACTTGGAGCTAATGTATTAACCAATTAATTTTGTGTAATATTTATTGTAGGAGGGTATATTTATAGTGTGTGGGCAGGTAAGTGGTCTCTTTGATGAGGAGAAGTGGTGGTATCCGTCCTGCCGGTGTCACCGAGCTGTTGGTGTTGAAGATGGAATGCCACATTGTGGAGCTTGTAAAACTTTTGTATTGGAAGTCATTCCAAGGCAAGTAAACTATGTTAATTTGGTTATGTTATGTTTTATATTATATATTATATTTTGTTTTTGTTTGATTGTTTTCTTTTTGATCTTTTGTTAGATGTTTGAAGGTTAATGAATATTTTGATTTTCTCATGTTCAGGATTAAGATTGAAGTTTCGGATGGTGAAGAATCAGCAACCTTTGTGCTTTTTGTTGCTGACAGTCAGCACATACTGCAAAGGAGCTGCAAGGATTTAGTTGCTGGTTGCAAGGTAATTTTGAGATAGTAGTGTTGTATTATTTGGTTTGCATATTATTATGTTCTTGGCATTCTATTGTTGCTTTGATATAATTCAATTTCTTTGTTTTTTTTGTATATGAAGACTGTTGTGGAATATCCTGATGTTTTAAGGTTGAGAAGACTATTGATCATGGTGTGAAGTATGATAATTCATTTAAAGTTAAGAAGATCCGTGTTAGTAGTTCTGTTATTGAAAAGTTCAAGCACGAAGTTCAGACTCCAAAGAGGGTATGTGGTGTCTTTTATGTTAATTATTTGGTCTATTTCTTTTTTCTGAGATATATATTTTCATTTCCAGTTGATTACTGAGGCATTTGGTTCCAAGTTTGCTGCTGGATCAAATGACCTTCTTCTGAATGAAAATGTTGCTGATGATTATGGTGAACTATCAGAAATTGGTCCGAACACAGTCTCACTTGATGACATATCACCAGTGGAATGTTCATCTGTTCCTTCTTCTGTTGGGATTGTTGGTGGCGGTGATGCAAGTACCTCCAGGTCTGTCAAGAGGATGAGGCTCAAGAAGGTAGTCGTTGATGTTTAGAAGACTTCTTAGTTAACTAGCAGCCTTTATGGATTTGAAATTTAGTTGTGTAATGGAATTTTTATTTTGGTATTTTGTTCAAGTCATTATCATATTTTCATTTGGCTGTTGTGGACTATTCTATGTGTATCTTAGTTTAATTTGCTAAGTTTCATATGTTGTTATTAGAACTCTGTGGTGGAACCTCTGTGGTCTATTATTTAGTATTTGTGTGGATTTGTATTTGTAATTTTGTTGTGTGTAACCAGCGTAATGTGTTGAACTGAAATGTGAATTATTTGTTTATAAGAGTTATGTTGTGTATATATTTTGGTTGTTATTTTCTGTAGGTAATCATGTTAGTATATATCTTGTTGTATTTTGAATTTTTTTTTCCTTGAATGTGACAGTTATACTACTGGGCATTTTTGTTGTAAATGTTGAGAAAATTTACTCTCATTAATAATTGGCGTTAGTCATTATTCGATTCCATTATTATCTACTATTGAGGAATACTTTTGTATTGAAAATCGTTTGTGTCAGTAGTGTTTGGAATTGTAGTTGCCTAATTCTTACGGTTTGTTATTAAGTTGTTTAGGGTTGCATCCTTAACTTTTAATTTTAATTATAACTCTGTCCTATACTTATTTTTTAAAATTCTAAGTGTTTAGTTATCTCTTTAAGTATATTTTTTGGTTCCAGTTATTTTAAAATGTTAATGCATTGTAATATTTGTTAGTAAACAAAATTTTCATAATACAAAAGGAAATGCGTATAACTTAATGGTAAGTAACTTTTCTATTCTTTGTAAGCTGGTGGTTGTGATTAAATTAGTAGTAAAGCTAGGCTAGCATTTTAACTTATTAGATTCAAATAGTTCAACTATTATTTGTAAGTATTTTTTTCATTCTTTTGAAGATTGGAATATATTTCCTTTTATTTGTCTTAGTATTTAGAGTTTATATTATTTAGCTTTGGAATTCAAATTTGAAGTGAATGTTAGGTTTTTGTGAATGTTAGCCATATTGGTACCACCAATTTTGCGTAGGGGTTGAGAAGGGTTAAGTTTGAACACGACAGGGTTCGATGCCTGTTCATCTGTGTAAGTTTCTTTTAAGCTAGGTTATCATTTGACTTGATTAGATTTAAGTAGTTTAACTATTATTTTTAAGTATTTATTGATTCACTTTGAGGATTGGAATATATTTACTATTATTTGTTGTTGTATTTTAGAATTTATATTATTTAGTTATGTAATTCAAATTTGAAGTGAATGTTAGGTTTTTGAGAATGTTAGCCTAAGTGGCACGACTAATTTGGGTAGGGGTTGAGAAGGGTTAAGTTTTGATCTGTGTAAGTTACTTTTAAGCTAGGTTATCATTTGAGTTGATTAGATTTAAATAGTTTAACTATTATTTTTAAGTATTTCTTGATCCACTTTGAAGATTGAAATATATTTGCTATTATTTATTGTGGTATTTTAGAGTTTATATTATTTAGTCCTAGAATTCAAGTTTGAAGTGAATGTTAGGTTTTTGTGAATGTTAGCCTTAGTGCTACGACTAATTTGCGTAGGGGTTGAGAAAGGTTAAGTTTGAACACGACAGGGTTCGATGCCTGTTTATCTGTGTAAGTTACTTTTAAGCTAGGTTATCATTTGACTTGACTTTATTTAAATAGTTAAACAAATATTATTTTTAAGTATTTTTTTCATTCTTTTTGAAGATTGGAATATATTTCCTATTATTTGTGTTAGTCTTTTAGAGTTTATATTATTTAGTTATGGAATTCAAATTTCAAGTGAATGTTAGGCTTTTGTGAATGTTAGCCTAAGTGGTACGACTAATTTGTGTAGGGTTGAGAAGGGTTAAGTTTGAACATGATAGGGTTCGATTCCTGTTGATATGTGTAAGTTACTTTTAAGCTAGGTTATCATTTGACTTGATTTGATTTAAATAGTTAAAAAAAATATCATTTTTAAGTATTTTTTTTTCATTCTTTTTGAAGATTGGAATATATTTCCTATTATTTGTCTTTATCTTTTAGAGTTTATATTATTTAGTTCTCGAATTCAAATTTGAAGTGAATGTTAGGCTTTTGTGAATGTTAGCCTAAGTGGTACTACTAATTTTGTCTAGGGGATGAGAAGGGTTAAATGTGAAGGGATAGGGTTCCATGCTTGTGGATTCATTATCTTTTTTATTTTTCGAAACTTTTGGCATCCCAATGTTATTAAAGTGTTTAATGCATTGTTTCTATAAAGCAATTCAGAAGATTTGATATTTTGTTTTAGGATGTTTGCTTATGTTTTTTTTTGTTAGTAGCACCTAGATTTTTTATTTCGCAGTAATAGTGATTGTTTTGGTTTATATAATTTTGTTTGTTTCATTGAAATTTAAGTGAGTAATTTAAAGACTATTTATTTAACAAACTCTATCCATGCTTGGTTGGAAGTTGGTTGGAGGGTTCTTTAGAAAAAGAACGTAATATTGATGATTTTGTCCTAGGATAGGAAGATAATTCGTTTCTTTGATAGCTATCTTATGTGTTCTAACTAATTGATTTGAACAATCTTGGTGTACAAATTGTTGATTAACTCAAAGCTCATAAGCTTTATCATTGAAATCCATATTATCAACATAGAGCGTCTCAACAAGTTGCAAACATGACACTTTACAAATTAGATGGTAAACACTAGCAATCGATAACACATGATATGATGAGAGAGAGCAAAATTATTAGCTAAGGAAGCTT
The DNA here is from genome assembly GCF_012489685.1 of Lotus japonicus. Lineage (NCBI taxonomy): Eukaryota > Viridiplantae > Streptophyta > Magnoliopsida > Fabales > Fabaceae > Lotus > Lotus japonicus. The sequence continues at coordinate 105,332,820 of NC_080041.1, read as the reverse complement.
ATGTTAATTGTTATTGGTGATGAACTCTCTTATCTAGATAATATTGTTATTTCAATGAGTAAAATGTTTTTAATATTTTGGTGTGTATATTTTTAATAAATATAGTTTTTAAATTTGTTAATATGTTTTATTATTATTTTCTATTAGTTGTTAGTTGTTGAAATGATTGTTTTTTAAATATTTCTTTAAACTTATACAGTTTTTAGTTGAATTATTAATATATTTTTTTATGTGTTTTATATATTAAGTTTTCTAGGATTTAAGTTATTGTTTTTTTTTTGAACGAGGATTTAAGTTATTGTTGTTATTTTGTAAGTATGAATTGAGTTGTATATTGGATTTTATATAGTTTTTTTAGTAATAAAAACTGAGGTGGGTTATCTATTCTGGTTCTTGGATCATTCTATTTTGGGCTTTGTTATGGCCCTGTTTTGAATTCATATTGGGCTTTAGGTTATTTCTGATTTTTCTTATCAGTAGTCTAATAAGTAGTTAATTATTGTTTCATGTTTCTCCTATTTCCTCCATTAATTTACCCTAAAATTTCATATTTTTTTTCCGACTTTCCTGATAGATTTCTCTGCTTTGTTTCTTTCTTGGGTTGAATCGAAATTCGCTGGGGTGTGTTGTCGTTTATGGTTATTTTCGTTTTTCCCTGTACTTGATCTCTTCTGATTCAAATGGAGAAGGCAAGCTTTTGCACAGTATTTGTTGCTGATCATTTCATTTGTTTCCAACCAGAATGTAGATTTTGTTTGAGTTATAATGTTTCCAGGTATGATATCTACCCCCTGTTTTGATTGTACAACTTACTTGTACTAAACCAGTCAGTAATGATGGTTATCTTCTGTCTATTGTCCACTGTTCATTGATTTAATTGTACTTTGAGTTGGACTTAACTTAGTTCATTTTTTCTTTAGTCAATATATCACGTGTGTAATCTGGGTGAAGTGAAATTGGAAAATAGGTCAATGATTCTGAATGAAACTGACATTCATAACTCAGTATATACTTTTTGTGTTTGATGTGTATTTTACAATGAGGTATTTATGATCATGTTGATATATTATTATTTATGTATTTGGTTAGTCAATACTATCAATTTGATAATTGGTCAGAACTGTGTGTTTGATTTTTCAATATGTCATACATCAAATCTCTTATGTTTCTGCCATTCTTACTGTTTTATCTTAATTCACTTCAAAGTCTTCCAATTTTACACTCTACTTAGATGACTTCAATAGGTACTAGACCAGGGTTTAGAGGTTGAGTGTAGTCTTTATTTCTAGCCATTTGTTTATTTGTTTTTTAGTTTATACTTTATGTGGTTTATTACTGGTTTGTATGGGGTCATATGTCTATATATATATATAGGAGTGTTTCATTGTTCATGAGACACAAAATTCCCTCTTATCCAGGAAACTTTGTATCATTTCTATCTTGTAGAAAATAGAAGAGTCTCACACTATGTCTGATATTAGTCCCAAATCTGTTATTCCAACCTTTGATAGAGTTTGTTCAATCTCAATGAGAAAGAAATATTGGAGGATTAGAGTTAGGGTCATTGACCTGTGGAAAGTACCTGAGCATTTGCTTTCCATTTCTGATTTATTAATGGAGATGGTTCTATTTAATAAACATGTATGGATTTTTTTTTCTTAATTAGGCCTCATAAGTGTTTGAATCAGTTGTTTTTTTTGTTAGTTGGATTAATTTTCGTTTTCATTCGTTATCATTTAAAGATTTTAAGTATGTATTTATATGTATTTAGGATGAAGTTATCAAGTTTAAGATTAAGTTTAAAATTGCTATCAAATATTTCTATATCTCTATCATAGTTGGCTAATTTTTTTTTGTTATAGGTGGAAGATTAAAGGTGAACATAACAAATTTTTATTTAACCAAAATCAAGTTCAAAAATTAAAGATATAAAAAAGAAATTTATTGTTTTAAATCTATTTTATGATAATATCAACCAATGTAAATATAATACCAGAATGATTATTTATCATAGTCCCTATTCTTTTTTAAAAGTAATAAAATCGTAATTGTTTGTTGTGTTTGATATTTAGCAGTTATAAAATATATTTTTCATTATATAGAATAAGATACGTTAAAAAAAAAAGAGAGTAAGATATTTTGAGTTTAAAAGGCACACCTTTTCAATTTCTCATTCTTCTAAACGCGTGTAAACCATCCTCAATGAACAGGCAGAGCGTTACATCTTCTACCAGTAGGAGTCATATTGGTTTATCCTCTCATCCGTTTGGAGATTCTCAGTTTCACCTACTCGTTGTTTCCATCACCTCATTCAGATATGTTTTTGGCCCCAATTCATTTGATAGTAGTCACTTTCTCAATGGTTATTGCTATTTCTTCTTAATGTTTACAATCAACAAACAATTTTTTCACTTGCATGTTGCAATTTGTGGTTCTCTTGGTTGTATTTGTATTTAGTTTATATACATATATGAGTTTTCTAATGAGGGACCGTTTCATCTATGAATTTTTGTTGATCTTTGATTTGTCACTTTTCTTAGGATATTACCTTACCAAATTTCTCTTCATGTTCGATTAATTTACTCATGGTTACACATCACAGAAGCAAGATATTTGAATTCCTATGAATCTGAGTGGTAATATCATGTTATTAGAAAGAGTTTAATTATTTATCTGTACAGTAACACGTAATATGTTTTGTTTTTTAATTTATTTGAATTGATATTTGCAGCTTCTTGCTTGTAAGTTCTTTCAATTTTTTGTTTTATCGGTAGATGATTTACCTCTGGAGTAAAAGATAATGTCTGCAATCTTTATTTTTTGAAATTAAAAATCTGTTGTGTTCCAATTTTCAGATGTTGTTTTTGATATAACATCTCAACTGATACTTGAATATGATCCCTTACAAGTTGTTTAGATGTTCCTTTGTCTATTATTGTTTGGTTGTTAGACTCCTTATTGTTTTAGTATACATTCTTTTGTACTCATACTGATTGTTGTTTTTTAATTTTGTATTGGATATTAACTTTCAAGGAAAATGTATGCGCTTCGTTTGAGATCTCCTCACAATAATCCCAAGATCTTTGTCAGACCTGTCCTTCCTAATATGGTATCTAAGTTTAACTATCTACCTTTTTTCTATGCCGTATTCTATGTTTCTATGTTACAAAATGTTTGATTTTCACCCCAATATATTGTTCCAATTGTAGGACCATATTATTGTGCCTAAGCGATTTCATGATGCTGTTGGACATGAGATCAATGACAGTGTTCATGTTAAAGATCCTGTTGGGAATACCTTTAATTTGTCATACTTATTCAATGAAGGGGAGTATAGAATTGGGGGTGGTTTGAACATCATCCGATTGATTCACCAATTTCAAAATACTGTGATGATGCATTTTATCTATCCTGGACATGCTAGATTTGATATCCATATATTCGACCCATTTTGTAGGGAGATTACATATAGAGTAGTCCCTGAAGTTCTTCCTCAGGTAAATGATAACATTGATGATGTTGAAGACAATGATGTGATTAATACATCCAGTGATGAGTTGTCCAGTGGGGAAGATGAAGCAGCACCGTGGATGGAGATGATTTGGGAAACTGATATTTCTGCTGCACAGATATTTGACGGTCGCATTGTGGTTTGTGTGATTTGTTTTTTTATATTCGTACTATAGTGTCATTTTAATTTGTTGTTATACTAGCTACTAATTTTATATTATATTTTTGTTTGTAGACTATTTCAGGTCAGACCCAACAAACATATTTCTCTCATCTGCCTCCTGTTATAAATGTTTTGCTTCCCAATGACACCATTGCGCAATGACATATTACGTGGCTTCCTTTATGTCAGCCGAGTGTAGGGGCATCTAACAGTGGTGGAAGGATTGGTCAGTTGGGTGCAGGGTGGTGTGACTTCTATATGGATGATATCATCAATCATGACAATTATCTGCAAGTTCATAGGATTGAGTTGTGGGAGTCATCTTTGGCTGATCACTACATCGTTTATGTGTACGATGTGTGATTTTGTTTTATGTTTTTAAGAATTGTGCTGCAGTACTTCTTTTTCATGATTTGAACTATTATTTGTATTTCAGTGTTTACATTAATTGTGGTGTGAAATACTAAGTTTTATTTTGGTTGTCATTTTTTCTTAGTAATATTCTCTTTGTCCAAGTAGATAATGATATGTTGAGTATGCTATCTTTTTACTTAGGATTGAGGAATCATTGATGTTGAATTATATGTGTATTGGTTGAGATTATGTTCATTATTTATTATCTAGGACCAGCTTATACAACATTTATACTAAGGCAGAATGGTAAAACGGTGGATGTCAATTTAAACATCCATCGTTTAGGGTAACTTATACATTACTCATCTTATACCATTTGGGTTTATGTTTCGGTTAAATATCTTTTTAATTATAATTTAAGTTGTTGTATGTTTAAACAAAGAATTTAGTGGATATACACTGTCAGTGTAAAATAGTTTTACACTGACATTCAATTGAATTCCGCCAAATAAGCAAATATGATTTTGTTTTAATTAAAATTAAAAATGATTGTAACTCTCTCTCCTACGTGGCAAACATTGATTGGATGTCCGTGTAAAACTATTTTACACTGACAGTGCATATCCATTAAACTCTTAAACAAAATCATAAAAGTGTAATTGTGTTTAACTTATGTAGATAGTCATAATTTAAATTATACCATTGATGTAGATATTAATGTTTATAATCAAATTGTTGTCACCTATGTTTAGTTTATGGCATTGTGAACATTTGAGGTTTTGAGTTGATTTGATTTATTAAAATTTGTTGTGTAAGTTAAGTAGGTAGAAGTAAGTAAAATGAATGAATACATATGATAAATTGAAGAGTTACTCGTCCGTGCATCGCACGGAAACGGGCCAAAAACCTAGTTAAATATAAACTACACATATTTTTTACCATGTAAAAGTATTAAAAGAGTGTTTCATTTTTTTTCTTTTGTTTCACCATTTTCATAAAACCAAAGTGACTTATTCTAGGAGATTAGTAGTGGTTGTGATGTTCGTATTTAGGAAGACAATTGGTCACCACATCAACGTGGCTTCAAAATGTGGTCCCCTAGACCTTCTGACATATGGTGTTTCTCATGTTTTTGGTCTTATTAATTAATAGAGGCTCTAGGCGCTGGGACCATGAATTGGTGCATAGGTTTTTTTCTCCCCTTTGAAGCAGGTAAAATTCTTCGTATTTCGTTGATGAACCTTGGAGGCAGTGATTCTAAGTTGCATGTTCCTCAATCACACTTGAAAAATGACTTTACTGATAAGGAAGAGAGTCAAGTCCTTCTTCATCAGGCTCATTTTTATATTGCTTTATGAAAGATGTTGTATCAACAAGGAATAAATTATTTAATAGAAGTGTTGACTACCATTTATGGTGTCCGAGGTATGTCAGGTTAGAAAAAGCTGTTGATCATGTGTTTAGAGATTGCTTCTTGAGTATGAGGATATGGTTTATTTCAGTCTCGAATGTCAGATGGGAGTCCTTATCATAGTATAGTTTTATACAATGGATTACTGAAATGATTTTTAAATCCCCAACATAAATCGATGAGTTAGTTTGTTCTACTTGTTATATCATATATGGCATGCTTAAAACCGTCTTTGTTTTGAAAGACAAGAGTATGAGGATGATATTATCGTTGATAAGGTTGTGAGGGAGATGCATTAATATTGAGTGAGCCATCGAGTTCAATTCGTAGAAGGGTATACTATTGAGGCGCAAAGTTCTTCAGATTTATCGCAACATTAGAAAGCTTTCGCCTGTTGGTTTTCTAAAACTATACTCTAATGTAGCACAAACTTCGTCTAGTTGGGGCGATGAGGTGGTCATTCGCGATCAAGAGGGAGAAGTGGTTTCAGAAGCGATCTCTGAAGAGGATATTCATCATGGACCAAAACTTGCGGAAGCAATTTACATTAGAAAAGGCATGCAATTGGCTTTAAGCAGAAATTTCAGGAGCTTGGTGGTTAAATATGATTGCCAATATGTGACGAATGCCATTAATGAGAGAGTGAATCACGACTTTTATTTGTCTCTTGTGCTTGATGACATCAAGTGCATTAGCTCATGCCTTACATGTATTTTTTTTTCTCATGTCTATAGAGAAGCTAATGTCATAGCTTATTCTTTTGCTAAGTTTTCTATTTCTCATCTGGACTTTGCTTGGTTCGTTGATGTTTCTATTAGTTTACAATCTTGTATTCGTTCAGACATTTTATATCAATTTTTTAATGAAATTCTAACTACACGTAAAAAAAATTATAACATTATCTCATTATTTTCCTTGTGCGTATCAAATATTGAATATGATAAGTGTTTATCTTCCACTTATCCAATTTTGTTTATCTAATCATTTATCTTCCTATTTAAAGGAGATTGTTGTTTTAAAAGAATCTAGGGGACATCATTTTTTTTAAAAAAAAATCAACAATATTTTATCAAAAACGCTAAAATTCGACAATCCCGCATAATAGAAGCAAAATATGATACATTGGCGCTTAACCTATGTCAACCATTGAATAGAACCGGACAACCCATCTCAAACATTACACGCATGAAGCCAAGATCCGTGGAAGTGCCAAGAGTCCATGGAAAATATAACACTTCAATCATATTAACGGGCTTGTTTGATATGTTGTAGTGTATTAGGTGTGATATTATCATATAATTTAAATTGGTGCAATCATATATTTTATGAACGGTGGTGGGTGATGGTGATAGAGATGACATTGATGATGGCGGGGGTGTTGGGTGATAGTTGTGGCCGTAATGGTGGTGGCGGTAGAATGGTGGTGGTGGTGGTGGTAGGGCGACAATGGTGGTGGTAGATGGTGGAATTGGGAGGCAGTGGTGTAATTAGTTATGGTGATGGTGGCAATGACGGTAACAACAGTGGTAATGGCGACAACGACGATGGTGGTAGTAGTAGAGGTGGTGATGGTGGTGGTTGTGATAGTTGATTAAATTATTTAAAATAGCTTATACATCATAATCGTATTCGACATTATCCATCATCTATAGGATGGATTAAATGATCAATCATTTTAATGTAAAGATAAAAGTGAATTGATGGATAAACTTATGCAATATATTATTAGCACCAAACAATGAATAAACTCATAATGTATTGCATAAGCTTATATTATGTCAAGTGAGTCCAAAGAAGAGACTTGAACCACCGGGCAACGAAAATTAAAATAAAAGATAAATATATTAACATCTTAATTGTTTGGTCAAGAAACATTTTTTTTAATTTGAAAATATTTTTATTTGAAAAATTCATTGGGATGGGCCTATAACCTATTACTTTGGCACCAAGCCTGTAAGCGGCCCATGTAGCATATCACCAGCGTTTGATCTAAATATAATTATCTATTTCCCTTTTAAATTGTTTTCTTCACCTGCAAACCAAAAATTCGGATTTCTCTCTCCTCTTTTCTCTTGTTGTTCATCGAGTCTCGGAAACCCTCATCGCTAGGTTGCTTCTGGTTGATCATCGAGTCTCGGAAACCCTCGTTCCTTCGAAACGAGGCAAAGAGACTCGCTGCGATTCTGCAATCGTTGATCACCGTCGAAAAGGTCAGCGTTCATCTTCTTCATCTGTTCTGTTTGATGCTATCTCTTGCGATAAACGTTTTCCAATTTCTTCGTTGGTTTGTGTTACACGCTCGATTTAGCCATTTCGCTTTTCGTTTTGAGTCTGTATTCAATGTTCACTTGCCGATCTGGTTTTTTTGATTTGGTGTGAAATTTTCGCTAATTGGTTTTTCAAAAGCACTGTTTCTTAAGGAATTTTCTGGGTTTACTTGAACATTGTCTGTGTACATTGGAATCTGGAAGAAAACTAGGTTGTGTGGTAGCACACTGATAGTAGTGTACCAGCGTAATCCTTAGCCTTATTACTGCTTCAGCTTTGGCTGTGGATGCTGTTTACTTTGATGATTCCGTTGAAGTCGAAACAGGTCAAGATGAATGTCTATTTGAGTCCATGAAATGGTTTATATGTTTAAGTGTGGGATGGATTTGGGGGGTTATAATTTAGCCCGGGTATATTGAGTCCAATTTCTTTTTGAATTTTATGTCATCCAAAGGACTAGGCGAGTGAAAGACACTCTAGCCTTCATGATTCAGGCACGATGTCTGGTGGACTTGTGTACTGGACGAACTAAGAACAATGACGAACCATAAAGACACTCTTAGCCTTCATGGTTCAAGTGTAGTGTCTTATGGACTGGGTGATGGAAAATTAATGGTGAGTCATAAAAACACTTAGCCTTCATGCTTCAGACACACTGTCTTGTTGATTTGCAGGAACCCACCTTTCAAACTTTCTGGAAGATGGTATAATATGAGGTCTTTCCCCATTCTTAAGGAGACAAGTCATTGCTTAGCAGAGATTGAGTAGTGCCCTGAATTTGATCTCTCGCTATTGCAATTCAACATCAGATTGGTTAGCCAGGTTGGATGCACGTTCTCCGCCTAAAGGTGTACGTAGCTTAGATGATCCTCCTATTGAGTTAAAAACTTTTCTTATGAGACTTGATTCTCAACGTTTGTTATTTTCTAAATATTTCTTCCGATATAAAAAAAAGTTAAAATCATATTTAAGAGTTAGGACACAAAATAATTTTTATCCTCCCCACTTCATAAATTTTTTCCCCTTTCCCATCCTAATTTCAATCTTTTCGATCAAACCCACCCAAGATCAAAAAAGAAAAGGAAAAAACCCACACCCTAGTCTTCTCCCACAATATTTTTCACTGCGTCATACCTCCCTCAAATCTGCAATTACCACCCACAAATCCCTTCTATTCTTCCCTGCGTCCCCACAAGAGAGTTATCGGTGCTTTCCCAAGTTATCATCGGAGTAACCCAACAATTTGCCTGAATTGGAATCACACCGCAACCGTCGTCTGATGCCTCTCTGGAAACCTCCGCAAATTCTGATGCTCTCCGCAATTTGAAACACATTGTATTATCCTTATACCCTCTCCCAATTTTAGTTCAATTTTTTATGTGCTTGATTGGATATTGATAAAAATTGAGAGTTATTAGGTTTTGTTGTTGTTGTTGTTGATAATCTGCAGTTTTCATATTGTCAAACACTCTCTCTAGTGTTAATTACTTTCTTGTTAGTTCTATAGTTTCTTTTGATTTTCCATGAAAACTAGTATTTGATTCTTAACCAATTTTATCACATTCATCTTAGAAATGGGATTTGGAAAATGTCTGCATAAGTACATGTTATGCATATATGCTGATATATCATCGAGTCTCGTATTTACGACCGTCTTTTTCTTTCATCAGGGTCTCGTTTCAACTTCCATCATACTTATGAATGTCTGTCTCTAAGGCTCTCAAGCATAAAAAATAGCCATATATTGTCTATTTGAAATGCTATCAGGCTCAAGTGCACAGTCAACCAAAGTTGGCTTTGACATGAATCAGAAGATGCTCAAACTAGAAGATGCTTCGTGTGAAGAGGTTCCCTTTAAAAAAGGATTAAAATCTGCATCTTCATCTTCTTCCCCCTCTTCATCCTCCTGTTCTTCTTTATCTTCCACATGTTTCAAAATCCTATCACCGCTGTCACTACGAGAGACTTCATTCTGATTCATGTCAAAGCCAACTTTGGTTGACTGTGCACTTGAGCCTGACGGCATTTCAAACTAGAAGACATTCATAAGTATGATGGAAGTTGAAATGAGACCCTGATGAAAGAAGACAACGATAGTAAATACGAGACTCGATGGTATTTCAGCATATATGCATAACATGTACTTATGCAGACATTTTCCAAATCCCATTTCTAAGATGAATGTGATAAAATTGGTTAAGAATCAAATACTAGTTTTCATGGAAAATCAAAAGAAACTATAGAACTAACAAGAAAGTAATTAACACTAGAGAGAGTGTTTGACAATATGAAAACTGCAGATTATCAACAACAACAACAAAACCTAATAACTCTCAATTTTTATCAATATCCAATCAAGCACATAAAAAATTGAACTAAAATTGGGAGAGGGTATAAGGATAATACAATGTGTTTCAAATTGCGGAGAGCATCAGAATTTGCGGAGGTTTCCAGAGAGGCATCAGACGGCGGTTGCGGTGTGATTCCAATTCAGGCAAATTGTTGGGTTACTCCGATGATAACTTGGGAAAGCACCGATAACTCTCTTGTGGGGACGCAGGGAAGAATAGAAGGGATTTGTGGGTGGTAATTGCAGATTTGAGGGAGGTATGACGCAGTGAAAAATATTGTGGGAGAAGACTAGGGTGTGAGTTTTTTCTTTTTCTTTTTTGATCTTGGGTGGATTTGATCGAAAAGATTGAAATTAGGGTGGGAAAGGGGAAAAAATTTATGAGGTGGGGAGGATAAAAATTATTTTGTGTCCTAACTCTTAAATATGATTTTAACTTTTTTTTATATCGGAAGAAATATTTAGAAAATAACAAACGTTGAGAATCAAGTCTCATAAGAAAAGTTTTTAACTCAATAGGATGATCATCTAAGCTACGTACACCTTTAGGCGGAGAACGTGCATCCAACCTGGCTAACCAATCTGATGTTGAATTGCAATAGCGAGAGATCAAATTCAGGGCACTACTCAATCTCTGCTAAGCAATGACTTGTCTCCTTAAGAATGGGGAAAGACCTCATATTATACCATCTTCCAAAAAGTTTGAAAGGTGGGTTCCTGCAAATCAACAAGACAGTGTGTCTGAAGCATGAAGGCTAAGTGTTTTTATGACTCACCATTAATTTTTCATCACCCGGTCCATAAGACACTACGCTTGAACCATGAAGGCTAAGAGTGTCTTTATGGTTCGTCATTGTTCTTAGTTCGTCCAGTACACAAGTCCACCAGACATCGTGCCTGAATCATGAAGGCTAGAGTGTCTTTCACTCGCCTAGTCCTTTGGATGACATAAAATTCAAAAATTTATCCACCATATTAAAATTGAAAGATAGTTCAAATGGTAAGAGCTGAGTGACATATGGGTTGGAGAGGGAAACTTCTATGGATCAATCTCTGATGGGCATAATTTATCTTTTCGGTATAAAAAAATTGAAAGATACACAATACACAATAATAATAATTATTATTATTACATTTGGTGCAAAGTTAAAATACCTTAACGCCGCAACGGACACAATACAATCGCATCTTAAAACCCTGATATATAATCACAATATTGTATATACCACGATGATCTTTTATTAAATTCTACCATAAATTCAAGGTTTAATAAACACACATGAGGGGCAACAAAATCTCACATTCTTTCGTTATTGCAAGGCATAAGGCAAGTTGCATTGCATGTGATTGAAACGCAAGAACAGGAGGAAAAGGCATGGAATTGGAAATATAAAGAGCAGAACTGAGAAATTCAAGATGTTCCTTGTAGGATAAGGTGAAGCTATTTTTTATGCTTGTTCTTGTGTTTTCAAGTATACGAACACATGGGAGCAATTGGACTCTATGTAAAAAATGGTAAGAGAAAGTCTCAAATATCAAACCTAATTAATTAGGGCATAAAAAAATTCTCCATATTGTAAGTAAATTAATATAGTCTACTTATGGGAGTCAATTACGCTCATTAAAGTTTTAATAACTCGTCAAACTATACCAACTACTATTTACCCAAGAACATCATAATTACTTTAATAAGGTGAAGAATAAAAGTGTTTAAGTGATGATTCACGGTATACTATATTAGATGAGTTGATAGCATACAAAATTAATATGAAAACTTATGTTGGGGACGAATGATTTCTAACTATATACATTCTATTCCTTTTTAGTTTCGTTGAATTAATCCATCCGCAAGGAGGGAATTAACATACTTGTTATGTGGATATTTACATCGTAATATTATAAAGTGTATCAAATTAATACAAACGCAATAGGAATCTGGATTATAAACATATATCAAAACGATGTTCAAATAATTTTCTACAACGCAACCTCGAAAGATGATGTTTAGCCACTCATGATACAAGCTATAAACATAATAATCCAAGTAGCTAACATCATGCAAAGTAGGGAAAAGACATGTAATGACATTGTCAGAGCACTTCAATGATCATCAACCCCGAATTATAACTTTGGGCTCGCCTCTCTAGCCTCTTTCTTATCTTCTTCCCCCATCCAATTCAGGCCTTATTCCCATTTAAATATAAAGTGATTAGGGCTTAAGGCTGAACTTGGTTGCACCAACATGCACAATTTGGTCCTTGTGATGCACGACTGTGCTTCCCAAAATAAACAAGCATACGTGTGTTGACTTCCTTGTATGGTCGTGCTCCTCAACTCTAAATCCTAACTCTGGACTTGCCTCTCTAACCTCTTTCTTATCTTCTTCCTTCATCTCATTCACACCTTATTCCCCTTCAAATATAAAGTGGTTAGGGCTTAAGCTGAATCTAAACGAACTAGTGATGTGCATGATCTGCTTCTTATGATGCACGATCGTGCTTCCTAAAATAAACAAGCAAGCATGATGACTGCCTTGTGCGGACGTGCCCCTCAATTTAATTAAGCACATATTTTCTTGAGCTCCATGGTCATGCATACACTATTACTATGCTCAATTACATACATTTTTAGAAAAGAAAATAGTATCTTGATATTTTCTTGTTGGTCCTTATGTGATTATTATTATTTGTCTCATAACCAACCAACCAAAGTGCAAGATAGATCACCTCATCTTAAAAAAATTGATCATGACAAGTTATATAATTAATTATTAATTTTTGAGTGTTTGATAATAAAATATTTTAAAATTTAAAATTCATGATTAGGTGATGAAACTTGACATAATTAGTTTTTTTTTTAACAATTCAAATGATTCCTTTCTACCAAAGTGTCCTCACAAGCCACAACACTTCTTTTTTTAAAAGAGGGTGATGCATGTCTCATTATTGCCAAACCATAATTATTTGGCATTTTGTAATTAATTTTCACAAAACTATTAATTAAGTTAATGGCAAGTTGCTTCCTGTCATGTAGTAACTTGTTAGTTTAACTGTGTTTGGTACAAATTGGTGTATAATATATAGAAACAAATTGGTTGAAATTCCAATTACACTCAGCCACAGAAAAATGGGATAGCATAGAAAATGAAAGATCTAATAATGAATATATGATAAGACAAAACAAGAAATAAAAAGAGAAAAAAGAATAGAAAAAAAAGTGATTGTGAACTAATTAACAATTTAGAGCATCTGCAACAAAGAAACTCATAAAGTTTTTTTTTTGTGACATGTCATATGAAATAAAGTTTATTAACTGTTGTAAAAAATGAAGTTTCTCCACGTGGTAAGCAACTTTGCTCCAAAGTTTCTTTCTAGAGAAACTTTAATGATTAAAAAATAAATAAAAAATAAATAAAAATAAGAATTAATTAAAATGAAATATAAATAATAAAAATATAAAAATGTGAGGTATATTGTGGGGTCCATTTAAGAAACTTTTTAGAATTGCTGGGTTTGAGTAAAAAATGAGTAGAGTTGATTAAAGTGGTTTAAATGACGTGACATTATGAAAATTTAAATTAGAAACTCTGATGAGTTTCTTGGATAATGATGGTCTTATAATTACAAATTACAATTTGCTTGTCCTTGACAATTAACAATAGCTAATTCCTCCTTGAACAAACAGAGGTTGAAAGACATAGTAATATCCAAAATCAAAACCCTTATCCTCAGAAATATAAATTTACCAATTACATGCTAATTGCTCACTGGCCACTGAGTTGAACTCCCTTCAGCTGAGTCCCCCCAACCGAGTCATCGCCCCACCCATTCGAATTAAACAAGTAGTAATTACTTTAACAAACCACTAAGTTGAATCTGATTAACAACAATAATCATACTTAACAATCAACTCAGATTACAAACAGGGTGGAAAGAAGAAAGAACCACTCACTCACTCACCCACCTGAACCGGGCCTTCAGCCGTTGAACCCGGTCTGGCTCCAAACGGCGTCACGAACCCGGCTCAAGTCCCGGCCCTTCAACGTCCGACCCACTCCCACGAAAACTGAATCCGCCGCCTTCTTACGGCTGCGCGCCAAGTACTCATGCGGCGGAACAACTTCCAACTCGCTCTCATCGAGATCATCGTCCGCGCCGTGCAGCGACTCCACCGAGTCAACCCGGAGTATCTTGCTCCAGTCCGGCACGTTCATCGGCGCAGAGGACGCCACGTGGCGTCCTCGCGGCGTCGAGGCCAGACCATCATGCGTGCGGAGCTGGTGCACGATCCTCGCCGACGCCGTCACCGGACCACCAGCCGGCGGGTCCTCGAACGCCAGCGACAGGCCACCGAATTGGTGGTGGTTGTTCTTGTTCACATCCCGGTGAATCCGGCGTCGGTAAGCGGAGCCGCCGGAGCTCTCATCGGCGACATCGTCTGGCTCCCAAACGGAGACATCGTCGCCGGCATCATCGCCGGTGGACCATATATCCTCTTCCCGGAGCTCGGATGAGTCGTTGGGGGCTTGGCTGTGGTTGTTGGCGTAGGCTCCCAAGAAGCGCTCGCTCCGGCTTGTAGTCAACTTGCGACCTTTCGCCATCTGCGGCGGCGGAGTCGGGTTGCACCACCGCTCGGTTGAATCGGAGAGTTGATTGTGAAGATGTAAAAGGGGTGTACACTACTACTAATACTACTATTATGAGTCCATTGTTGTTGCTCTTGGTTTTTGGTTGGAAATTCTATGTTGTTTTTGGGAAAAGAATTCATTCACACTGCTATCACAATCACACCAAGTGAGAGATAGGAAGCGAATATAGATTTTTTGGTGACACAACTAAAGCGAAAAATCAAACTACACTAAGCTGGCACAACAACGCAAGCTTACTTATAAAAACACAACGCGAGTCTGAAGCAACAATAGGACAAGGCGTAGGCCACGAGAAACCACATCAGGAGACCACACAAAAGATCTAACCTCACAACAAATCAATCACAAACATTGCCAGGAAACCAAAAAAATTTGCATGGATAGATAGGAAAAGTGATTTAGTCTAACAAACACGCCCTGCGCGATTTAGAAGCTTAATTTTTCAAGAGGCTGGGCGCCTACAAATGTTGTCCAACGAAGATTGGTAGAGAGCTTCTCATCTAACTAATACTCTGCCACTGTGTCTGCAACTTTTTTTTATAAGCTAAATACTCCTTCTATTCCTTTTTAAGTGTCGTTTTAGCATAAAGCTTTTCAACGAAGATAGTGGATTGTTAGAGTTTTTTTTCCATTCTACCATTTCACATCTCAATCATAAAGTCATAAACTCTCCAATCATAAAGTCATAAAGTTCTTTAATCATTAAGTCATAAAGCTTTACATAGTTATTGAGAAAGAAGAATTTTATGGAAAATGTGAAGATGGGTTATTGAAAAAGTAAAGGTATAATTAACAAATTATAACTATAAAATATCAAAATAATAGTTAAATAGAAAAAAACATGCTTCTAAAACGACACTAAAAAAACGGAGGGAGTAATGCTTTAAAATAGAATATATGGGGTACTCCAACCCACAAAAACTAGCAAATACAAGCAACGGTACAAGTAAAACACACAAACAAAGAAACTATGGTTAATGATCAAATTAGTCTCAAACTTTGTAAGTGAGTTTGATTTTAGTCCCTCGACGGAAAAAGACATTTAATGACAATCATTTTTACAATTGCTGTCTGTTTTTAACCGCCACTAAATTTCATTTTTCCGCCAAAAGACTAAAATAAAATTCATTTATAAAAGGCTTAAATATGTTGGAGGCCCCTCTAAAATAGGGTTCCTTTGGTAAAGGCCCCTCTAAAATATTTTTTGTGGAATAAGCCCCTATTGTGAAAATAATATACAGTAAAAGGCCCCTGCCGTTAGGTTCCGTCTAATTCCTGCTGATTGTGCAAACGGCGCTGACGTGGATTTTCTTGTGTGTAAATAATTAATATAAAGAGGTGACACGTAAGTAAATGAAAAAAAAAAGTAAAAAACTCAAAGTAAAATCCCCAAATTACTGAACCCTAAAATCCCAAGTTCCCCTTTCACTTTCACGACACAGTTTGGCTGAGGAAGAGAGAGCACGATTGTGAGTGAGAGGTCAGAGAAGTCGACGACGAGAGGGAGTGCGGCGGAGAAGAAAGAAGACGAAGATGAAGAAGATGAACAGTGGTTTCGCAGATAAGAGACTTCCCAGAAGCTGCTCATCGTCCTCGACCTCGCGTTCTTCTAGGGTGTGCGAATGTGGAGAGCTAGTGATATCATACATCTCTAACACAACAGAGAACCCTCGAAGAGCATTCTGGAGGTGCCCAAATTGGATGGTGAGTTTTAGATTGATTGGTTGATTTTGTCCTTCCTTCGTTGTGCTTGATTTTGTGCTTGTCCTTCCTTCCCTCGAGGGCTCTCTTTTTGGATATTTGATTGCTTTTAATTACTTCAGAATGAGCAAAATTGTGGCTATTTTCGATGGAAAGATGAACTAGAGGAGAATTTCCAAGATGGATATGTGGCTGAACTCAAAAAAAAGAATGCAATGTTGATAACCAAGTTGGAGGCTCAAATTCAGAAGCTGGAGGTTGAAAGACTCAACCTTGAGGTGAAGAATGCAAGGCTGAATCAAAAGTTGGAGGCTGAAGCTGAGAAATTAGAGAGTGAAAGGAAAAAGGGGAAAATGTTGATGTATTTTTCAATTGTTTGTCATGTGATTTCTGGGTTATGGTTTATGGCTCTCATTAGCAAAAACAATTGTAACATGTGAAATGGAAATAGGTGGTTCAGTCTGTAACAATTGTTAGCCATTATGTTTCAATGAAGTTGATTTGGTGATCCAATTTCTTATGTTTCAGAAGCTTTAATTTTGAGGTTTATAAGCCTAAGTTATATTCAAGGCACTTGGTAAGAGATTCTTGTATACTCCAGTCTCATGCTAAGAAAAAAAGAGCATGAGTAGCATAAATTTCACGCCAATTCTTAGAAACAAATTCATGGTATATTTCGTACTTGTAGCCAAAACCTGCAGCTTCCAAATATGAAGTACATATATTGGTTTGTTTCACATCAAATACTGTAGCATCCATTAATCATACTTAGTAAAGCCTCCAAACCTGTTCCTCAAAAAGATAAAATAGTGCAGTATAAAATATAAAATCATACTTGACTGGCCTGCATCATTTTGCACAACCTGCTGACTTGATTGACCTTCCTCATTTTGATTCTGCACATTTCCCTCCTCTTCATCTTCAATTTCCCATGGTGCTGGAGCCTCCTTACATGTTCTCCTGTTGTGGCCTAAAGTCCCACACCTTCTACACCTATTAGAGGTTTGAGTTCTTGTTAATTTTTTAGGGTTGGGCTCTTCATCGGGTCCCCTTCTTCTAAGTTTCTTTGGTCTGCCTGGCCTAACTTTGTACTGTGGGGGTAGGATGTCAGGATATGGGGTTGTAGGCCACTGAGCTATCCCATTTATTGGTGATACATTAAATGAGTAGCAAAGCTCATAAGTTTCCCTACTATAGTATGGGTGGACAAATCTGATGGGATCTTTTCCTAGGTCTGTTATACCTGCTACTGCATGCCTGCACGGTATACCAACAAGCTCCCAGTAGTTGCAGCTGCATCGACCCTTCTCAATGTCAACCACATGCTTCTCTAGGGTCACTGTGTGTTGGACCTCATACTGCCCTTCACCACACATCTTTGGAATCCAGTTGCCACTCTTGTCCACCTCCCAGTTCAGCCTATTCATTGGCTTAGGCATGATTACACCTCTATACTTCCCAACCTTGGCCCTCATTTTAGCAATCCTAGTCATGAGGTATTGCCTTATCCACTCACACATTGTCAGTATGGGCTTGTCCCTTGCCACCAGTATTGTGCTATTGAAAGCTTCAGATAGATTGTTCATAACAACGTCACACTTCGGGTAGAAGCTGAAAGCGTGTTTGCACCATGCCTTAGTTGGAATTTTAGCCAGCCATTCATATGCTTGTTCATCAATTGCCTTTATCTCCATCATTTTTTGCTGCCAAGCTTGTATGTAGGTGGCTTTGGCAGCACCCATCATTAAGTCTCGAATCATCAACCCTCCACCAAATTTCTTTTTGAAGTTGGCATAGAGATGGCGTACGCAGAACCTGTGCTCAGCACCTGGCAATAATTCATCAAAAACAGCCAGAAGCCCCTGCAATTAAGGAATAAAGTCAATAAAGCCTCCATAGATTAAAGTCAATTAATATGTGACAGTTACCTTTTGTTGGTCCGATATAAAAATCCATCTTTGTTGGTCACCAATATCTTCTAGGAGAAGCTGCATGAACCATCTCCAAGTCTCCTTAGTCTCAGTCTCAACAACCCCAAAAGCAAGTGGGTAGTATTGATCATTTGGATCTCTACCCACTGCAATCAACAATATACCACCATACTTGGTCTTTAGATGGCACCCATCCACTCCTATAAAGGGTCTACAAGCAGCATTAAACCCTTTTTTACAGCCATCAAAGCACCAGTAAAAGGAACCAAACCTAGGCTGCAAATCACCAGCAGTAGGGGGTAAAATGTTTAGTTTGGTTGTGTTACCCACACTCCTATTTCTCAGCTCAGCACAATAAGACCACAACTGACTATACTGTTTGGTTGCATCTCCCTCCCACACTTCCTTCGCCATCTTTCTTGCCTTGAATGCTCTCCAAGGGGTGATTCCAGTTGAATAATTCATCCTCACATCTTCAAGTATGTCATTAATTTTTACATCAGGATTAGATCTGTATTTTTCAACAATCACACTTGAAATCCACCTTGAACTCGCATTTCTGTTATCAAATACCCTTGCACAAGTATGTTTTGATACACAAGTTTTAATTCTGAATGTTTGACTTCCCCCAACCTTGCTGCACATAACAATGAAGTCACAATCAGGTTTGCATCCAATCCTCACCCTCTTTCTATCATTTTTAATGTATCTAGTCTCTCTACCATTCAGAATGGAGTGATGTGCTACTGCATACCTGAAGTCATTTAAAGTCTTGAATTCCATACCCACCCTAAACATAAATTCCCTGCACATCTCTTCTTTTCTGTACATAGGATACCTAGGCCTCTCAACTTCTCCATCACTATCACTAACATACCCATCACTGTAAAGTTCTTCACTTACGTAACCTTCTTCCAGTTCATGCAAATGATCAAAATCAAGCATAGGCAGCGGTTCAACAGGAGGTACATATCCTTGGGCATGAGGTGCAGATTCTTGGTCATGTACAGCTCCTTGGGGAGGAACAACATCTTCTGTGCCTTGTCCTTGGGCAGGTTCTTGACCACCCAAAACCACCTCAAGTCCAATAGTTTCAGCATTGCAGTCATCAGGAAATCCATCATCCAAGGCCAGAGTCCTTTCCTCTTCACTATCATCCAATCTCACTCCCTTAAGACAATCATCTGAAGAATTACCACCATCTTCATCACCAGCAACATTGCCCCCACCCTTAACACCATCCCCATCAACATTCCCAGCAGCATTACCATTAGTCCCACCACCCTCAACAGACCCAACACCCCCCACAACCTCAGAAATAACTTCCTCAGAAATAACAACCTCAGGAATAACTCCCTCCACCACATCAGCAATAAGAACATCCTCCTTAACCCCATCATCAACAAGAATGCCATCAACAAATAACTCGACTTCCCCATTATTTGCACAGGCACACTTCATTAAGTCCGTGGCATCAGAATCCAACAACATTGGCTTAAGGCTTGTCCAGGGCAACTCACTACTCTTCCACCACATTGTGAGGCCATCCTTAGCATACCCTAGGCTAGTCACACAATCCAACAATATGAAATACGACCAGTAGTCAGGGTCAAAGCCAGGGAAGACAGTCAACTCACCACCCTCATAATGTAGCACAGGGTCTTCAACAAATTTTCCACCATGGTGTATTTCAAAGGAGAAATGTTGGTCCATACTACAAAACACAACTTTACCCAATTAGATTACATTAATAGAAAGGGAACGTCATGGATAAATTAAGGCATATGAATCACAGTGAATGAAACCCAAGATAGAAATACATGAAAGGCTACATGAAATGCAAAATAAGTTCAAAACCCCACAACCCTCACCAGACCCACGACCACCTTCATCATCCATAGTGAATGCAACCCTAAAATAGAAATATAATGAAGTTCAAACCAACCTTTAGAGACGATCCCAAACAAGTTCGAAGCACCGTGTTCTCTGTCTCTCTCCGTCTTCTCCGTCGCATGCCGCCGCACGCCGCCGCACTCCCTCTCGTCGTCGACTTCTCTAACCTCTCACTCACAATCGTGCTCTCTCTTCCTCAGCCAAACTGTGTCGTGAAAGTGAAAGGGGAACTTGGGATTTTAGGGTTCAGTAATTTGGGATTTTACTTTGAGTTTTTTACTTTTTTTTTTCATTTACTTACGTGTCACCTCTTTATATTAATTATTTACACACAAGAAAATCCACGTCAGCGCCGTTTGCACAATCAGCAGGAATTAGACGGAACCTAACGGCAGGGGCCTTTTACTGTATATTATTTTCACAATAGGGGCTTATTCCACAAAAAATATTTTAGAGGGGCCTTTACCAAAGGAACCCTATTTTAGAGGGGCCTCCAACATATTTAAGCCTTTATAAAATACTAATTGAAGGACTAATTTCATCATTAAACCTAGAAACTACAGATCCCATATACATAGGCCAAATATCCACCAACATATCTGCTCATCTGCTGGTGCTGAAAGAAAGATGAACGAGCAGCGACGAAGCTGCACGGAGGAGAATCCATCACTCTCTTCCATTCTCCCCGACGAGTTGATCATACAAATCCTCTTGCAACTACCAGTGACTTCTCTTCTCCGTTTCAAATCCGTCTCCAAATCATGGTTCTCTCAAATTTCCAATCCCCAATTTGCCAAATCCCATTTTAACCTAGCTGCTTCACCCACCCACTATCTCTTCCTCAAATCCACCGATGAATTCCAATTCCAAACCCTAGACATTGAATCATCACCACCATTCACCACTGCAGTGCTCAACTACCCGCATGAACAACCCCGTTCTGGTAGTAATTCTATATTCTGTCCCTCCATCACTGATCTTGAGGTTCTGGGTTCTTGCAGAGGGTTTCTACTTTTCCTTTTACCCAATTTCGCTGATTTCGTTGTGTTTAATCCATCAACGGGTTTCCAAAGACGGGTTCAATCGACTAGTTTTCGTTATTCTGCATCTTCTTTGTATGGTATTGGGTATGATGAATCAAATGATGATTACTTGTTAGTTTCTGTAAATTCCTATGGCTATGCTCCTACAATTGAGGGTTTTTCTTTGAAAACCAATGTACCCTTTTCGCTGCGAATGGATGATGAATATCGGCATCTTGATTTCGATTATGAACATGATTTGTTCTTAAATGGGTGTCTTCATTGGTTGGTTAAGCCTAGTGTTAAGCAGGTTTATGTAGTGCTGGCATTTGATTTGATACGGAGGAGTTTATCGGAGATTGCTCTGTCGCATGATTTAGCTCTGGAATTGAATAAGAAATCGTATTGTTTGGGAGGGATGAGAGGATTTCTTGGTGTGTGTTGCATTGGTTATCACGGCGTGGCTGAAATATGGATAATGAAAGAGTATAAAGTGCGATCGTCTTGGACTAAGATTGTTTTGTTTGCTCATGACATCCCTCGCACGTCCGGATTTTTTCCTATATGTTTCACCAAACGGGGCGATGTTTTTGGAACGAATGAGCTTGGGAGGTTATTGAGACTCGACGGTAAAGGAAAGCTGCTTGCAGTTTGGCCGGGGGAGAGCAGATATTGTCTATTACATAGTCGTATGTATACAGCGAGTTTACTGTCACTCCCTGGTTAGTTTGAGGACCAACAGAGTATCAATGTATGTAATTCTCCAATCATTTTCACCATTTCAGTACTATTACTATTTACCGAATGCATGCTTACATGAAAATGATTCTTTAACCTATCTTATACTCTCTCCTTCCTAGCTAGTTATGTTTCTCTCTTTATAAGTAAATGGTACATGAAATTCCAAAGAAAGATGATATTTTATGGTTTACTGAATTCACTGTTGGATAGGGAAAATATTTTGTCTCGCTTGCTCGGAATAATGAAAGGCAGTTTGGGTGGAAAATTATGTAAGAGAAATAACTATGATCTAGAGTGAAATAACAGTCCTCAAACTAAAATCTGATACAGTATATAATATGGTGATATTTACAAAAAGCTCATTTTTCTTGCAGGCTTGAAGCATGCAAGAATACTCTGAATAGTCAGGTCAATGTCATAGCTTTCCTTCAAATGATGATACTACAAGAAGAAAACATAGTATTTCAAAGAGAATATAAATTATATCATGTAAAATAGTCTTGCATGGCCGGTGTCTGTTTTAGTGGTGATTTTAGTAAGGTAGGAGTGTAGATAGACTTTAGAATTGAATTATGTTCCTGAGTATGAAAGTTAGAAAATCCTAGTTGGAATTAGTACTTGATATTTTGTTTCTTTATCTATTTCCCCTCCTAATTTTTTTCTTGTCTTAGCAGTTTTTCCTCTTACTGTATTTTAATGTACTGGTTTTTTATCTTATGTTCTGGCACATTTATCAGTTCACTGTTAGATTTATTGTTTTTATGTGTAATCAGAAAATGCCTGAATTGAGTGTGCAGATGAAACATGTTTATAGGCATGCATAATTTATCATATGGTATTAATTTCCCGTTCTCTAAGTTAGGTATCTCATCATGTGTTATTTGTAGTAAAAAACCAGGTACATGCTGAAAATAAACTATCTGTTGAAAAGTCTCACACTGAAAATAAACTCACCAATGTTATGTTCATCAAATGAATATTTCGGTCACACTTTCTTTACTTGTTCAGAGATACAAATGGATTGAAATTTTAAAGTCTTTCTGGTGGGCATCTTCCTGTGTTTTGATTTCAGCCCTCAACTTTAAAATTATGTTCAAAGATCATGCCATTGAACCTTTTGATATCATACTGTGGCTTGTATACTTCCTTTTTCTATTGTGTGCCTGCAATATGTTTGGTTGTTTTGTCATTCAAACTGACCCAAAATATTTGTTTGAGACACTTTTAACTCAGAAATTTGAAACTTAACAAACAGGACTAGCCCATGCTACCTTCTCAGCAAGTTGATTTTCTCATGGGTTAATAATTCTTCACTCAGTCTGGGTTACCAAAACTTTGTGCATGCATGGGAATCCCTTGTAATGGAGAGAAGCAAGAACAATACCAAAAACTTGGCTCTTTAGTCTATAGTCTGAAATTACTTGAAAGAAAACATATTAATAGCATTTTATGCATTACTCAGTATCATTTCTGTTGTAGTTTCACCTCTAATACTCTTAATTTGTAAACCACTCAAATAACACATTGAGTCTGATGTCAAAGAAGCTCTTACCATAGTGGGTTTTATGATTCTCCCCAAGGCGGTTGAGTAGTTCATCTTGAGCAAGCTAAGTCTCCAGAAACAAGTTGGATTTTTCTTTTTAAATGTATTTAGCTTTTGTATGATTCTTTTGTGTTGCATTGCTCTGAGTGAAGAAATGAATGAAGAAAGGCACTCACCCTTTTCCAGAATGATTCTTTTGTGTGATTCTTTTAGGTTGTTTTCTCTAGGATAGCCTTTGGGGTAGCCACAACGCCATAATGATTTCTCTAGAATAGTTGCCGAGCCATGCAACAAAAGATTCTTAAAGCCATGGGTTAGGGAAGAAGAGATAGAAAAGTCTCCAAAATAGTGGTTGGATGAGTAGAAAGACGCGCCTTGAGATCTGGACTAGGTGAAACCCCTTGCCATAATAGAAAGACGTGCCCATGTTGCTTGTATGCTGGATTGATAGGTACCCGTATCTGTTGGAGGTTAAGAATTAGTTATTTGGTTTGGGAGTTAGTTAGGGAATGAGACTATAAATAAGAGAGTTAGGGTGAGAGTGAATCATCTTTGTATTCAGTTTGGGAATTGGGTAGAGAGAGGAGTGGATCTCTATGAGGTTTGGAAGGGCGTTTCGTATCCCATTCTCTTATATCTCTCCCTAGTTTTCAATTGGGAATTAGGGTTCTCTATCAATAAAAATCAGGTTCTATCATGGACCAAACCGCCAAGATGACATAGCACAAGGGCGGTTGAATGGGCTAGAATGTAAGGACTAGACGGTTTATGGCGGGCGTAGGGTTGTATAGGCTTTTGGGATGGTGGCATTGGTAATGTCGTAGGGGTGTTCATAACCGAACCAATCCAAACAAAACCGACAAACCGATCCAAAAAAACCGAAATCCAATCAAACCGAAAATCGAACGGACTGAAAATTGAAAAAATCGAAATTATTTATTGGATCGGATCGGATTTCGGATTTGAATTCCAAAACCGAACCAATCCAATCCAAACCGAACATTCACAAATATGTATACTTTTAGTTATACATATATCATTCCATTTACACTTACATAGTACATATTTATTGTTTATATATTGATTATATCACACATGCTTATTTATAAAATTACGTTTTAATAAAAAAAATTCAAGTAATTATTTGAACTATATACATGCATCAAAGTAAACAATTATAATCATAATTTAAAAATTTGTTACTATGTTATAATTTATGAATGTTATATTAATGTTATAAATTATGTATCATATATTATATATTTTTAAAATTTATACAACACAATTTCAAAATATAAAAAAGTGAAACAAAAACCGAATAATCCAATCCAATCCAAACCGCTATAGATTGGATCGGATTTGAATTTAGTAAAAACTCCATTGGATGACAAAATCATAAAACCGATGAGATCGGATCGGATGATTTTTCTCCTCAAAACCGATCCAATCCAATCCGCGAACACCCCTAGGTAATGGTGACAACTTTTTTCATTTTCATTGAAAACCTTTTTTTTTTTGTATGTTTCTATCATATTATAAAAAACATTTTCGATAAAAACATTTTCTAAATATCAACCAAAAATGTTTTAAAATTTACTTTATGTTTCTTTGAAATTGAAAACAAAAAATGGGCAAACCGAACATGCCTGACCGAAGCAATCTAAATTTCTGTTTATTTGACTACTACCGATATATATATATATATATATATATATATATATATATATATATATATTTGTGTGTAAAACATACTTGAGTTTAACATTAAATACGTAAGAAAAACATAAGTATTGCATTCTATTAAAAGCATTGTACCAAATCAATACCTCTTTTTGGAAAACGCATTTGCTTTCATTCAAGTTCGAGGATCCATTAAATAAAGCAAAAAAAACATCAAATTTTCTTTGTAATACATATATTAAACAATAAAATTACAAACTAAAAATATTTGTATAATAAAAAATTATTCAACTACTTACATTTTTTTTGGTTGCAAGAGGAATGCATTCAACTACTTACATTAAATAACAACATTTATCAACTTAAAATTGACTTTTAAAAAAAATGAAACTATAATAATTTAAACTATAGTAATTTATATAAATGTTTAAAAATATTGTAAGTAAATCGTGGAACGCAGGTATAATATCCACTAATCAGTAACTCAACCACTTAAATTGAATGCAAGATTTTTTAATTCTGTTTTGTTACACTTAGAAGATAAATTGAATGCAAAATTATCAAGGCATTAATAATTAATTAATTATCGATTATGGAATGTGGAATCTTATCAGTTTGTTAGTTTTTTAAAATATTATTATTTAATCCAATGAGATTAAGAAATAAAAAATAAAAAATAAAAAAATCTCTATAAAAGGAAAACTCAAACCAATGTCACTTTCCATCTGAACAAACTCACGAAGCTAGTCTCTTTCTCCGTCGACTGATCACGGCACAAGACACCGTCTCCTCTGTGTGAGTGGTTGCTTCCTGGTAACATTTATTTCTTAATTTGATTCCGTTTCTCTTTTTATGTTATCATTGTGTTCATCAACCAAACATCTCAAATTTAGAACTACATTATTCTAAGAAGAATAATATCCATTGATATAAATGTTTATCAATGAAAATATCTTAATTACACTAGTCTACCTAAGATGAGTTGTTTAACGTCCCTAAATGATAACTAAGGGGTAAGAGTTGATGGACATATGAATTAGGGAGGGGAAGTAATCAATCCTAAAGATCTGTAGTTTATCTTTCTGATGTACAAAACATTTAGGTTAATAGTGGAGTTTATTAAATGGTTAAAAAACTAGGTGCATAACAATTCTTTTAAAGAAATTTCATATAAATCTGTTTCTCATGTGACACATAAATTTGACCTTTACACCATTCATTATTCCCATGCATCAACTTGTTCTTTTAATTTGATCACTTTGTTTTGTTAGATTGAAAGAATGGGCAAAAAAGACAAGGGGTGTGCCATTGGGATCGACCTTGGCACCACCTACTCGTGTGTTGCAGTTTGGAATGAGCAACATCGCAGAGTGGACATCATTCACAATGAACAAGGCAACCCAATTACTCCCTCCTTTGTTGCTTTCACAGATGATCAAAGGTTGATTGGTGTTGCTGCTAAGAATCAGGCTGCTACAAACCCTGAGAACACTGTTTTTGGTAAAATTTTCAACTGTTTTTTTTTACTACCCTACTCTCAATGTTTGCATTAAGCAGGACAAATGATAAATAGTTGCGAATTTGTTATTATTGATGCAGATGCTAAGAGGTTGATTGGTAGGAAGTACAGTGATCCCATTATAAAAAATGATATGATGTTATGGCCATTCAAGGTTATTGCGGGGGTTGATGACAAACCCATGATTGTTGTTAAGTATCATGGTAAGGAGAAGCATCTTTTTGCTGAGGAAATATCATCCATGGTTCTTTCAAAGATGCGCGAGATTGCTGAGGCATATCTGGAGTCACCTGTTAAGAATGCAGTTATCACTGTGCCGGCTTATTTCAATGACTCTCAGCGCAAAGCCACCATAGATGCGGGCACCATTGCTGGTCTCAGTGTTAAGCGGATAATCAATGAACCCACAGCTGCAGCCATTGCGTATGGCCTTGACAAGAGAACTAATTGTAAGAAACCGCGAAATATATTCATCTTTGACCTTGGTGGTGGTACTTTTGATGTGTCTCTCCTTACAATTAAAGGTAAGGAATTCAAAGTTAAAGCCACTGCTGGAAATACTCACTTAGGAGGAGAGGATTTCGATAACAGAATGGTGATCTATTTTGTAGAGGAGTTCAAAAGGAAGAGCAAATTGGATATTAGTGGAAATCCTAAAGCCCTGAGGAGGTTGAGAACTGCTTGCGAGAGGGCGAAAAGGACACTCTCATGGACTACATGTACCACAGTTGAGGTAGATTCTTTATTTCAAGGCATTGATTTCTGTTCCTCAATCACTCGTTCAAGGTTTGAGGAACTTAACATGGACATGTTTAGAGAATGTATAGAGACAGTGAATAGGTGCCTCAATGATGCTGAGATAGAAAAAAGTAAAGTGCATGATGTTGTTCTTGTGGGTGGATCTTCTAGGATTCCAAAAGTGCAACAACTACTACAGGAGTTTTTCAATGGGAAGGATCTATTCAAGAGCATCAACCCAGATGAGGCTGTTGCTTATGGTGCTGCTGTCCAGGCTGCATTGCTGAGTGGAGACATTAAGAAGGTTCCAAACTTGGTTTTGTCAGATGTTACGCCGTTGTCTCTTGGTATAGTGGCAAAAGGATATATCATGAGTGTGGTGATTCCAAGGAATACTACTATTCCTGTAAAGAAGACGCGGGGTTACGAGACAGGTGTAGATAACCAATCCAGTGTCCTGATTCAGGTTTATGAAGGTGAGAGAGCTGGAGTAAGAGATAACAATTTCTTGGGTTCTTTTAGGCTTTCTGGCTTTCCTTGTGCTCCTCGTGGTCACCCATTTGATGTATGGTTTGCTATTGATGAAAATGGCATTCTAACTGTTTCTGCTGAGGTAAAAAACACTGGTAGTAAGAATGAGATCACCATAACCAATGACAAAGGGAGGCTGTCGACCCAAGAAATTAAAAGATTGATTCAGGAAGCTGAGAAATTCCAGGCTGAAGACAAGCAAATCCTTAGGAAGGCCAATGCAATGAATTCTTTGGATGAATACATTTACAAGATGAGGAAAGCTTTGAAGAATGATTGTATTAATTTAAAGCTTACATCAGCAGAAAAGGAGAAGATCAGTTCTGCAATCACAAAGGCTACAAATTTGCTTGATGGTGGTAATAGTAAGCCAAAGGAAATAGAGGTGCTTGAGGATTGTGTAAAGGAGCTTGAGAGCATGTTTAAACCAATTGTGGGCAAGATTGACTTGTTCTCTTCATTTTATTAGAGCTTTGCTTGTACTGACTAGTCATTTTGTCTTTGATAACGAAAACCTTTATTATAATAAGTTCTACATGAAGCCCCCGGAATCGCTAGTAATAGCCGGTCAGTGATACGGCCGTGAATTCGTTCCGGAAGTTTATATAAATATATGTGGTGGAGGTTGAGTTAGACACTCGACATGCGTCCTGACTTGTTCCCCTGACTCATACTTTACCTCTTGCTAAATTTGTGTTTGTTCTCCAGAGTGTTTGTGTTGCATGCAAAGTACATTTCCTTCATTGTCATTTTCTTTTCATTTCATTTTTTGTATATAGAAAGTCGTTATTCAAAACAGCTAGCTGCATAGCAGAATTGATTTTTGGGAAACTGTTGTTAACTTGTAACTCTAAGCTTATTTGAGAAGTATAGGAAAATAATCTCAAAATTACTCAGTATGAGTGCACCTTCTGTGAAGCAATGGTCTGATTTAATTTCTCCAATTTTCTTTCCAGCTCCACAATTTTGGTCTGGAGTTCCTTTTCCTTCTCCAGAAAGAAGTTGTTGAAGTTCTACAAATTTCTTTTCCTTCTACTTTCCTCATATGCGTGAAATCTGCACTTTAAGCTTTTCATTCCCAGAGTTAGCATTCCTATCCTTAAATTCCTTCCAACTTTGAAGCTGTTTTGACTTGTCCTCGAGTTCCAATAACATTTTTGTGTATCTGAATTCTGAACTTGTCCTCAAGTTCCAATAACTCATACAAAAGGATAGAGAATTGAACTTACTTTGCTTACAATCATGAGAATGTCAAAAAAAATTCTAGGGAGTATTGGATTGTTGTTATTCATTATTCTATAAAAACTGGAAAAAGACACATAGAAAACAAGACTTGAACTTTTGTTTCATTGTCTTAATGCAGATAATAACATCATAGCCACCATTTTCAACCATTCTAATTTCTAATGAAGAACATTTCATGATGATAATAGATTCATTCCCTTGGGCAATATCTATTCAGGACAGATACTAGAGCATGAAACTTGCCCTATGAACTTTATTTCCAACTAGCATCTTCACTCATTTTTTATTAGTTGAATAGATTGACTAAAGGTCTAATTTCAGTGCCTTCCAATCTGGATTGAACAAAAGGTCTAATTTCAAGAACTGGAAACACAATATTTGACTATATATTACTTGTGATCCCAAATTGTTAGTTTTAATCTCTTCCCAGTTCCCACCTACTAGAGCATTTTGATAATAAAATCAACACGGCCAATGATAGGATAAATGGGGTGGAGTGTAATTTGTGAGTGAGATTGAAGTTTAGTTTGACAAATAACCAAATAAAGATAGTTCAGTGTAATAGTTGAGCGTGATTTGAGTTTAGTGTCAATACTACAGTGGACGTGGACACGTGGTCTCGCGGGGGTTGCAGAACCGATGGAATATTGCGGCAGACTATTTCGTTTTCTGGCAGTTTAAACTTTAAATTTTAAACCGATGTAATATTTTAATTTTTTCTGCAAATTCATGTCACTCACAACATATATCTTTTTCGGAATTTGAACTATCGCTCTCATTTCCAACTTACTTATCTCTAGAACAACAACTTTGATAATGTAAATTTTGAATATACCATTTTATTCTTTTTATTTTAAATAATTATGAAATTGGAGAAACCCTATCATTTTTTCCACGAAACAAAATGTAAATGAAAATTTTGAATATACCATTTTCATAAAAATCTAAATGTAAAATACAAGATATCAACTTTAACAAAAAAAAACAGAACATCAAAGATATCATCTGTAACAGAAAAGACTAAACCAGTGTCACTCTCCATCTTCATTTTCAGTATTTTGCGCTAACAAACTCTCGAAGCTGCTTCTTTCTCCCTCGAGTGACCGTCTCCCCTGTGTGCTGCTCTCTTTTGGTGGTATGACTTGTTCCTTATTTTGGTTCTGTTATTCTTTAACGTTTTCATGAATGAAACATTTAAGTTTTTAGCTTTAGGGTGAAGAAGACACATGAACATTCTTTTATGTTTGTGCAAACAATGCACAGGCCAAACTACATTGTGCTATTTTAGACCACTTTATTATAAAACTCTAATATAGTGTTATTAACAAACTATTTCTATAATGTAACCTTTTGAGATAGTTGGTTCATGACAACTATTTTTAAACTCCATTTGTTTCCAGGTTAGCCATCCTCTAATCATAAGTTAATTTTACAGTTACCTCAGAAAGAGTGCTAACTGCGTAGATTCGTAGCGGTTAACAAAGTTTATAAACAAAGCTGGCCACTGATTAGGATTCCAATTTCCTCAAAGAAAATATCTAAATTACACTTGTCTACCTATGATGAATTGCTTAACACTTAGGATAACAGTGGAGTTTATCAAATGGTTCTAAATTAGGTGCATAACAAATTCCTTCAAAGAAATATTCAGCTAAGTCTGATTCTCATGTGACACATAAAGTTGAGCTTTACACCATTCATTATTCCCATGCATCAACTTGTATTTTTTAATCACTATGTTTTGCTAGATTGAAAGAATGGGCAAAAAAGATGAGAAATGTGCCATAGGAATCGACCTTGGCACCACCTACTCGTGTGTTGCAGTTTGGAATGAGCAACATCGCAGAGTGGACATCATTCACAATGAACAAGGCAACACAATTACTCCTTCCTTTGTTGCTTTCACAGATGATCAAAGGTTGATTGGTTTAGCTGCTAAGAATCAGGCTGCTACAAACCCTGAGAACACTGTTTTTGGTAAAAATTTCAACTTTTTTACTGCCCTACTCTAAATGTTTACATTAAGCTGGAAAAATGATAAATAGTTGAGAATTTGTTAATATTTATGCAGATGCTAAGAGATTAATTGGTAGGAAGTTTAATGATCCCATTATAAAAAATGATATCATGTTATGGCCATTCAAGGTTATTGCGGGTGTTGATGACAAACCCATGATTGTTGTTAAGTATCACGGTAAGGAGAAGCACTTTTTTGCTGAGGAAATATCATCCATGGTTCTCACAAAGATGCGGGAGATTGCTGAGGCATATCTGGAGTCACCCGTTAAGAATGCAGTTATTACTGTGCCCGCTTATTTCAATGACTCTCAGCGCAAAGCCACCATAGATGCTGGAACCATTGCTGGTCAAAATGTTATGCGGTTAATCAATGAACCCACAGCTGCAGCCATTGCATATGGCCTAGACAAGAGAACTTATTGTGCGGAAGAGCGAAATTCATCTTTGACCTTGGTGGTGATACTTTTGATGTGTCTCTCCTTACAATTAAAGGAAAGGAATTCAAAGTTAAAGCCACTGCAGGAAATACTCACTTAGGAGGAGAGGATTTCGATAATAGAATGGTGAACTACTTTAAGACACATGGAAGACAAAACTTCAATTTTGTTTCATTGTCATAATTCTAATGGAGAATATTTCACAATGATCATAGATTCATTCGCTTGGGCAATATCTATTCAGGCCTAGTACTAGAGCATGAAACTTAACCCTATCAACTTTATTTCCAACTAGCAAGGTATAGTTTCACTGCCTTCCTGTCTGGATTGAAAGAAAGGTCTAATTTCAAGAAATGGAAACTCGGGATTTTGTTGGAGTTGATTGCAATGTAAGTCCCACATTGCTAATGAAGGAGAAAAAAGATTAAGTTATGCATCTTGGAGAAGTCCCACATCGCTTAGATTAGTGAGGGGTGGGAGGGTTCAAGACTATATATAGGGATCTTAGGCTCCTTGTTTCAACACACCAAAACACCAAACATGTAGCACCTGAAAACACTTTAAGTTTATATTTGTGT
This sequence comes from Lotus japonicus, assembly GCF_012489685.1. Lineage (NCBI taxonomy): Eukaryota > Viridiplantae > Streptophyta > Magnoliopsida > Fabales > Fabaceae > Lotus > Lotus japonicus. Next base: position 105,300,538 of record NC_080041.1, on the reverse strand, counting down.
TTTCTTTTTCTCTTATGCTCTTGTTTTAGAGTATTGTGAGATGTAGTTCAAATATTTACTTTGGAGAGTGTGGGTGTACCGGGGTTATGGGGTGGTTGAGAGTGAAGTCTATGTGTTGTAACAATTTTCACATAGTGTTTATTCTCTGGTTGTCGGTTTTGACAACGGCTGTGGTTTTTTCTCCGATTTTGGAGTTTCCACGTTATATTCTTGTGTTGTTGATTGCGCTCCTGATTTATTTTACTTCTTCAGCTGTGTTATTTCCCAACAGTGGTATCAGAGCCGATGGTTGGTGTAGCCATGGTTACGACTCCTTGTGTCGAAAGTCTTCCTAGCGGTGTGGCTAGGCGGCGGGTTCCGTTGACGCGGTGAAGTGAACGGCGGTGCAAGAGTGGATAAGCTTCCGCGGAGGGGGGCCATGATAATGTGGAGGTGACTCGCACTTGAGGGGGAGATTGTTGAGAATTCAAGTGCGGAATTGGAGTCCCACATTGGTTAAGTGTGGGTGAGAAGAAGACTTTATAAGAGATGTGACCCATAAACCTAATGCCTTAAGGTTTTGGGTTAAGATGTGGTGTCCAAGATCTCTTGGTGTCTTGCTCCTCGGCCCATGGGCTCCCCTGTCTCCCCCAACAAGTGGTATCAGAGCTTCCGGTTCGATGGATATCACTTTGTGTGGTATTGCGAAGGTGCTGAAGAAGTGTGACATTGTGAAGTGCTGTTTTGGGAGGTTCAAGTTAGGAACCAACCTGGTGCACGGTTTACAGTCGGTATGCAGCTGTGATGATGCTGTGATGGAGGAGTTGATGCAATCATGATTACACAAGGCGTTCTGGGCATGAGATTGTCCAGGTGGCACACGGGCATTGGTTGATATAGATGCAAGGTGTGTGGTGATAGCGTGCGGGCATTGGTTGGCATTGATGCAAGGTACGTGGTTATGTCGATGGCTGATGAACTTCCGGAGTAAGCCAACATGGAAGTTGCACCATAAATTTTCAACAAGGTTTCGACATGTGGAAATTCTTGGAATGGTTTAGTTCCAAGTGAAGAAAATTCTTGGAATGGTTTAGTTCCAAGTGTAGTGTACTCTTTTATGGTGGAGTATGATAATTTAATTTGTCGGTATATAGACAATGAAAATTATGTTTGTCGGTGAAGACAATGATTGTCGGTATAGACAATGAAGACTGAAGGTCATTACAATCAAGGTGGAGATTGTTGGAGTTGATTGCAATGTAAGTCCCACATTGCTAATGAAGGAGAAAAAAGATCAAGTTATGCATCTTGGAGAAGTCCCACATCGCTTAGATTAGTGAGGGGTGGGAGGGTTCAAGACTATATATAGGGATCTTAGGCTCCTTGTTTCAACACACCAAAACACCAAACATGTAGCACCTGAAAACACTTTAAGTTTATATTTGTGTTTTCTTTTTCTCTTATGCTCTTGTTTTAGAGTATTGTGAGATGTAGTTCAAATATTTACTTTGGAGAGTGTGGGTGTACCAGGGTTATGGGGTGGTTGAGAGTGAAGTCTATGTGTTGTAACAATTTTCACATAGTGTTTATTCTCTGGTTGTCGGTTTTGACAACGGCTGTGGTTTTTTCTCCGATTTTGGAGTTTCCACGTTATATTCTTGTGTTGTTGATTGCGCTCCTGATTTATTTTACTTCTTCAGCTGTGTTATTTCCCAACAGATTTTACTATATATTACCTTTGTCCTGATTTGTTGGTTTTAATCTCTTCCCACTTAGTTGAGCATTTTGATCTTAGAACCAACACCTACAATCATAGAACGACATTAGATCGTGTAAAAACTAAAATCATATAAAAGTAGCATGGCCAAAAGATAGGAGAGCACAAATTTTAATCATCAAGCCAGCAAAACTATCCAGAACAGTGGGAATACGTCAGAATGAAATATAACGATATATATCCATCATTTTCACTTCACTTGCATGTGAAGCTTAGCTTAAACTAACAATCTCTTAATGCATTGGGTTAACCTAGCTTCCCTCATCTAAGGGTTGATTAAATCTTATGCCTCACTTAGATGGTAACAAGATTATAATTAGAATCGGGTTGGGAAATACACACATGTATTTCGCCCCTTCGACAACGGCATCATTTTCCATTGGCGGAAAATTTAGAGAAATGGCAAATTAAATTTACCCAACTAAAATCATAACATATCACATAGCCAAATAATATTTCCCGCCCCTTGTTGTGAGAAGTGCTTTTCTTTTGCTACACCACATGTAGATGATTTTGGTTTTATTAAAAATGTACTCATATTATTGACGGTATTGGTTGTTGGTAACTATCCGACGTATTAGGGACGACCTAAAGTTGTCAGAAACTCACGAAACATTTGATAGCTATTCTTAGCTCATACATGTCACTTTAAATTCCTATAATAAACTATTCAATAGACATAAAAAAAACTCATCAATCGAGCATTTGAAAAAACAAAAGATAAAAATAAAATAGCATCTCAAAAAAACAAAAACAAACATTCAATAAAAAAACATACAAATTTATGAATTATTAGATCTAAAATAAATTTAGATCCATAAAATAACTTTAAAAAAACACACACACAAAAAAAAAAACATAAATGAATGGGTCAAAGTACTAGTTCTTCTATAAAAGAAAAACCCAAACCAGTGTCACTCTCCATCTTCATTTTCAGTATTTTCCGCTAACAAACTCACCGTCTCCCCTGTTTGTCTCTTGCTCCCTGCGTTCTTTTGGTGTAAGATCTGTTCCTTATTTTTGTTATGTGTTATTCTTTTATGTTATCATTGTTTTCATGAACGAAACATAATTTTTAGCTTTAGGGTGAACTCACATGAACGTTCTTTTGTGCAAACAATGCACAGGCCATACTACATTCTAAGATTAATACCTAAGATGAGTTGTTTAACACTTAGGATAACAAATCGAGTTTATTAAATGGTTTTAAATTCGGTGCATAATTAATTCCATCAAAGAAATATTCAGCTAAATCTGATTCTAATGTGACACATAAAGTTGAGCTTTACACCATTCATTATTCCCATGCATCAACTTGTTCCTTTGATTGTTAGATTGAAAGAATGGGCAAAAAGGATGAGGGATGTGCCATAGGAATCGACCTTGGAACCACCTACTCGTGTGTTGCAGTTTGGAATGATCAACAACGCAGAGTGGACATCATTCACAATGAACAAGGCAACCCAATTACTCCATCCTATGTTGCTTTCACAGATGATCAAAGGTTAATTGGTTTAGCTGCTAAGAATCAGGCTGCTACAAACCCTGAGAACACTGTTTTTGGTAAAATTTTCAACTGTTTTTTTTACTAGCCTGCTGACAAATGATAAATAGTTGAGAATTTGTTATTATTGACGCAGATGCTAAGAGGTTGATTGGTAGGAAGTACAGTGATCCCATTATAAAAAATGATATGATGTTATGGCCATTCAAGGTTATTGCGGGTGTTGATGACAAACCCATGATTGTTGTTAAGTATCACGGTAAGGAGAAGCATCTTTTTGCTGAAGAAATATCATCCATGGTTCTCACAAAGATGTGCGAAATTGCTGAGACATATCTGGAGTCACCTGTTAAGAATGCAGTTATCACTGTACCTGCTTATTTCAATGACTCTCAGCGCAAAGCTACCATAGATGCGGGTACCATTGCTGGTCTCAATGTTAAGCGGATAATCAATGAACCTACAGCTGCAGCTATTGCGTATGGCCTTGACAAGAGAAGTGATTGTAAGAAACCGCGAAATATATTCATCTTTGACCTTGGTGGTGGTACTTTTGATGTGTCTCTCCTTTCAATTAAAGGTAAGGACTTCAAAGTTAAAGCCACTGCAGGAAATACTCACTTAGGTGGAGAGGATTTCGATAATAGAATGGTGAACTACTTTGTAGAGGAGTTCAAAAGGAAGAGCAAATTGGATATTAGTGGAAATCCTAAAGCCCTGAGGAGGTTGAGAAGTGCTTGCGAGAGGGCCAAAAGGACACTCTCATCGACTACATGTACCACAGTTGAGGTAGATTGTTTGTATCAGGGCATTGATTTCTGTTCCTCAATCACTCGTGCAAGGTTTGAGGAACTTAACATGGACATGTTTAGAGAATGTATAGAAACAGTGGATAGGTGCCTCAATGATGCTAAGATGGACAAGAGTAGTGTAGATGATGTTGTCCTTGTTGGTGGCTCGTCTAGGATTCCCAAAGTGCAGGAGTTATTGCAGGAATTTTTCAAGGGGAAGGATCTCTGCAAGAGCATCAACCCTGATGAGGCTGTTGCTTATGGTGCTGCTGTCCAAGCTGCTTTGCTGAGTGGAAGCATTAAGAATGTCCCAAACCTGGTGCTTTCCGATGTTACACCGCTGTCTCTTGGTACATCACTAAAAGGAGATATCATGAGTGTGGTGATTCCTAGGAATACTACCATTCCTGTCAAGAAGACAAAGGGTTACATGACAGTGAAAGATAACCAAACCAGTGTCTTGATTGCGGTTTATGAGGGTGAGAGAGCAATAGCCAGTGATAACAATTTGTTGGGTTCCTTTGTTCTTTCCGGCATTCCTCGTGCTCCTCGCGGAAATGGTCATGATATATGCTTTGCTATCGATGAAAATGGGGTTCTAACTGTTTCCGCTAAGGAACAAACCACTGGCAGTAAGAATGAGATCACCATAACCAATGACAAAGGGAGGCTGTCGACCCAAGAAATTAAGAGATTGGTTCAAGAAGCTGAGAGTTACCTGGCTGAAGACAAGCAATTCCTTAGGAAGGCCAATGCAATGAATTCTTTGGATGATTACATTTACAAGATGAAGAAAGCCTTGAAGAATGATTGTATTAATTTAAAGCTTAGCTCAAAAGAAAAGGAGAAGATCAGTTCTGCAATCACAAAGGCTACAAGTTTGCTTGATGGTGGTAATAATAAGGCATATGAAATACAGGTGCTTGAGGATTATGTAAAGGAGCTTGAGATCATGTTTAAGCCCATTATAGCCAAGATTGACTTGTTCTCTTCATTTTATTAGAGCTTTGCTTGTACTGACTAGTCATTTTGTCTATGATAACAAATACTTTTATTATAATATTATTAGGAATTAGTTTTAGTTTATATAAATATTTAGTGGACATGTTTAAATGGTTGACTTAGACATTCAACAATGTTTTATGAATTTGCTTGTGCTGACAGTATTTGGCCCTCTGCCATAAACAATCCTTAGCTTCAAGTCAATCATTTTTATGCTATGAAAATACATGACAGTGGAAAATGATGGATAGTAGATGATATTATGAAATGTTAATGGAGAAAATAGCATTTGGGTACCAATCACTTTTCTCAATTGTAACATTGTGTCTCAGAATCCTCGGTTGTTTACTTCATGAGTTCCAACTCAGTACTAAAAAAAATTATTTTCCTTCTAGCTGCTCACATAATGCGCAATCTCCGCTTTAAGCTTTTTCATTCTCATCTTTAGCATCCCTAGCCTTATGTTTCTTCTGACTTTCAAGCTGGTTGGACTTGTCCTCAAGTTCCAATAACATTTTCTGTATCTTAACCTCAAGTTCCAATGCCTCATACAAAAGGATAGAATTGAACTTACTTGCTTACAATCATGATCAATGTCATCATTTTTTGGGTTAATGGTCAAATTGATCCCTGTGTTTGTAGTAATTTTTTATTTTAGTCCCTCCCCGGAAAAAACTAGGCGATATCTCCCTGCAGTTGCAAGCATTTTGGTTCAAGTCCTCGCCGGAGGGCGGAGCTCCGGCGAGGAGGCTGAGTGGCAGGCCAGAGCTTTCGTGGCTTTATCCACATCATTTTGATTTATTTATTTTTTTCAGCCATGTAATTAAAAATTAATTAAAATTAAAATTATGTACTAAAAATTGAAATTACAAGAAAATCCTTCTTCATGAATTAAAACTTAAGAATTAAACATGTTTAAATCTCTAACGTGAAAAAAAAAATGTTTAAATCTCAAATTAACATTAATAAATATAATCCTCCAACAACCATCTTCATCTCCATCCTCCACCTTCAACCTTTTCATCTCCATCTTCATTATCCACCATCAAATAAAGAAAGCTTTATCCTAACATATGAAGCAGCATCCTTCCTCATAAATTAAAAATGATTTTTTAAAAACCCCCAACACTTAATTAACCCCAAAAGTAACACAACTAAATTAAACCCCAACCCAACCCACAATATGAAACCCAGTAACAACATCCCCTTTCCCAGTCTCCCTTCATCCAAACCAACATTTGAAGGCTGGAGATCCAGATCGGTGAAGGGGTTCTTGTTGGAGACTCGAATCAGAGAAGGATTGTGGAGGAGTGTAAGACCCCGAATTAAATAATTAGATTATTTATTTACTTTCGTCGTGTTGATTAATTAAGTAATTATATTTTATTGTTTTATGTTATTTTCATGACTCGAATCCTATTACGAGTCACGAAAACTATTTGTATAATAATTAAGTTCAAATTATGTTTAAGGTTGACACTGTAGTCAGCTTAAGTAATAGCACAAGCCATATTCGCACCCGACTACAATCGAGAGTGTCCGAAAAAGGCTATATCCGCTCCTAGAGCACTGTTTAAGAGAATTTTAGAATGGAAGGGAGAATAAGAATCTCTAGGTATTTTTCCCATGACCAATGTTTCGATACGAAACCCTGGACTGTACGCTTGTTAGGTTTTGCTTCCCGGAAGTTCGTCGAAGCTAGACTTTAACTTCTCGGGGACTTTAATTAAGACCCTGAATGAAGAGTTTTTCTATTCGGAGCTTCTAATGAAGTTTCCATCCGCACAATTCTTTCAGCAATTGCGACATTTCTTCAGAAGGAAGTTTCTCCATCCGACGTCGACTGCAAAAAGTAGTTTTTCGGCATAAATCGACTCACACCGTCTTTGAGACGTTTTCCTCAATTAAAAGAACCTTGATTTGAGTTTCGACATTCTGTCGCTGAATACTCAATTTTTATCAGCAGATGAAAGTACCAAAATGACCGGAACCGCGAAATATCGATTTTTCGGATTTTCCCCTCTCCTATAAAAAGGGAAAAAAATGAGAAAATATCTCATTTTCTCCCAAAGTGGCCGAAGCTTAGAGAGAGAGAGAGAGAAAGAGAGAGTGGAGCAGAGCTTTTTCAATTCTTGCCCGATCGTTCTGATTTCGGAAGCTACGCGTAGGCTCAGAGGTAAGAATGCTTAATCTTACTTCTATTTCTGCTTTCTGTCGGCTTATTCTATCTATTTCTGTGCTCAAAGTTTTGAGCTTTTTGTAAAAATGTCTGATTACCTCGATTTTTCTTTCCAACTATCTTCTACTGCAACCTAACATGCTATAATCACTGTCGGATCGTTCGGATTTTCACCGAGTCGTCGTAGATCTGAAAAACTGACTAAAAACCCATTTTCTCCACATGTGCTTACTTTATTATCAAAAATTCGCAACCAAGCTTAGTACCCTTGAGATTAAGTGCTATAAATGTCGTTGTGAACAACCCCATCAATTTTGTTTTTCAGAATTTCAATTTTGAGTTTTTGGTCATTAATTCTTGACCAAAATACCCCTAAGTCGTATTTTCAGTCGTTAAATATTTCTGAGAGTTTCCCTAGCCTAGATATCACCTACGAATACGTAGGAATTAAATTAGATCGAAGAAAAAGTTCGGAAGCCCTATTTTCTAAAGTAGCCGAATTTTTTTGGAGTTGTACCATGTCCAAAAATAATTTTTGGGTTAGTATGGCCTGAGCCATAGCGTAGCCCTTTCTGTTGTCGAAATTTTGGCCGTGGTTTCGTGTCATTCCGAGTTTTGTAGATCGAGTTATGCGCGTTTTAGCGAAAACATGTCTTATTGTCCATTCGTGCCTAAATGTCAAACTCTAGAGCTTCGAAAGCTTCTTTTCGGGTTTTGATAGTGTTGTTAGTTGTATTGTCTCTTAGCGACTAAGCAATGATACTTTGCTTAAGGTTTGGAACGAGTTGAGCTGAGGAAAGAGACTTTGGAGCAATTGGTGAGGTTTCACAACTGAGAAGACGCCCGGGGAACTTGCTAAGTTCGGGAGCTTTATTTTGGATTGGACTGGGATGTTGAGCTTGGATGGAGAAATTGGCTAAGGTAAGGGTAACTCAGCTTTAGAGTGTCTTTGAGTCTTGCCTATTTTTATCGCACTGCCTGCGTTTGAGATGAAGATGTTTATATTGATTGGTATTTGATTTTGATTGTTTTGCTGAACTGGGAAAATGTTTTTTGGAGGCTTCGGCCGAGTGAACTTATTGAGACGTGTGTCTCCGTTTTCTGAGAGGCTTCGGCCGTTTTCTAGTTTCTGTCATTACTGCTTTCTAGTGGATAAGACATGGTTATTGTTGATACCTTGATTGTTGTTATGTTGAACTAGTGAGCTGAGTTAGTATGCATTTTGATGAGACGTATGTTTGTTGATAATATGAATAACATGTGATTATGTTGATTTGATTATTGAATTTGAGATTGTTGTTTGAGTGACCATTGAGTTGGATGAGATGTTTTGGTTTGCTTGAAGTGGCAATGAGGTAGGTTTGTCCCACGGGATTGTCCCGTCTTTCGAGGCGTTATAAAGTGACATTCAGGGGAGTCCGTTCTCCGTCTGTCTCGTCTTTCATGGGCGTTATTAAGTGGCAGTGGAGTGGATATTTTCACATGACTGTCTCGTCTTTTATGGGCGTTATTAAGTGGCAGTGGAGTGGATATTTTCACATAACTGTCCCGTCTTTCATGGGCGTTATTAAGTGGCATTCAGGGGAGTCCGTTCTCCGTCTGTCCCGTCTTTCATGGGCGCTATTTGGTGATAGTTCAGGGGAGTCCGTTCCTCGCTCTGTCCCGTCTTGCGAGACATTATTGATCAATCCATTTTGGTTGCAGCATATAGTTGCATTATAGGGCAATAATATTTGCTTCTGATGTTTTGGTTGATAACTGATTTGATGTTATATTGTTAAAGTTGTTGATATCTGATTTGATGTGATTTTGTTTATATCTGATTTAATGATATGTTGTGATATCGTTTATATCTGATTTGAGGTTATTGTCATATGATTTGATTATATATTGTTGAAGTTGTTTATATCTGGTCTAATTCTATGTTGCTGCTCCTATTGATATCTATCTTGGATTATATTGTTAGTTTATCTATTTGTGGTATATATGTTGTTAAGTTGATGTCTGAATAAATGTTACATTGTTAAGTTGTTGATATCTGAGTTAATATATATATGTTGTTAAAGTTGCTGATATCTGAGTAGAAATATTGTTGATAGTTGATTTAAATCTATATAGTTGAATATATGTCGTCATTTATCTTGAATTAGGTTGTTAGCTTATGTGCCACGTTATGGACTTATATCTGAATAGCATGCTTTTCTCTTTCATACGTGGTAATGGCATGGAGTTAACCCTTTCTATTTGCTACTTGTTGTTTGGGCGCTTAACGCTATTAGGCGATGGAGAACCCTCGATGAAGCTTGACCTTTGTACGAGTCGGAGCTGAAGACTTGAAGATTAGTGGAAGACATGAAGAGTAGAGTCGGGTTTAAGGCTAGAGCCTTGGGTTAGAGGGCTTACCGTTATTGGTTTAAGCTTGCCTAGTAATTTTTAGGAATTTGCATTTGAGTTTTGGGTAGGTTCCGATGTATCGCTTTCCTGCGGTTCCCCGGTGAGGAGATCGTAGGGAGTAGGTCGGATTATGGTGTCGTGGCATAACAGATTCTTTGTTGGATCTGATTTTATTCGTTAGATTTGTAGTTGTGTCCTTTCGTTCATGCATTCGGGAACTTGCCATGTTCAAGGCGTGATGTAGGTTCTATTTACTGTCGGGAGTAGGCATTACATGTTTTGAAAACATTTTAAAAGAAAAAAATATATTCGCTTTATAAATCCTTTTGGAAAACATTGCATATTTATTTTATCAGGTTACTAGGGTGACCCCCAAAATTCGGGGCGTTACAAGGAGGAAGTTAGGGATTTAATTGATGGGGGTGGCAGATCTGAGATTTTGAACACGATGGTGGAGGCACGTCCAGACGCACGCCGCCGCGCGCACCACCTCCATCGGTCGTCCCTTTCTCTTCTTCCTTCTTCCTTGCTCCATCGAACCTTCCTTGCTCCAACTGTTTGTGTTTGTTTCGTAATGATGGAAGTAAATTTTTTGGCTACTATCGTGATGAGGTTGTTGAAAATGCTGAAATGTTTAACTGAATTTCATTGATTGTAAAACTGAATAGTACAATTGATAATCTCTCTATTTATAGAGAGATAACAAGCTTGCATAAGAAGCTAACTAATTCTGTTATGCCAGCTCAGCTTGACAGCTAAGCTTAACAACTAACTCTGTTATACTAACAACTAATCTTGACAGCTAGGATAGCTAACTTCACAGCAATAACTTATCAGTTACTTATCAGAAACTATATAGTATACTCTAATAGGCCCCCTCAAACTCAAGGTGGTTGAGAAAGTTCTTTCTCAACCACATGGAGTTTGGAACAAAGATGAGCAAAGCAAGTTGGAGCAAGGGCCTTGGTAAAAATATCAGCTAACTGATCTTCTGAAGGAACATGATGCACAAAGAGGGACTTGTTAAGAACTTTCTCTCTCACAAAGAAAATGTCAAGTTCCATGTGCTTGGTGCGGGTGTGAAGAACTGGGTTGTGAGTCAAGGCTACAACACCCATATTATCACAGAAAACTCTTGGAGGAGTAAAGGGAACTTTAAGTTCTTGAAGAAGAGATTGTATCCACAATAGTTCAGCAGAGGTATTTGCCAAGCTTCTGTATTCTTTCTCTGTACTAGACCTAGCAACCAAGGTCTGCTTCTTAGAACTCCAAGACACGAGATTAGGGCCAAAAAACACACAGGACCCTGAAGTGGACCTTCTATCATCAGGATCTGAATCCCAATCTGCATCACAAAATGCCAGCAATGGTACAAGAGAAGTCAAGGAGCAGGGTTTCAGATGTAAGCCATGATGAATAATACCCTTTAGGTACCTAAGTATGCACTTGACAGCCTTCCAATGGTCCTCCAAAGGCTGGCTGAGAAATTGACAAACTTTATTTACTGCAAAGCTAATCTCTGGCATGGTTAGAGTAGCATATTGCAAGGCCCCTACAATGGACCTATATAGAGTAAGATCAGCAAAGTAATCAGACCCATACTTGCTTAACTTTGCACCACCAATCATGGGAGTAGAGATCCCCTTAGCTTCACCCATATCAGCTCTCTCAAGTAAATCATGAATATACTTCGTTTGAGTCAAGAGTAAGGATCTATCCTGCAAATGATGGACTTGAACACCAAGAAAATAATCAAGTTTGCCCAACTGCTTTAAAGAAAATTCTGAATTCAGATTCTGAACTATCTTCTGAACAAAAGGCAAGGAATTTCCAGTAATGATGATATCATCTACATAAACAAGAATGTAGATGCAGCTGCCCTTTGTATGGAATGTGAACAAAGAGGGATCACATTTACTAGGACTGAAACCATACTTGATCAAGGCTGCTTTCAGCCTTTCAAACCAAGCTCTAGGAGCCTGTTTTAGTCCATAGAGGGCTTTATTTAGTTTATAAACTAGGGACTTGTCTGAATGTAGAAAACCAGAGGGTTGAGTCATGTAGACTTCCTCTTGGAGTGCACCATTGAGGAATGCATTGTTCACATCAAGCTGGTGGATGTGCCACTGCTTGGTAATAGCCAAAGAGAGGATTATTCTTATTGTAACGGGTTTGACTACTGGAGAAAAGGTCTCTGAGTAGTCAAAACTTTTAACTTGGTGGTAGCCCTTGGCCACAAGTCTGGCCTTATACCTATTGATAGAGCCATCAGCATTTTCCTTGACTCTAAAAACCCATTTACAGCCAATAGGTTGTCTGTCCTTGGGAATGGGAACCAAAGTCCAGGTGTTGTTGGCCATCAATGCATCGAATTATGCCTGCATGGCAGCCTGCCATTTGGGGTCCTTGAGAGCCTGCTTGGCTGTTGTAGGTTCTGCTTGAGTTAGTAGCAATGTAGGAAACAATCTAGGCATCACAATGCCAGATTTAGACCTTGTCTGCATGGGATGAGCATTCCCAGCTGGTGGAGGTGAAGAACCTAATGGTTGCACAGGTGGAACAGATTGAGAGTGCCCTGAAGAAGCCTGAGAAACCAGTGGAGACTGGACAGGACTCTGCTGTTCTGAAGCTGAATGCTGAGGAGATGCACTAACAGAAGTAGTAGGTACTGTTGTAGTTAGCTGAGTGGGGATAACAGTAGGTCCAGCAGGCACAATTGGTATAGCAAAAGTGATACCTGGTGCAGAAGAACTTGGAGGAGGAGAAGCCTTGTCAGAATAAGGGAACTTAAATTCATCAAACACCACATCTCTGGACACATAAATCTTTCCATCACTATCCAAGCACTTATATCCTTGATGAGATGAAGAGTACCCAATAAACACACACTCCTTAGACCTCAAAGACAACTTTGAGTGTGTGTAGGGCCTGAGATGGGGAAAGCAAGCACAACCAAACACCTTCAGAAGCTTGTAATCAGGTTTAGTCTTGAACAGCTTGAAATAAGGACTTACATTCCCCAAAACAGAAGTGGGCAGTCTATTGATAAGAAATGTGGCAGCCATAAAAGCATGATCCCAAAATTGAAAGGGTAAATGAGAATGTGCAAGCAATGAGAGACCTGTTTCTACAATATGGCGATGCTTCCTTTCCACACTACCATTCTGATGGTGTGTGTAAGGAAAAGTAAGCCTATGAACAATACCTAACTTTGTAAAGTAAGAGGTAAGAGGCTTAAACTCAATGCCATTGTCAGTTTGAACAGACTTAAGTTTCACACCAAACTTTAACTCAACCATGGCTTGAAATTGGAGAAAAGTAGAACAAGTATCAGATTTCCTTCTCATGGGAAAAATCCAAGTGAACCTAGAATAGGCATCTACACAAGTAAGGAAATAGGAAAAACCACTAGATGATTCAAGGGATGCAGGTCCCCATAAATCAGCAAAAACAAGTTCTAATGGTGTATTATAGACAGTAGTAGAAGTAGCAGAAGGTAATCTATGAGACTTGGAAAGGCAACAAGCTGAACAAACTTGAAATTTTGCTTTATTAGGTACTGGAATATTACAAGAAGTCAAAGCAGAATGGAAAGCCTCATGATGAGAATGTCCTAACCTAGAGTGCCACAAACCATAAGAGGTTGGACATACAAGAGAAGTACTACTAGTGCTAGATACATCAGACTTAGGTAAAACAGTAGAGTAAGTAGAAGAAACAGCAACAGATGGGACTGAAGAAACAACAGCTGAGGGAACTGAAGACACTTTGACAGAAGGTTGCTTGGGAGTATGCATGCCTTCAAAGATATACAAGCCATCTGGACCAACACTACCTCGAAGGAGAACCCTAGAAGTTTCCTGACATTTGACAACACAATAAGAAGAGTGAAATTCAAAGTAGACATTATTATCCTTAGCAAATTTGCTAACACTAACAAGGTTCTTGGTAATATCTGGAACTAAGAGAAGTTTACTAAGAGTAAGTGTGGTGTTGGTGTGATAAGGAGAAGGAAAGGAAGGTAAACCAATAGAGAGAATAGGCAAACCTTGTCCATTCCCCATAAGAATATGATCATTACCCGTAAGTGAAACACTGTCAGAAAGCACAGAAGCATCATTTGTGACAAGGTGAGTTGCACCAGAATCAGGAAACCAGGTGCTAAGATTAGCTGCAGCAGAGGATGTGCCAACTGATGAAGGTAGACCAGTGAGCATAGCTTGAGGAGGCCTGGTTGTAGAATTTGCAAGCCTTTGGCCTCCACCAGAAAACTGTGAACCTCCATTGTTCCACTGTGAACCAGGAGCAGAAGCAAATCCAAACTGCTGAGAGGGAAGTCCTATGCCAGAGCCTTGGCCTTAGAAGAAACCAGGACCAAACTGTTGGCCAAAACTAGAACCAGCTTGGTGACCAAACTGTGTAGGTGTGCCAAATTGTGGAATGCCATAGAAAGGTGAAAAACCAAACTGAGGCATCATAGGAGAAGGCACAGACATATTAGGCATATTGAATGGAAAATTCATGCCATATCCACCAACCATTCCAGTAGAAGCTGAAGAGGAACCGCGATGATAACAAATACTTGCATCATGACCATATTTATAACAAATTTGACACTGAACACTGCGATTACCTCCTTTACCACGTCCACGTCCATCACCCTAACCACCACGAGAGTTGCGACCACCGCCACGTCCATTGTAACCACCACGGTTGCGATCATCACTGCGATCTTCATAAGAGTGATCATCAAAGGAAGAATCCAGAGAACTGGAAGCATAGTTCGCTTCAGTCGTCGCGGGCGACGGGGCTGGCGGAGGCGCTGGTGGCGGCGCAGCCTGAGCCAAAAGCGCTGAAGGCGGATTCACATTCAACTGACGAGATCGAGTGCGATCCAGGCGCGCTTCATGTGTGATAATCATCGCCTCAACTTGCGAAACAGAAGTCGGAGCTTCACGATTGTAAACAATCGTCATGAGAGGACTATAGTCATCGGGAAGTCCATCGAAGACAGCTTCAAGGTGCTCGCGATAGGTGACGGGATCGCCGATGGTGATCAACGCATTCACGATCGATTTGATGCGTTTGAGATATTCCGATGTGCTCTTCGATCCTTTGGTTATGGATCGCAACTCAGATCTGAGTTGCGTGCTCTGCGCCAGTGAGTGCGCTTGGAAGAAATCGAGCACCGCCTCCCAGATCTGCCACGACTGAGTGCAATTGACCACCGTAGGAAGCACCGATGGCGAGAGCGAGGAGAGAAGCCATGTGAATAGAGCAGAATCTTGCTGCTCCCAAACAAGATACACAGGATTCTCGACTGCGTTCATGGGTTTGTGAGGTTGTCGTTGCTTTTGGTATTCCTATTGAGTGTGGTAACTTATCAGTTACTTATCAGAAACTATATAGTACTCTAATAGAGGTTATTCACAAAATTCTCATCCCAAGCCGTTCTGTGTTTTTCAATGCTCATATTGTATTTTGAATTGGTACAATTTAGGTATAGTTATGTTTTTTCCCCAATATCAAAGAGAGAAAAAAAAGACTGTACGGGTTATGGGTTTGTGAGGTTGTCGTTGCTTTTGGTATTCCTCACTACCAGAAAATCGACCGAGTTTGCAACGGAATCCTTGATATTTTGGTCATACTTCAAGTCTGACTTATTAGCGACCGATTTAGCGACTGATTATTTAGCGACGGACATTTCGGTCGCTAAATTTGTAGAATAAAAATAATAAAAAGATGTAGCGACTGAATTAGCGACAGATTGTGTTAGCGACCGAACAATCCGTCGCTATTAGCGACTGAATTAGCAACGGTTATATTAGCGACCGACAATTCCGTCGCTAAAAAGTATAGCAAAAATAATAAACAAAGTAGCAACGGTATTAGCAACTGAATATTTAGCGACTGATTTAGCGACGACTAAATTAGCGACCGGCGTTTCCGTCGCTAAAAAGTATAATAAATATAATACACAAAGTATCCTTTGAAAAAATGTATTCGAACCCAGGTCCACAACTATAATAGCCAAGACTTGCCAGTTGAGCTATTTAGCTTCCTTTGTTGTGTTTGCGTTAAATATATATATTAATGAATAAAATGTAACCCTAATCTTATCAAAACTCATTGTCAATCTACCAAATCAGACCCTCTGCTTCTCAACTCTCTTTCGCTCACTCTCTTCTCGAAGGGGAATTTGGTTTGGCACCCCACCTATTGGGTTTCGCACCCCACTTTATTAAAAACGGGAATTTAAATTCCGATTTTAATACGAAAAAAACGGAAATTAAAAAACCGTTATGTATTTTAGCATATGTGGCACATTTTCAACCGTTCATTGCATATAAAAAACAAATCGGAATTTTAAATTCCGTTTTGAAAACGGAAATTAAATTTCCGTATTGAATACATGGGGTGCCAAACCCAATAGGTGGGGTGCCAAACCCAAATCCCTTCTCGAAGCCGCGCGAACCTCCATCGTTAGGGTTCCTCTTCATCTTGGTATGAGTTTACTTTTTGGCTCTCTTTACTCTCGCATCCTGCTCTCGCTCACTCTCTTCTCTTACAGGTCACGAATAGAAAGAGAAAAAGGTCGAGGAGGATGAGGATGAGGGATTCGATGATGTAAGTAAATCCTATTTCTTACAAATCCACTCTTGTGCTTGGAAACTCTGTGACTTGAAGTGTTGATTTGTAACTTGAACTGATACATAATTCTTGCTATTTGTGTGACTGGGGTCTTCTTGTTATAACTTGCCTTTCTTTTCATTCAAACACCATGTTTTGTTGGGGAGAAATTCAACATAAGAAAACTAGTGAAGAACACCTCTTGATTTGATTGACACTGCTTGTATAAGACTTGACTTTTAGTTGGAAATTGTCTCTCAACAAGAGGTACAAAGTGTATCAAATAGTTTCTGGTTTCAAATTTATTTCGCATCAATTTTGCCTTAGTGTGTCAAGGTACAACTAAGGCAAAATCAACCGCAAACCAAAACTAAACACCAAATTTGTGCATCTCAACGTCACACCAGGAAGTAAGTGTCTCTATGGGTTAACTTAACACATACCAGAATCATTATTAAGTTGGGCAATTGCCTTTACTCCCATGGTAGCTGCTTTATGGATTAGCAATTTAACACATATCACGGTTATTATTAAATTGGTCAACTAACCCTCACTCCCCTGATCATTAAATTCTATGGGCTAACACATAACTGAATCATTATTTAGTTTAGCAACCTGCCCTCCCTATCCTGAATAACAAACTCGGGTTAATACTGACCAGAAAAGTAAAGGGAAAAGTATGTGACATGGCCTTCTTTTCTCCACTTTTTTATATAGGTTTGTAACATAGGTTTTACTTCTGATTTTTCTTCCTGTACTTTATTTTTGTCATATTGATTGAAGTGGTGATTGTGATTAATATCACTGGTACCTTATCTTCTTCATAATCTTTGTCCATTGTCATCACTTCTCACATACTCTTTTTTTTTTTGTTTTTGTGTATTTTTGTATTATAATAACAACTTGTGCTGAAAGTTAATGATTTGCCAATGAGAATTGCATAATTTATGGTCTGGAAATTGTGTAGGAGCATGGGAAGAAGCAGAGTATAAGCAAAAGCATTCCAGAATATGATATTGCTATCGTTGGAGGTGGCATGGTTGGCATGGCTTTAGCTTGTTTCTTAGGTAGGTAATAATCTACTTGCAGATGGGTGTATCAGGCATGTCTGAGTCTGAATTTTATTTTTTCTGGGCTGCAATATTATGCGGGCACCCCGTCGTCTTTAGAACTATCTTTAGCTACTCATGTCTTCACCAGAGTTTAATCTTTTGTCTTTCTGGTCTGGTTTTTGCCCCTTCTCTCAGGTCAATATACCAAACAATAGTTTCACTTTTCTTTAATTTGTTGTGACTGGTGAACTGATCTCTAATCCTAATCCTAAAAATGTTTGATAATCTGCTTCATTATCATTACATGCTTTAAGTTGAATTTTGTGTACTTGGGTACTGTCCTTGGTCATTTTATATAGCCTTCTAAATGGGCAGCTTGGGCGTGTTCCAAACCACATCATGTGCTATGCTATGATGGTTGTGATCATCATTAATATCAAACTAAGCCGGAAGCTATAATGATTCAATATAACATATCAAACCAAGCAGGAACGAAATTTATCTATCTTCAATCATCCCGGCCGATCGCATGGAACTTGTAAGAGTCGGTATTTAAATGATATGGAATTACATGCTGCCCATTTGCATATCCTACTTAACTGTGACGAAGTTAAACCATATATAAAGTATGTAAGTTTATTTGTATTTTGATCATTCTTTTAGTCATAATGATTGAAACATTAAATAATATAGTGACCATTGTTAGATTCTTTGAGCAACACTTGGTGGCAACCTTTCCAAATATCTCTCAAGCTGATATTGATGGTCTTACTGCATCTGAGTTTCCAACTTGGTTTCGATCGTATGTAAGTGTCGTGTTCTTTTAAGTTAATATTGCACAAGTTAAACCTATGTTTGTGTAATATAAATTCTAATGAGTTTATGCTTAATGATAGGTTCATGATAGAAATAACATGGTAATAGATCAGTTATTACACCATTTAGCATGGGGTCCTAAGAAAAAGGTGGAGACTTGGCCTATTTACTTTGTCAATGGTTTTAAGTTTCATACAGAAGAGTGGACTTTCAATAAGAAAACCATCAATTCTGGAGTTTGTGTTGAGGGTGATGATGAAGAGGATGAACACTATTATTATGGTGTCCTTAAAGAGATTTTGCGGCTAGAGTACCCAGGTGAACCAATCAAACAATTAGTGTTATTTAACTGTGAATGGTTTGATTCTGTCATCAATCGTGGGATGAAGGTTAATAAAGAATATGACATTGTGGAGGTTCATCGTTCTAGAAGGTATTCAAAATATGACCCTTTCATATTTGCAACAAATGCGATTCAAGTGTACTACATGCCTTACCCAAAACACATAAAAGAAAAAGTTGATTGGTGGGTTGTTACTAAAACCAAACCAATGGGTACAGTTGATGATCGGTATGCATTGGAGTTTGCATTTCAAGATACAACAACTCATGTGGACCCGGTTTCAAATGAAGAGCTAGATGGTCACTTGAGAGATGATGAAGCTTTATATGAGGAAGTGGATGAGGATGAGGATGAGGATGAGGATGAGGATAAGGATGAGGATGAGGATGAGAATGAGAATGAGAATGAATATACATCTTCAAATGATGATAATTAGAATGTGGCATTATGTTTTTCTTATGTGAGGTAACAAATTGTACTTATTTTAATTGTAATATTATAGCTCGTATAATTTTTCCTTAAATATACTAATGCTCTATCCTTTACAAATAATGCAGATGTCTGACAAAGATTGAGGCAAAACCAAAACTCTAAGAGGAAAATCATCTAAAAAGCATTCAAAGGGGCTAACTCACAATGGTATTCTAACTTCAGCTTCAACACATGTTGCAATGTCATCACATATGACAACTCATGTCCCACCAAGTCAATCAACTTCTTCTACATATGTCCCACCAACTCAATCAACTCCTTCCACTAATGTCCCACCAACTCCTAATGTGGTACAAGATTGCACTAATGTCTCACCAACTCAATCAACTCCTTCCACCAATGTACAAGATTCCACCAATGTCTCACCATCTGAAAATGGATCAAATGATTGCAAACCTACATTCAACCTTGATGGAGAAGGGTATGCATTATTTTGTATAAGTTATTTTGAGTACTTTTAGTATACCTTTAATTGTTTACATGTCGTGTTTTTAGGTTTTTACCTTCGCATCCTGCTGCTAATGCCATCACTGATATCTTTCGAAGTTATTATAATGAACCATGGCCAACATGGAGGAAGATACCAGAAAATAGGAGAACTATGATGTTTGGAGAGTTCATGGTATATTTCAATGTAAATTATCAAGTTTGATCTACTATCACTATGTATGCAATTTTATCTAACTTTACTTGTATTTATTGTAGAAGAAATACTCTGTTTGTCCACCTGATGCTATATGGGCTAGAAATAACTTTGAATCTCGAGGTCAAAAACTGATGAAAGATAGTTTGAGTAAGGCTCATAGAGATCAGAAGAAGCCAAGGTGGCTTGGAGATCATGTATGGAATGGGCTATGTGATCATTGGGAAACTCCGAAGTTCAAGGAGAAAAGTGTCAAAGCAAAGGCAAATCGGGCATCTGATCGTGAAGGATTTGGAGGGACCCTTCACATTGGTGGCTCTATCACAACATCTCAACATAGAGACAATTTGGTTAAGATTCTTCTCTTGTAGTGTATTCTCTTAATTTAGATATAAATGATATTGTCCTAATTTTTTGGTACTTGTTTTAGATGAAGAAAAATGGATTCAACCCTTCTCCACTAGACTTGTTTCGCTCTACACATCAACGCAAGGATGGTACATTTGTGGACAAGAAATCAGAGCATGTAGATGTATGATATGCTAAACTCTTCTTTAATTTAGTATACATGAATTGCATTGGACTAGTCTATAGGACAAATATTTATGGATTGGTTGGGCTCTTGTGACATTTTTAGTGTTTTTGTCTTTGTTTCTCATACAAGGTTGTGCTTGAAATTATGGTAAATGTAGGTTAGGTATTGTAAAAGAGAATTCATGGTTGATTTTATTGTAATTAATTCTTGCTAACAGGGTGCATATGTGCGTGAAATGGAAGATAGGACGCAAAGAGCATCTGAGCAAAATCTTCCTCCGCCAAGTGAGCTAGATGTGTGGCGTGATGTGGCTGGCATGAAAAAGGGTAGAATATATGGGTTGGGATTGGAGTCCACTGTTATCAATAAACAATATCATGGCTCATGTTCTTCATCATCTGAATGGGTAAGAAGATCAGAATTTGATCAATTGAGAAACACTATTATGGAGGAGACTCAAAGAATGGTAAAACAAATGATGGAAGAAAGGATGCAACAACCACCAATGCCAACCCCAAGAGGAGTTAGAAACTGATGAGTCAGAGAATGAGGAGGATCTTGGTGTTTTTCCATGAAAACTTTGTCAAGCTTTGTTTCTATATTTAATGTAATAGACTATGTTTAATGTAATAGTAATCTACTAGACTAGTTTAAGTAGTTCATGGTATACTTTTTGTGATGATTCAATGATGAATTTAGGTGGATATGTTAAGATTGTGTGTTTTGTGATGATTCAATGATGATTATGGTTATATTCATATTTTTAACACTAAAAAAATCTGTCACAAAACTGATTATTTTTGTTAATTTTATATTTATTACCGTCACTGAACTCATCACTAACTTTTTAAATCTGTCGCTAATTCCGTCGCTATATTATAGCTGAAACCGTCGCTAATTCCGTCGCTATATTTTGTCGCTATATTCTGTCGCTAAATTCCGTCACTAATGCGGTCGCTAAATTCCGTCGCTAATGCAGTCGCTAAATTCTGTCGCTAATTCAGTCGCTAAATTTCGTCGCTACATCGGTTGCTACAAGTCCGTCGCTATATCGGTCGCTAAATCGGTCGCAACATTTAGCGACGAGTGAAATACCAACCAGCAAAAATCAGTCGCAAAATCGGTCGCTAACGGTTTTAGCGACCGATTTAGCCCATTTAGCGACCGATTTGGTCCGTCGCTAAATGACTGTTTTCTGGTAGTGCCTATTGAGTGGTGTTCATATTAATTGTGAGGTTGTTGGTGAAGGTTGAGGGTTGGTGTACGTTTATGTTGTTGTTGGTGTTCACATTAGTTTTGGATGAAGGGAGAGGGGATGGGTTCTTGGGTTGCTGGGTTTCTATGTTGGTTTGGATGAAGGAAGAGGGATGTTGTTGCTGGGTTTCAGATTATGGGTTGAGTAATTTTGGGGTTTAATTAAGTTTTGAGTTACTTTTGGGGTTAATTAAATGTTGGGGTTTAAAAAATCATTTATTTTAAATAAAATTCACATATGATTCATTAATTCAGTCAGCAAGCCATGTGTCCACGTACCTTTCCGGCAAGGACTAGAACCAAAATGCTTGTAACTGCAGGGTGATATCGGCAAGTTTTTTCCGGTGAGGGACTAAAATCAAAAGTCACTACAAACACGGGGATCAATTTGACCATTAACCCTAATTTTTTCTATGATGGGAGTATTATATTGGATGGTTGTTATTCATTATTTTATTTGGGGGAATTAGGGTTCTGTTCTGTCCTTAGATGATGGGTTCTGAAGATTGATTTGATGAATTTGGAAGAATATTGATTATTTAGGGATTTGGGGTGTGAAATATGATTAAGGGAATTACTTGGATTTAATTATAATTACATTTATTTATTTTTTGAATTTTTTTTAATTCCACGTAATTTATCATTAATCTAGTCAGAGGTCTAAGTCAACTCCGGGATGCCACTCGTCAATCTCGCCAGAGCTCCACCCTCCGGCGAGGACTAGACACAAACATGCTGCAATTGTAGGGATGATTAACACAATATTTTCTGGGGAGGGACCAATCTCAAACATGCTTACAAAGACAGGGACCAATTTGATGATTAACCAATTTAGAAAATATCTATTTAAAATGAAAAGGGGAATAAATACTCCTTACTAGTCTTTTTTTTTGTTATTGACGTTTTTTTTTGTTAACAAGGATGGGATTAGAGACCCGAAGCACTAAGGCTGAACAGGGCTGGGGATCAGGACAAGCATCCTGCAATAAGAGGGTGTGGCATTCTCCAAAAGGTAAGTCATACCAATGTTCTCCACACTGAAGGTCGAGGCCAATGTTGGCTAAATAATCTGCAATGGCGTTTGTTTCCCTTGGAGTGTATTGGAAAACAAGTGCCCCATGAGCATGCTGGAGCTGAGACTCATTGGAAAGCGACACTCCATTTAAAAAAAAAGGCACTCACAACAAATATCTTTTTTGGAATATGAACTATCACTCTTATTTTTTGGTAATATATCACTCTTATTTTTACAGAGTCTAACTCACTTATCACTAGAACCACAAGTACATTTTTTTTAGGGGAACTACAAGTACTTGTAAATTAAAAAAATGTCATTTTATTCGTTTTATACTTTTATTTTAAATAATGATCAAATTGGAGAAACCCTATTCACTTATCGTAATGAAATATTTTCCACCAAAAAAAATGTTAAAAATTTTGAATGTACCGTTTTCATAAAAAACTAAATGTAAACAAGAAGATTTCAACTGTAACGAAAAAACAGAATATCAAAGATATCATCTGTAACAAAGAAAAGACTAAACTGTTTCAGAAAAAAGAAAAGAAAAGACTAAACCAGTGTCACTCTCCATCTTAACTTTCAGTATTTTGCGCTAACAAACTCACGAAGCTGCTCGAGTGATCACCGTCTCCCCTGTGTGCTGCTCTCTTTTGGTGGTATGATTTGTTCCTTATTTTGATTCTGTTATACTTTTATGTTTTCATGAAGGAAACATCTTAGTTCTTAGCTTTAGGGTGAAGAAGACGCATGAACGTTCTTTTGTGCAAACAATACACAGGCCAAACTACATTCTGCTATTTTAGACCATTTGATCATAAAACTCTAATATCATGTTATTAACAAACTATTTCTAAAAGTTTAGTCAGGGTTACAATGTCTTTAAAGTCTTTTTTTTTTTTTTTGAGATAGTTGGTTCATGACAACTATTCTTAAATTAAAGTCCATTTGTTTCGCGGTTAGCTATCCTCTAATCATAAGTCAATTTTAAAGCTACCTTAGAAAGAGTGCTAACCGTGTCGAATCGTAGCGGTTAACAAAGTTATAAACAAAGCTAGTTTTTATGAAGAGTTACTTATACCTGATTCAAGTACTATATTCTAAGAATAATAACTACCCACTGATTAGTCAATTTTCCTTAACTTATAATTAGGATTCAAATTTCTTCAAAGAAAAATTCTTAATTACTCTGGTCTACCTAAGATGAGTTGTTTAGCAGTTAGGATAACAGTGGAGTTTATTAAATGGTTCTAAATTAGGAGCATAACAAATTACTTCAAAGAAATATTCAGCTAAGTCTGATCCTCATATAGTCACATGACACATTTAAGTTGAGCTTTACACCATTCACTATCCCATGCATCAACTTGTTCTTTTGATCACTTTGTTTTGTTAGATTGAAAGAATGGGCAAAAAAGATGAGAAATGTGCCATAGGAATCGACCTGGGAACCACCTACTCGTGTGTTGCAGTTTGGCAGGAGCAACATCGCAGAGTGGACATCATTCACAATGAACAAGGCAACACAATTACTCCCTCCTTTGTTGCTTTCACAGATGATCAAAGGTTGATTGGTTTAGCTGCTAAGAATCAGGCTGCTACAAACCCTGAGAACACTGTTTTTGGTAAAAAATTCAACTTTACTACCCTACTCTAATGTTTACATTAAGCTGGACAAATGGTAAATAGTTGAGAATTTGTTACTATTTATGCAGATGCTAAGAGATTAATTGGTAGGAAGGTTAATGATCCCATTATAAAAATGATATCATGTTATGGCCATTCAAGGTTATTGTGGGTGTTGATGACAAACCCATGATTGTTGTTAAGTATCACAGTAAGGAGAAGCACTTTTTTGCTGAGGAAATATCATCCATGGTTCTCACAAAGATGCGCGAGATTGCTGAGGCATATCTGGAGTCACCCGTTAAGAATGCAGTTATTACTGTGCCCGCTTAGTTCAATGACTCTCAGCGCAAAGCCACCATAGATGCTGGAACCATTGCTGGTCTAAATGTTATGCGGTTAATCAATGAACCCACAGCTGCAGCCATTGCATATGGCCTAGACAAGAGAACTTATTGTGCGGAAGAGCGAAATATATTTATCTTTGACCTTGGTGGGGGTACTTTTGATGTGTCTCTCTTACAATTAAAGGTAAGGAATTCAAAGTTAAAGCCACTGCTGGAAATACTCACTTAGGAGGAGAGGATTTCGATAACAGAATGGTGAACTATTTTGTAGAGGAGTTCAAAAGGAAGAGCAAATTGGATATTAGTGGAAATCCTAAAGCCATGAGGAGGTTGAGAAGTGCTTGCGAGAGGGCAAAAAGGACACTCTCATGGACTACATGTACCACAGTTGAGGTAGATTCTTTATTTCAGGGCATTGATTTTTGTTCCTCATTCACTCGTGCAAGGTTTGAGGAACTTAACATTGACATGTTTAGAGAATGTATAGAGACAGTGGATAGGTGCCTCAATGATGCCAAGATGGACATGTGTAGTGTACATGATGTTGTCCTTGTTGGTGGATCTTCTAGAATTCCAAAAGTGCAGCAGCTATTGCAGGACTTTTTCAAGGGGAAGGATCTGTGCAAGAGCATGAACCCTGATGAGGCTGTTGCTTATGGTGCTGCTGTCCAGGCTGCTTTGCTGAGTGGAGGCATTAAGAATGTTCCAAATTTGGTGTTGTTGGATGTTACACCGCTATCTCTTGGTATATGGATATTCGGAGATATCATGAGTGTGGTGATTCCAAGGAATACTACTATTCCTGTAACGAAGACAAAGGGTTACCGCACAAGTAAAGATAAGCAATCTAGTGTCCCCATTCATGTTTATGAGGGTGAGAGAGCTGGAGTAAGAGATAACAATTTGTTGGGTTCTTTTAGTCTTTCTGGCTTTCCTAGTGCTCCTCGTGGTCACCCATTTGATGTATGCTTTGCTATTGATGAAAAATGGCATTCCCTCCGTTTCTGCTAAGGAAAAAACCACTGGCAGTAAGAATGAGATCACCATAACCAATGACAAAGGGAGGCTGTCGACCAAAGAAATTCAAAGATTGATTCGAGAAGCTGAGAAATTCCAGGCTGAAGACAAGCAAATCCTTAGGAAGGCCAATGCAATGAATTCTTTGGATGAATACATTTACAAGATGAGGAAAGCTTTGAAGAATGATTGTATTAATTTAAAGCTTACATCAGCAGAAAAGGAGAAGATCAGTTCTGCAATCACAAAGGCTACAAATTTGCTTGATGGTGGTAATAGTAAGCCAAAGGAAATAGAGGTGCTTGAGGATTGTGTAAAGGAGCTTGAGAGCATGTTTAAACCAATTGTGGGCAAGATTGTCTTGTTCTCTTCATTTTATTAGAGCTTTTCTTGTACTGACTAGTCATTTTGTCTTTGATAACGAAAACCTTTTTTCTAATATTATTAGAAAATTGTTGAATTTTATTTAAATATGTAGTGGACATGTTTAAATGGTTGACTTAGAAATTCAATAATGTATTATGAATTTTCTTGTACTGACTGTATTTGGCCCTGCCATAAACAATCCTTAGCTTCAAGTAAATTATTTTTATGCTATGAAAATACATTACAGTGGAAAATGATGGATAGTACATGATATTATGAAATATTAATAGAGAAAATTGCATTTGGGTACCAATCACTTTTCTCAATTGTAACATTGTATCAGATTCCTCAATTGTTTTCTTCATGATTTTTACTATGATGGGAGTATTGTATTGTTGTTATAATGTTATTTACTGTGGAAAACAAAAGACACATGGAAGACAGAACTTCAATTTTGTTTCATTGTCATAATGGAGATAACACCATAGCCTAACATGGCCTAGTACTAGAGCATGAAACTTAACCATCAACTTTATTTCCATCTAGCATCGTCACTCAATCTTAATTAGTTCAATACATTTGAGATTTGACTAAGGTATAGTTTCACTGCCTTCCTGTCTGGATTGAAAGAAAGGTCTAATTTCAAGAAATGGAAACTCAGGATTTTACTATATATTACCTTTGTCCCGATTTGTTGGTTTTAATCTCTTCCCACTTAGTTGAGCATTTTTATCCTAGAACCAGCACCTACAATCATAGAACGACATTAGATCATGTAAATACTAAAATCAGATAAAAGCAGCATGGCCAAATGATAGGAGAGCACAAATTCTAATCATCAAACCGGCAAAACTATCCAGAACAGTGGGAAGAAGTCAGAATGAAATATAACAATATATATCCATCATTTTCACTTCACTTGCATGTGAAGCTTAGCTTAAACTAACAATCTCTTAATGCATAGGGTTAACCTTCCCTCATGAAGGGTTGATTAAATCGTATGCCTCACTTAGAGAGTAATCCTCCGGTCTTTTTCCCTGTTCTGTGTTCTGTCCTGTAGCTTAGTCAAAAAGTAACTTTATGTTACTTTCATTTACCTAACCACTCTCTTGACTTCTAATGCATTTGAATTTCCCTCCACTCTTATGCATCCTCGTACAAGTGATCACACACATAAACATCACAAGATTATAATTAGAATCGGGTTGGGAAATACACACATGTATTTCACCCCTTCGACAATAACATCATTTTTCATCGTCAGAAAATTTCGAGAAATGGCACATTAAATTTACCCAACTAAAATCATAACATATCACATAACCAAATAATATTTCCCGCCCTTTGTTGTGAGAAGTGTTTTTCTATTGCTACACCACATGTAGATATTTTACCCAAGAGGGGTAGCTCAGTTGGCAACGCATGCTGAGTGTGTGGGAAGAGCTCTCAGGTTCGATCCCCACACAATACATTTTGAGGGAGGGATGAAGAGCTTTAACTGTAACTAAATCCCGAATATGACGGCACCCAAAGGGTGACCGAAACCGGATGTTTATACAAAAAAACATGTCGATAATTTTGGTTTTATTAAAAATGTACTCATATTATTGACAGCTTTGGTTGTTGGTAACTATCTAACATATTAGGGATGACTTAAAGCTGTCATGAACTTCATGAAACATCTATTATAATATAGTAATTCTGAAGCGCGGGCGGTAGGCCGGTAGCGATGTCATATTATCTCTTTACTTTTATATAAATCTTCTATGTCAGCTTTTAATTCTAGGTGGCAATCTAAACCATGTCCTTGCATCTTCTCAAACAATTTCTGTTTTCACACTTTTGTAACAACACACAACACTAAATCATCATTACTCACAATATTGTATTAGTAACACAACAATTAATAATGTTAAAAAAAAGTATCAATTAACAATTTAAAAAACGAATCATTAAATACTACAATGTGAAAGATTTAGTATTAAATTAAATAATTAGAAAATGTTTTCCTTCTTTAACCTAAATCTCAAAACTCTTGAAACCCACCTGGTGGTTGAGTTGTAGATGAGTAGTTAGTGGTAAAAATGGCAGCAGCGGCGGTGATCCTCGAATGTGATCGGACCATAGTCGACTATAACAGTGACAAATGGGTCTCACGATACAAGGATCCTAGCTTGCCTCAGTTTTAAGTAAAACCGTTTAGATTTTAAGAACCATATATTTGGCATCCTGTTTGCACTGACCTATCCAATAACAACAATTGCATTGCAATCAGTGTCAAGTAATAGTGTCGTCCGCCCATCCCGTAGGTCTAATTCTAGTTTAATAGTTATTCTTTAGCACATATATGTCACTTCAAATCCCTATAATAAATTATTCAATAGATATAAAAAAACTCACAACTCAAACATTTACGAAAATAAGTACAAAAGATAAAAATAAAATAGCACCTTAAAAAAACAAAAAACAAAAACATTCAATAAAAAAAACCATACAATTTTTTTTACATAGAAAAGATAAATTGCACTCGCCAGGGATCGATCCCCGGACCTCCCCTACCCAACCTATATGTCCCCCCCAGCTCCTGCGACTTGAGCTATGCTAAAGGGACAAAAACATACAAATTTATGAATTCTTAGATCTAAAATAAATTTATTTCTTTTTATCCATAAAATATGTTTAAAAAAAGATTTAAAAAAACACACAAACACACAAAAAAAAAAACATAAATGAATGGGTCAAAGTACTAGTTCTTCGTTGACCAAAAAAAAAAGTACTAGTTCTTCTATAAAAGAGAAACCCAAACCAGTGTCACTTTCCATCTTCACTTTCAGTATTTTGCGCTAACAAACTCACGAAACTGCTCTCTTTCTCCCTCAAGTGATCACCGTCTCCCCTGTTTGTCTCTTGCTCCCTGCGTTCTTTTAGTGTAAGATCTGTTCCTTATTTTTGTTCTGTGTTATTCTTTTATGTTATCATTGTTTTCATGAACGAAACATAATTTTTAGCTTTAGGGTGAACTCACATGAACGTTCTTTTGTGCAAACAATGCACAGGCCATACTACATTCTAAGATTAATACCTAAGATGAGTTGTTTAACACTTAGGATAACAAATCGAGTTTATTAAATGGTTTTAAATTCGGTGCATAATTAATTCCATCAAAGAAATATTCAGCTAAATCTGATTCTAATGTGACACATAAAGTTGAGCTTTACACCATTCATTATTCCCATGCATCAACTTGTTCCTTTGATTGTTAGATTGAAAGAATGGGCAAAAGGGATGAGGGATGTGCCATAGGAATCGACCTTGGAACCACCTACTCGTGTGTTGCAGTTTGGAATGATCAACAACGCAGAGTGGACATCATTCACAATGAACAAGGCAACCCAATTACTCCATCCTATGTTGCTTTCACAGATGATCAAATGTTAATTGGTTTAGCTGCTAAGAATCAGGCTGCTACAAACCCTGAGAACACTGTTTTTGGTAAAATTTTCAACTGTTTTTTTTACTAGCCTGCTGACAAATGATAAATAGTTGAGAATTTGTTATTATTGACGCAGATGCTAAGAGGTTGATTGGTAGGAAGTACAGTGATCCCATTATAAAAAATGATATGATGTTATGGCCATTCAAGGTTATTGCGGGTGTTGATGACAAACCCATGATTGTTGTTAAGTATCACGGTAAGGAGAAGCATCTTTTTGCTGAAGAAATATCATCCATGGTTCTCACAAAGATGCGCGAAATTGCGGAGGCATATCTGGAGTCACCGGTTAAGAATGCAGTTATCACTGTACCTGCTTATTTCAATGACTCTCAGCGCAAAGCTACCATAGATGCGGGTACCATTGCTGGTCTCAATGTTAAGCGGATAATCAATGAACCCACAGCTGCAGCTATTGCGTATGGCCTTGACAAGAGAAATGATTGTAAGAAACCGCGAAATATATTCATCTTTGACCTTGGTGGTGGTACTTTTGATGTGTCTCTCCTTACAATTGAAGGTAAGGACTTCAAAGTTAAAGCCACTGCAGGAAATACTCACTTAGGAGGAGAGGATTTCGATAATAGAATGGTGAACTACTTTGTAGAGGAGTTCAAAAGGAAGAGCAAATTGGATATTAGTGGAAATCCTAAAGCCCTGAGGAGGTTGAGAACTGCTTGCGAGAGGGCGAAAAGGACACTCTCATGGACTACATGTACCACAGTTGAGGTAGATTCTTTATTTCAGGGCATTGATTTATGTTCCTCTATCACTCGTGCAAGGTTTGAGGAACTTAACATTGACATGTTTAGAGAATGTATAGAGACAGTGGATAAGTGCCTCAATGATGCTAAGATGGACCAGAGTAGTGTAGATGATGTTGTCCTTGTTGGTGGATCTTCTAGGATTCCGAAAGTGCAGGAGTTATTGGAGGAATTTTTCAAGGGGAAGAGTCTGTGCAAGAGTATCAATCCTGACGAGGCCGTTGCTTACGGTGCAGCTGTCCAGGCTGCTTTGTTGAGCAAAGGCATTAAGAATGTGCCTGACTTGGTGCTCTATGATGTTACACCGCTGTCTCTTGGTATTTGGATAAAAGGAGCTATCATGAGTGTGGTGATTCCAAGGAATACTACTATTCCTGTAAAGAAGACACACGGTTACAAGACAAGTGCAGATAACCAATCCAGTGTCCGGATTAAGGTTTATGAGGGTGAGAGAGCTAGAGCAAGTGATAACAATTTGCTCGGTTCCTTTGATCTTTCTGGCCTCCCTCCTGCTCCTCGTGGCCATCCTTTTGATGTATGCTTTGCTATAGATGAAAATGGCATTCTATGTGTTTCCGCTAAGGAAAAAACCACTGGCAGTAAGAATGAGATCACCATAACCAATGACAAAGGGAGGCTGTCGACCCAAGAAATTAAGAGATTGGTTCAAGAAGCTGAGAGTTTCCAGGCTGAAGACAAGCAATTCCTTAGGAAGGCCAATGCAATGAATTCTTTGGATGATTACATTTACAAGATGAAGAAAGCCTTGAAGAATGATTGTATTAATTTAAAGCTTACATCAGCAGAAAAGGAGAAGATCAGTTCTGCAATTACAAAGGCTACAAGTTTGCTTGATGGTGGTAATAATAAGGCATATGAAATACAGGTGCTTGAGGATTATGTAAAGGAGCTTGAGATCATGTTTAAGCCCATTATAGCCAAGATTGACTTGTTCTCTTCATTTTATTAGAGCTTTGCTTGTACTGACTAGTCATTTTGTCTATGATAACAAATACTTTTATTATAATATTATTAGGAATTAGTTTTAGTTTATATAAATATTTAGTGGACATGTTTAAATGGTTGACTTAGACATTCAACAATGTTTTATGAATTTGCTTGTGCTGACAGTATTTGGCCCTCTGCCATAAACAATCCTTAGCTTCAAGTCAATCATTTTTATGCTATGAAAATACATGACAGTGGAAAATGATGGATAGTAGATGATATTATGAAATGTTAATGGAGAAAATAGCATTTGGGTACCAATCACTTTTCTCAATTGTAACATTGTGTCTCAGATTCCTCGGTTGTTTACTTCATGAGTTCCAACTCAGTACTAAAAAAAATTATTTTCCTTCTAGCTGCTCACATAATGCGCAATCTCCGCTTTAAGCTTTTTCATTCTCATCTTTAGCATCCCTAGCCTTATGTTTCTTCTGACTTTCAAGCTGCTTGGACTTGTCCTCAAGTTCCAATAACATTTTTTGTATCTTAACCTCAAGTTCCAATGACTCATACAAAAGGATAGAATTGAACTTACTTGCTTACAATCATGATCAATGTCATAATTTTTTCTATGATGGGAGTATTATGTTGGATTGTTGTTATTCATTATTATATTTGGGGGAATTAGGGTTTTGTCCTTAGATGATGGGTTCTCAAGATTGATTTGATGAATTTGGAAGAACATTGATTATTTAGGGATTTGGGGTTTTGATTTAGGGATTTCGGGTGTGAAATATGATTGAGGGAATTACTTGGATTTAATTATAATTACATTTCTTTATTTTTTGAATTAATTTTTTTTAAAATTTCACGTAATCTTATCATTAATCCAGTCAGAGGTCTAAGTCAACTCCGGGATGCCACTCGTCAACCTCGCCGGAGCTCCACCCTCCGGCGAGGACTAGACACAAACATGCTGCAATTGTAGGGATGATTAACACAATATTTTCTGGGGAGGGACCAATCTCAAACATGCTTACAAAGACAGGGACCAATTTGATGATTAACCAATTTAGAAAATATCTATTTAAAATGAAAAGGGGAATAAATACTCCCTACTAGTCTTTTTTTTTTGTTATTGACATTTTTTTTTTGTTTACAAGGATGGGATTAGAGACCCCAAGCACTAAGGCTGAACAGGACCAAACGAGGGTTGGGGATCAGGACAAGCATCCTGCAATAAGAGGGTGTGGCATTCTCTAAAAGATAAGTCATACCAATGTTCTCCACACTGAAGGTCGAGGCCAATCTTGGCTAAATAATCCGCAATGGCGTTTGTTTTCCTTGGAGTGTACTGGAAAACAAGTGCCCCATGAGCATGCTGGAGCTGAGACTCATTGGAAAACGACTCTCCATTTCAAAAAAAAAGGCACTCACAACAAATATCTTTTTTGGAATACGAACTATCACTCTTATTTTTTTGGTAATATATCACTCTTATTTTTAGAAAGTCTAACTCACTTACCACTAGAATAACAAGTATTTTTTTTTAGGCGAACAACAAGTACTTGTAAATTTAAAAAATGTCATTTTATTCGTTTTATTTTAAATAATTATCAAATTGGAGAAACCCTATTCACTTATCGTAATGAAATATTTTCCACCAAAAAAAATGTTAAAAATTTTGAATGTACCGTTTTCATAAAAAACTAAATGTAAACAACAAGATTTCAACTGTAACGAATAAACAGAATATCAAAGATATCATCTATAACAAAGAAAAGACTAAACTGTTTCAGAAAAAAATAAAAGAAAAGAAACCAGTGTCACTCTCCATCTTAATTTTCAGTATTTTGCGCTAACAAACTCACGAAGCTGCTCGAGTGATCACCGTCTCCCCTGTGTGCTGCTCTCTTTTGGTGGTATGATTTGTTCCTTATTTTGGTTCTGTTATTCTTTAACGTTTTCATGAATGAAACATCTAAGTTTTTAGCTTTAGGGTGAAGAAGACACATGAACATTCTTTTATGTTTGTGCAAACAATGCACAGGCCAAACTACATTGTGCTATTTTAGACCACTTGAGATAGTTGGTTCATGACAACTATTCTTAAATTAAAGTCCATTTGTTTCGCGGTTAGCTATCCTCTAATCATAAGTCAATTTTGAAGCTACCTTAGAAAGAGTGCTAACTGGGTCGAATCGTAGCGGTTAACAAAGTTATAAACAAAGCTAGTTTTTATGAAGAGTTACTTATACCTGATTCAAGTACTATATTCTAAGAATAATAACTACCCACTGATTAGTCAATTTTCCTTAACTTATAATTAGGATTCAAATTTCTTCAAAGAAAAATTCTTAATTACTCTGGTCTACCTAAGATGAGTTGTTTAGCAGTTAGGATAACAGTGGAGTTTATTAAATGGTTCTAAATTAGGAGCATGACAAATTACTTCAAAGAAATATTCAGCTAAGTCTGATCCTCATATAGTCACATGAGACATATTTAAGTTGAGCTTTACGCCATTCACTATCCCATGCATCAACTTGTTCTTTTGATCACTTTGTTTTGTTAGATTGAAAGAATGGGCAAAAATGGTGAGGGATGTGCTATAGGAATCGACCTTGGCACCACTTACTCGTGTGTGGCAGTTTGGCAGGAGCAACAAGGCAGAGTAGAGATCATTCACAATGACCAAGGCAACAGAACTACTCCCACCTTTGTTGCTTTCACTGATGAACAGAGGTTGATTGGTGATGCTGCCAAGAATCAGGCTGCTACAAACCCTGAGAACACTGTCTTTGGTAAATTGTCTAACTTAAGTACCATCCTATAAATGTTTACACTCAAGCATGACAAATGATGATTGAGAATTATTACTATATTTGCAGATGCTAAGAGGTTAATTGGTAGGAAGTATAGTGATCTCATTATTAAAAACGATATAGTTTTATGGCCATTCAATGTTATTGCGGGTGTTGATGACAAACCCATGATTGTTGTTAAGTATAAGGGTCAGGAGAAGCAACTTTGTGCTGAGGAAATATCATCCATGATTCTCACAAAGATGCGGGAGGTTGCAGAAGCATATTTGGCGTCACCTGTTAAGAATGCAGTCATTACTGTGCCTGCTTATTTCAATGACTCTCAGCGCAAAGCCACTATAGATGCTGGTGCTATTGCTGGTCTCAATGTTAAGCGGATAATCAATGAACCCACAGCTGCAGCTATTGCGTATGGCCTTGACAAGAGAAATGATCGTAAGAAACCGCGGAATATATTCATCTTTGACCTTGGTGGTGGTACTTTTGATGTGTCTCTTCTTACAATTAAAGGTAAGGTATTTGAAGTTAAGGCCACGGCTGGAAATACTCACCTTGGAGGAGAGGACATTGATAACAGAATGGTGAACTACTTTGTAGAGGAGTTTAAAAGGAAAAAAAAGGTGGATATTAGGGGGAATGCTAAGTCTTTGAGGAGGTTGAGAAGTGCATGTGAAAGGTAAAAAAGGACACTGTCATCAACTGTTGTTACCACCATTGAGGTAGATTCTTTATTTGAGGGCATTGATTTTTGTTCATCAATCACTCGTGCAAAATTTGAGGAAATCAACATGGACCTTTTTGAAGAGTGTATGGAGATGGTAGATAAGTGTCTTGTTGATGCTAAGATGGACAAGAGCAGTGTGCATGATGTTGTCCTTGTTGGTGGATCTTCTAGGATTCCTAAAGTGCAGCAGCTATTGCAGGAGTTTTTCAATGGAAAAGATTTGTGCAAGAGCATCAACCCTGATGAGGCTGTTGCTTATGGTGCAGCTGTCCAGGCTGCTTTGTTGAGTGAAGGCATTAAGAATGTTCCAAACTTGGTGTTGTTGGATGTGATCCCGCAGTCTCTTGGTACAGCGATAATTGGAGATATCATGTCTGTGGTGGTTCCTAGGAACACTACCATTCCTGTCAAGAAGACAAAAGATTTTGTTACAGTTGAAGATAACCAATCCCATGTCTTGATTAAGGTTTATGAGGGTGAGAGAGCAAGACTGCAAGAGCCAGTGATAACAATTTGCTGGGTTTTTTTAATCTTTCTGGCTTGCCTCAAGCTCCTCGTGGGAATTCTCATTATATAAGTTTTACGATTGATTTAAATGGCATTCTAACTGTTTCTGCGGAAGAAAGAACCTCTGGTAGTAAGAATGACAAAGAAAGACTGTCGACAGAAGAAGTGAAGAGATTGATTCAAGAAGCTGACAGTTTCCAGGCTGAGGACAAGAAATTCCTTAAGAAAGCCAATGCAATGAATGCTTTGGATGATTACATTTACAAGATGAGGAAAGTTTTGAAGAATCATCATGTTAATTCAAAGCTTAACTCAAAAGAAAAGGAGACGATCAGTTCTGCAATTACAAAGGCCACAAGTTTGCTTGATGGTGAGAATAATCAGCCAGATGAAATACAGGTGCTTGAGGATTATGTAAAGGAGCTTGAGAGCATCTTTCAACGCATTATAGGCTAGCTTGGCTAGTTCTTTTCATCTTAAGAGTTTTTTGGTTTGTACTGACTTGGCATTTTGTTTGTGATGACAAAAACCTTTATGGACATATTATTAGGAATTAGTTTAAGGCTATATAAATATATGTAGTGGACATGTTTAAATGGTTGACACTTGACTTAGATACTCAACATGCTTCCTGAACTGATCACTTGACTCATACTCTACCTCTTGCTAAAACAGTGTTGGTTCTCAATGGTGTGTGTGTATGCTTTGGTACATTTAATTTCTTCCATTGTCATTTTATATTCCTTTTTCTTTTTAGAAATAGAAAGTCTGTTATTCAAAGCAACCAGTTGTATAGCAGAACTGTGTCTGGAAACAGTAGAAAAGTTAGTGCTGTAGATTTTGGCTACAGAACAGATGTTTTCTAAAGTAAATGTTTGAAATCTGAGATGTGAGATAGTAACTTGTTTATGGATACAGGTTTGCCAGTTTGCTGATAAATACAGGTTTTCTAGGTTTCAATGTGCTCTTGATTTTAGGAATTTCTTGTTAAAAAAGTGCAATCTCCTCTTCATCACCACAAGGGGTATCACGCTGCCAATTTTATCTGTTCTGCTAATCATTGACTACCAAGCTTGCAATCCCCGTATCGGTATAGGAGTGGCATTTAAAAGACCTGGAAGTGTTTTGGGTCGTCTTCATCGTTGCTTGCTTGTTGGTCAACGCTGAATTGGTGTGCCACACGGTGCATTGCAGTGTTTACCACTTGGAGCAAGCAAGGAGATGGTGACTCAAAACACCTCCAGGTCCAACTCGCGCTGCCGAACCTGTCACTTCAGGTATATGAAAAGGAAGGCCACATGACTATCAGATCAAGAACAAGGCTCCAATTGTTTCCTATTTAAGATTATTGAATGATGTTGACAGAAGAGTGCTGCTCTATTAGCATTGCATGAAAATGAGGGGAAAAAATCATTGTGGGCATAATTATTCATGTCTCTCTCATTTAGATCTTATAGTTAGTAAGCAATACTGACTCTAACAAAAGGCCAACTTACAATTTAAGGAAGGGGAGGAGAAGAGAAGGAGAAGGGGGCAAACCATTCCCTTGTTTGCAAGTACAAAATTTCACAAAATCTGAGAAGGGGGCAATGAAAACGATTTGATAAATTAGCTCCAAAAATGTATATTTAGAGTATATTTTAATCAAGGGCCGGTTAAGATCACATGAACACACTGAAACAGCTAAAGAAACAGACTAAAAACAAGATTCACGTACCCCATCACTATGTGCACATGTGATGGATAAAGTTTTGTTTACACTTTCATTTAAGTGTGAATGGAGTGATGCAAAGAGAGAGAAAGTAAAAGATGTGACTGATAATTTAATTAAAAACAAAAAGAGAAAAATAAATAAAAAGAGATATGTAAATGAAATGGAAGTGCGATTGAATTATAACTCGATGACACATGTAGTGATGTATCATCCCAAAAGCAATATAAAACTAAACCACATTTTCAAGAGCGACGACTTTTTTCAATATCTTCACCCCTCTCTCTCTCTCTCAACATTCTTAACAAAATATGGATAATCAATCAAAACACAGTCATCCAATTAGAATCCATTAATTTATCATGCCATAACTAAATTTAATTTTAAAATACTTAATTAGATGTATGTATAAAACTCTTTACGTCGGCGGTGCACAACGATTAAAAAATTGAATTTCTTTTGTCAATATAGGAATTTTATGAAGCCCAAGCTCTAAATAAAGATCCAGCCCAATCAAACTAGCACAAAACCGTGAGCCGCAGCTTTCACCACCACCGTGAACTAGGGGGTTCATCTTCTCTGCACTCAACCCAGCAACAATGGTTGCCGCCAAGAAAACCGTACACTCTCTCTCTCTCTCTCTCTCTCTCTCTCTCTCTGCACACACTGTTGTTGATTTGTTAACATGGTTCCCTTTGTCAATTGGTTTCAGATTCAGTGTTTTTCGATCCCAACTCGATTTTAACTGGTTTCTCTCATTTTCTTTCCCCTCTTGTATATGAATGATTACAGAAGAAGACCCATGAGAGCATTAACAACAGGCTCGCTCTGGTGATGAAGAGTGGCAAATATACTCTAGGTTACAAAACTGTTCTCAAATCACTGAGAAGTTCCAAAGGTATATTACTTTTCTGTTATTTACAGTGATCTGATCTCTGAGTTTTGTATTTTTTTTTAGCTTTTGTTGTTGAATGATTTGCTAGTAGTTAGTGAATGATGATTTCTGAATGTTCTTCAATTCCTTGCAGGGAAACTGATTATCATTGCCAACAATTGCCCACCTTTGAGGAAGTCAGAGATTGAGTATTATGCTATGTTGGCAAAGGTTGGAGTTCATCACTACAATGGGAGTAAGTTCTTAATCTATTGCCATTCTTCTCTTTTTTCTTCAAATGGTTTTTTTATCCATTTGATAGTTTAATAACTTGCTTGTGGGGTGTGATGTGGGGCTATGGACTTCAAATGTGTTTGGTTGATGTAATCTTATTAGATTTAACTTGGGATACTATGGTTGGGAATTGGGATCAATGGTTTGTCCTGTTGAGGCTTTTCTTTTCTTGTGAATTCGAGTCTTACGGCACTTAGGTGAATAATGGTTGCAAGTAAACAATGGTCATGGTCTAATTTTAAATGTCAATTATGTAGAAAGAAACATTAGTTTAAGTCATGTGAGTCAATGTCTTCCAGCATACCTTGTACCTTGGTTTCAATGGACTTGGGCGTTAAGACATAAATGAATTTATATAATCTGAACATAAGCTTTGATAGAAATAGTTATTGCTGTAACAGCTTCAGGTTAACACAGCTCAACAGCTGCATCTGAAACTATTTAGAAGTATGTGAGTTTTCCAAAAAAAAATTGTTTTTTTATCAATTCAGCAATAAGTATTTTGATAATTATGCTTGTTGTAGGGGTTGCTGACTTTGATATGTGCCTGCTATTATATTTGTTGTGCTGTGATTTTTCTGACTGACTTCGTTTGTTGAATGCAATGATGTGGTAGAATTTATATTATACTCACGCTTTATCAACTCTCCTAATGTTTTTAATTAAAATTTTTTAACGAAGTGTTTATTGTTTATCATAGACAATGTTGATCTGGGCACTGCATGCGGCAAATACTACAGAGTGTGCTGCCTCAGCATTATCGATCCTGGTATATGATGCTTCTCATTACTTTCTTTACTTAACATTGGAAACTAGTTTTTTGTTTCTGATTTTCTTTGTTTTTTTCATTTTTCAGGTGATTCTGATATCATAAAGACATTGCCCAGTGACCAGTAAAGCTGTCTCGAAGAATTTTGCTTGATGTTTTTCTTTTCTGAGTTATTTAGATATTTGTGAAAGAAAAACTGGTTTAGTTGTTTGTAGACTCTGATGTAGGGCATGGTTCTTGGTTATTCCAGCCTGTTGAGCATCGAGTAGTTTTGACAATTCAAAATTTTCTGGTTCATTGTGCCAATTTCTATATGGATAATATCATAATATTCTAGTTTGATCGTACATGCTGCTAATGCTAGAAAGTTTATGCTTCTGTTCTCGACAGAGAAAGGAGAGGAAACAAGCGATTAGTACTCTCTGATCTATTCATATAGTTTAACAACAGAAAAGCCTTGAAGTAGTTAAGTTGTGTGTAGATATTTGTTGGCACTGGATAACACACACTTAAAGTTAAAATGTGAACTAAACTCTTTTATAGTTTGATCATGTTATACTCAACTACTATTCAAACATACACTCATAGTGTTTGATTAGCTGTATGGTCAAGTGAATAACAGGAGGGACACTCATCCTGGCATCAACAGCTGTTTTTAAATGCTCAATAAAAATAATTTAGCCAATATCTATTTTTCCAAAGAACAATCATATAAAAGGCTTTCTAAAAATCATCATTAAAATCATAAAATCACAGTTCAAAAGAAGTGAAGCTCCCATGAGGCAAACCAGATACCCACCTACTGGTCTCAACTACATGAAAAGCTTAATTATCACAAGAATTCATGCTATGTTCGCAAACTAATGAATAGAGAACCAAAAGCTCAACAAGAGCAATACAAAAATTAGAGCTGGCATTGTATCTGGTTTATTCTTTCTGCCAACAAATTACTTTTAAGATTTCCATTAACTCAACCGATATCACTTAACTCACTACACCATGCCATTCCCATCAATGCAAAACCAATAACTAAGCACATTTCCACAAGTCAGTCCTAACTAGAAATATCCATTGTCAAGATAGAGAAGAATGGGCACCAGATAGAGAAGAGACAAAACTTGCAGGCTTGCAGCAGCAAAGAATGCAATCACCAAATTCAAGTAGCAATGCAACACTAGCTATAACAATCTAGCCAAAACTGCCATCATATACAATGTGCATAAATAAGCTTAAACTACACTCATAATCCAAAATCCCAATGTGAAAAACAAAACTACATTGAGACCTGAAACATCAAACTAAATCCATCCTCAAAACCAGTATCCAAAAGTGATTACAAAACAAATTAAAACTAAAAAATAAATTGATCTTTTCATGGTTGTACCAAGGCATTCCCAACATCGAGCCGACA
This sequence comes from Lotus japonicus, assembly GCF_012489685.1. NCBI lineage: Eukaryota > Viridiplantae > Streptophyta > Magnoliopsida > Fabales > Fabaceae > Lotus > Lotus japonicus. The sequence goes on along the minus strand of NC_080041.1, from coordinate 105,260,453 downwards.
GACATGAGACTAATCCATAGTAAAAAATCAATTCATCTTGTTATTCATTTTCTTGACAAGTTGTCCCATTTGAAACCTCCAAAACAAGAAATAAGCCATTCCAAGACCAATCAAAACAAAAATCCAAACATTCTCATCTTGCCCTTCCTTCTTTGATCTCACCTCAGCAATCCCAAAACTCTCCCTCTTTGAACCCTCCACCCTCCCTTCATTCAAGTGCCCATACAACACATACACCCTCCTCTTCTCCCCCATCGCCACCGACGTCGGAAACCGCCGCAAATCAAGCTCCACCTGATCGTACACCACCCCCTCCGCCCAGCTATCCTGGCTCTTCAGGAACCACAGCTTGTTCACCGGCGACACCGCCACCACCACGCCATCGTCCCTCACGGCGATGTCGTCGGCGCCGACGAGGTCCTCGTTCAGCAGCACGCGCCTCGCCGTTCCGTCGAAGGCGTCCACCTTGAAGACCTTCCCGGTGCTCGATTGCACCACCAGGAGGTAACCCTTGCTGACGTAGGTGATCCCGTTGAGCCCTAGGAGGTTGATGTCGCCGTCAACGGGAGGTGTGTTTGCCGGCGAGAACATCGGGGATCTGGAGAAGATCGAGGCGTGTCCGTCGGCGGTGACCTTCCAGATGAAGTTCCCGGCGGAGTTGGTGACGAAGGCGTTGCCGTGGTGATCGACGGCGACGTCGTTGGCTGCGGCGGGGTGGTCATCGTCGGAGGGGAGTGGGGTGAGGAAGAGGCGGTCGCGGGTGCGGAGGTCGTAGGCGGCGAGGGCGTTGAACGGAGGGAGGGGAGGGTGGGAGTGGACGACAGCGAGGAGGCGGTCGCGGGGTGAATTGACGGCGAGACCGAGGATGGAGGCGCCGTCAGGGAGGGAGGGGTCGGTGATGAAGGTTTCGACGACGCCGGCGTCAGAGACGGCGGCGATGGTGCGTTGCCGGTAGGATCCGAGGAGGAAGTGCTGGGCTCGTGGGTCCCACGTGAGGGATTCTGGGTACAAGTTCGGTGACCGGAAATTGATGACGTGAGCGCTCCGAGCGAGAATTGGGCTTGGGCCCAATAATATTACAAAGAAGAAAACGAAGAAGAAGAAGAAGATTGAGATTTTCATGGTTGGTGCTTGGAGAGAGTGTGAAAGTGTGGGTAGTAATTGAACTCAGAATTAGAAGATTAAGTTAGTATAGGTGGTGCATTGCATGGTTGAAGAATGGGTAAGTGAAAGTGAAAGCAAACAAATATACCATTTAAGGGGTTGCTTAAACATTTTCTTTAACAAAATCGAGCAATTTAGGGGTTGACTAAGATTTGTGTTTGCAACAAATATGCATATATTAGCATAATAATAAACTAATTTTATCTCTATCTTTATAGATAATACAAATCTAAAATATTAAAAAAACTATATAACAAACCTTATCTCTATTTCTAATGTAACAAGCTCAGTATATATATAAGTTGTAACAACTAATTAAGGGTATTTTGTTAAAATAAAGTAAAAGTTAGTAAGGAATGAAAATATTCATATACCAGCATAATATTCTCTACTTTTGGACCTCTTTCGGATGATTTTTAGTGGAGGGTGTAGGCAATGGAGGTGATGGAGGGTGCAAGCAGGCCTCTATGGCTGAGGGTGCACACACCGAATTTTATAATTTCACTGTTGCACACTAACAATATTAGTAAAGCATCAATTTCATCTTATTACATTCATAACGTAGATCAAATTAGTCTCTAGTTTAATAAAAATGGTAGACATTGATGTCAAGGTGTGGGAAAAGGATGAAAAAACTAATACATTGCAGAAGCTTCTAATCATTGTTGTTAAATTACAAGTTACAATCCGTCTATAGGTTATTTCTACCACTTCGAAAAAATTTCAAATAACATTCACTTTTAATTTAATAAGCCATTTAATATGATGTATCAGAATATTGAGATGCCATGTTTCATGCTCTAAGATGTGAAGTATGTGTTCTAGTAGTGCTGAATTTTTTTCCCAGCAATACGCATCAAAATCAACTTCAATTAACATAAAACTACAACTAATACGCTAATCGATATCCATATCCTTCCCACCCTTTTTACTTTTAAAGTCGTTGACCGCCTTATCAAAAGTGCCCTTGACATGCTGGCACATAAGCATCATATGCTGACATGAATCTTTTAGCACCTCACGGGCTGGTTCCCCTGCAAACATAAGAGACAAAGTTTAGATATAACAAGAATCATTTGAAAATATAAGTGCAAGCATCAATAGTCTTGTTATCCACAATGAAACACAAACAAGAAGCTTTAAATTACGACCGTTACCTCATTGTGTATTCTCACTAGCATTGTCCTATAATGTTTTCTACTTAAAAGAAGAAAAAAAATTGTAGACGTTTCACAATTTAACCATTATTCATTAGAGATGCACTATCTAAACCTTTTACAGTGCATTTATACAAGAACTTCCATAACGAAGCTTCTCAAATTCAACAAAGAATTCTAAGACATGAGAACTTTCTTAGTATCACAAGCTAGTTATAGAATTAGCTAGCTTAAAAAAGTCTGCTACCAATTTTCAACTCCATATAAATTATCTACAAAAAGCAAAAAATAAAAGGTCAATAGAACATAAAGATTGTCTAAAAAAACTTAAAATTGGTGAAGAAAGCACACACTCTTATGACTGTAATACAAAAAGGTTTATGGCACTAGATTATGGCGCAAATAAGTGAATTGGAATCACATTATATCCACCGTGAAATTGCATGTTACCTGTTGTTTGGACTCTAATATTGACACGATTATCTGAAGGATGAGGAATGCTGTACCCACAAAATGTCACTCTTGGACTGCAAGACAACGTTAACAAGTTCCTCTCATTTTAGTATATACAGAAATAGAGCTATTCAAAAGGAAGATATAACATATGTTTCTAATATTATGTATAACAAAGAAAATCATTCAAACTATACTTAACAAGAAGTCAAGAACATACAGGCCGATAAAGTAATTGATAAAGCACCACCAAAAGAAACAAAATCAACATCACTAGGGACTTCTTATTATATCCCAAGTGCTCTCATCTCCCTGAAGGATAAGGGGGAGGGGATCTTCAATCAATTTATTTGTTCCACACAAAAAAACTAGCTCATGTTCCTTTTATAGATATTCATTATACATTTACACTTTGGTGAATGGCTAAACTGAAAATCATGGCAGATGCAGGGTCATCTTCAGAGCCCTAAACATGTCCCTCAAGTGGTTCAAGCACTGAGACTATAATGAAGAGTTTCTCATGTTCCTTGTTATATCTAGAATTTTCTGTTTGAGGTATATCCTATCCACCTTTAGCTATAATATAAAACTTCTCTCCTTAATAAATTTCCATTTTCTATCATATCATGACAAATAGAAGACCACACGACTTGAAACATCATAACACTTCGGTAGACTACATGACTAAATCAAACGCCAAATTATAAAAAACAAAGGAAGCTCAATGAAGCTAAGAAGGATTCTCTAGATGCTGGACAAAGTGGTCGTCACACAAGAAATGGCAAATCACTAACTCTTGATTCAAGGAGTATCTGATAGCGTTTGCAAAAGTATGATCCTCATCTGTCAGAGAAAATGTTGATTTACTCTCATCAGAGTGCGACCCGTGTTCCATCACAAATAATCAATCTGCACAAAAATAAGTCACTTTAAGAACAGCTAAATCAAAAAAACTTCCAGAAACAACTCATAGAAATATATATGCAATCAAGATGGAATAATAAGAAAAATACTCCTGATTATACAATTGAAGCATAGGTCTAAAACTCATTACTCGTCTTTGTTATTTATTTTAAGCTATCATGACTTGATCTACAAAAATGCTTCCACTCAGCTAGCAAATTAGATTAATTGACGTGACAGATAGCACCGATAGTCAAAGATTATCGTGGATAAATTAGTGAGATCCAACCATTCATTCCCATCTATCTATATAGAGTCACTCTAGGGTGTGCCAGAGAGCTAAACATGAGTAAGAAGTAAGAACCACAAGGCCATGCCAACAAGCCCATCACAGATGGCTACCAACAAAAACATAAAACTGTCCCCTTTTAATAATAACATGCATATCGATTCCTCTTATCCTCAAACATGCAATCCATTATCAAACTCAAATGAAAATCACACAAACTCTAATTGAGTGCTCAAGTTAGCTTATAATATAAATACAAAATCCACTCCCACAAACATAATACTCTTCTACCCATGACATAAACAAAAGTAAGTTGAATTCTCCTCTTAAATGAACACCAATAACCAATCAATCTACCCAGGAACAGCAAGCAACTAATTCATGATCAATTCATTTACCAGTAACTTAATTAGCTAATGCAGCAAAGCACATCAAAAATTCAGAAAGGAAAGAGTTCATGACCCCATTCACAAACAACCAGAGTAGCACGCACCCAAAAATTAAAATGCAAAATTATTCAGTAACACAGAACTGCGCAATAGCAATGAAAATAGCAATATACAAATAGCATTAACCTGGTTTGTGGTGAACTGGAGAGCTCCTCTTTACAAGGATTTCACCCTTCTTGTTGGTGGTGGAGAGCTCCTTCGTGGTCGCCGGCGAAAGGTGAGGCGGTGAGGGAGGTGGTGCGGTTGGGAGGGAGGGAGGGTGGCGACGGAAGAGAAGCTGTGAGTGAGAGGCAGAGACACGAAAGCCAGGGTATACTGAGTTAGGGTTTTCACTTCATATATTAATGGGTTAAATAATTTTTGGTCCTTTTAAAATAGCAAACTATTGATTTTTATCGTGCATTAATTTGTTTCTCATGTGTAATTTTATGATTTTTTTAATTTTTTTTTTCTTAATTCTTTGTGGGTTATGGAGGGACTAAAATAAAAAAAATAATAATCTTTCATCTACCAATATGGAACTTATGGGTATTCCACTACCTAGGAAACGATTCACTTGGGTCAGACCTAATGGGCAGGTCATAAGTAGGTTTGATAGATTTTTTGTTTTCCATGACTGGTTGTTGGCATGACCAAGTTATGCCCAATTTGCAATTTATAGGGAATTCTCTAACTATTACCCTTTGTTGGTTCAGTGTACTTCTTAGGATTGGGGCCTGAAGCCCTTCAGGGTGCTCAATTGTTGGTTTGAGGATCATAGATTTCAGAGGTTTGTGGAAGAATCTTGGGAGGGTATTCAAGTTCAAGGTTGAGGAGCCTATGTTTTCAAAGAAAAACTAGAATCCCTGAAAACTCGTTTGAAAGTGTGGAACATGAATTGTTTGCGAATATAATTTATATATAGCAAAAACAAAGAGCTACTGGAGAAGTTGTCAGAAGAATCGGACCTGAAAAAAAACAAGGTTAGTCTTAGTATCGCGGAGCTCAAAATAAGAAAAGAGGTATTGGCCGAGTTCTTGAAGGTCTCTAGATTAAAGGAGTCCCTTTCATGTCAAAAATAAGGTCTAAGTGGATTAAAGAAGGCGACTTGAATTGGAATATTTTTCATTCCCTCGAGAATTGGAGAAAGGCGAGTCAATAATTTAGTGGGAATGAAGATAGAGGGAAGGTGCGAGGAGGAATCCGAACTAGTTAATAAGTGGGTTGGGGAATTCTTTGGAAAGAAATTTAAGGAGGACAAGTGGGAAGTTCCAAGAGTTGACGATGTATTTTTCAGAAAAAATTCTATGGAAGATAAGTTGTTATTGACAGCTAAATTTGAGTCTTAGGAAATCAAGGATGTGCTTTGGGATTGTGATGGGGGAAAAAATCGAGACGCGGATGAAATCAACTTCAAATTCATCAAAACCTATTGGCATTTCATGTCTCATGATATCCAAATACCCAACACCTTCCCTCTCCCCTCCTCAACCTCATTCAACCTTTGTTTCGAGCTTCTTGTGCAGATCCGCCACCAACTTCAACCAACCACCACTACCGCTACCACCAAAACTTCCAGATCTGCCACAAAACCTCCACAGCCACCTAAACCCTCCGACCTCCACTGCCCACTGGAACCTTATCTCACTCACATGTCCACAACCACCACATCATCTTTTGTTCTTATCCACCAAATCATCATATTTGGTTACAACAATGATGGGGCCAAAAGACGTCTCCGACTTGGTCTACATGATCAGGCTGCATCTATCGGGTGATGTTTGAAGGAAAAACATAAAGAAACTCTGAAATTGATTACCAAGCCCGTAGGAAATAGTTTTGACGGAAGGAACAGTGACAAAGGTGGGAGGTTCTGTCATGGTGGTGTGGCTGAGGAAGGTGGTGAAGCCAAAATATAGGGAGGGTGTCCTCGAAGGATAGCTCAAGTGGTAAGAGTTAGGGGCATAAGGGTTAAGGATGGTGAAGGGTTCAGGGTTCGAACCCTGAGGAAGACTAATTTACGAACATTACTAACAACTAACATTTGCTTATAAAAAAAACAGGGAGAGTGTGTGTGTGTGTGTGTGAGAGAGAGAGAGAGAGAGGATAATGGTCAAAGACGATGGAGGATAAAGACTCACCGCTCCATCCTCCTTCCTCCTGCACGGAGTTCCTAGACGAGATCTGAACAAAGAGCTCACAAGGACGACAACAGTGTGCAATAGAGGTGATGAAGGGGAGGCTCAAGGCTCACCGAGCAACCAAAGAGGGGTAGTGAAAAAAAAAGGGAAGGAAAAAGTTTTGTAATTGAAATGGGCATTTTTATAATTTACTTTAAAACAGTAATTGAACCATAGTGATTCACATAAAAAAAGAACTCACTCTAGTCGCAACATTAAAACGATCCATATTTCCTCTATTATTTTTTCTCAATCAAAATGTGTGGACAACCACATTAATAAATTTTGTACAAATGTTCACATAACCTAACATATAACATATACATTCGCTAACCATTCATATTTATCTCTTTAAGAACTATATATCATCCCACGTAACATTTTAGTTATATTATTATAATGACTTGTTAAAGTTCAAAAAAAAAAAATTATAATCACTTGATAAATTTTGCATCAATAAACTTGTAAATATTTTGAGAAGTTGTTCTGTAATTGTGACTTGCAAGTAAGACCAAGGGGGTGGTAATGCCACAAACAAAGCATGCACGTGATCCCCAAGCTGTCATCCAATTTTCACCACAAAGAGGAACTCAACATATACCATCACTCACCATTTAACAAAAAATGGACCACTCTATACATAGATTAGAGATACAGACATAGACAAAGATGACACACATGAATAAGAACCATCTCAATGTCATGCAAAATTTTGTATTTATATCTCTTTTTATAAATATAGAGATCTACCTATTCATCAATATATATATGAAGTGGGAGATAGACACCAAATTCAAACATCTAAATATCATGTGACACTTTTCTATGAGAGAATCTTGGTGTCATACAAACACACTCATCATAGTCCGTCTCTTCATAATTGCAATTGCTCTTAACTTTTCTATTTCAGGTAAAGCACTGTAAAAGAAAAAAATTGCTGAAGTGAAAGACAATGGAAGTGATGAAAGAGAATCTCAACCCCATCATGCATGTACTACTCCCTTTATCACTTTTTCTTTAACAACCCTTTGAAGTGATTGAGAAAGATGTTCTTCCTTCTTTGTCTTTTTTTCTCTCTCTCTGCCTTTTTTTCTTCATCACCATCATCCATGAAAAGCAACCACCACCTTGCTTGCATTGTTGCTCCTCTTCCTTCCTCCACTCGTTATTTTCTCCTGTCTCCCATGTTTCGTTATCTTTCACCTCAACCTGCACATGCGTTTAATTTCCACTCTCACATCAATGTCATGGATGGTATGATGTGTTACTAGCTTCTCAATCAATCACATTAATCATTTAGAAATTTGCTATATTTGGAAAAATTATTCAACATCGATCACTTCAACTATGTGTCATCTTTTGTAGGGAAATATTCGCTCATGATTTTCTTGTCACCAAATTCACTAACCCAAAGGTTGATTCAAGTTTGGTAAATTGGTCTAAGCTATATGCTAGCATTTACAGGCTATATATAGGATGTAAATTGAATCAATTGACTAGTGGTACAATGCAGATATTCGTCCAGATTAAGCATATAGAATACAATACAGAAAGAAGATCTCAACAAAAGCTAAGTGAATTGTTGCTACCGTCCACGCGATTTTCTAACTGTGTATCTTAAGTGGGTTTGATTTTACTTCTAAACATATTGAATGATAACTACAATATGTTACTTTTGAAATAATGTACTTAGGGACGTGTGATAGGTACACATCCAAACATGCTGTGCACATTTTGGTATGATCGTCTAGATTATTCAGCATGCACAAATAAATCAATTGAATTGTACCTTTATAAAAATATTAAGGACTTAATCATTATGAGGTTTTTATTTAATTATTTATCATTGCAAATGATTACATGAATTAAATCGATTTAATATCAAATTTTTAAATAGCTATTATCATAATCAAATTATTTAATCCATTTTAAGCATATTTTTAAATATTATCCTTCATTTTAATCTTCAAAATATAAATAAATATATAAATTAAAAGGACAAGTAGTCTTTTTTTCGAACATAAGGACAAGTAGTCATTCAAGTCCCATTGCTTTTAAATTTTGTTGTTATTAAATTAAAAATGTTCTCCCTATTCAAAGTACATATGTACAGTCACGGTTTCCCATGCAATATTTCCTTAATGTGGTTATTCTATGATGATATTATTGCTTTAATACTGGGCTTGTCTAATATTATGCTATATAAATTATAATGTAGTACCCTTTTATAACTCTACTCCTTATCCTAATGAAGGATTAGTACTTACTACTTAGTATGATGGTGATTGGTGAGTAGGCATTTTTAAAGTACCCATATATAATGTATAAAAAAAGTACCCATATATGAAGATGTACTTTGATTAGAGAATCTTTAGTGGTTTCATATGAGACAAAGGGAAGAGCTAGGTTGAAAATTAACAATACAACTTGTGAAAATCTCTAGAAATTAGGGTTGCTCTTCTTTAAACCTATTTAGAATTGACTTTGATATTATTTTAGAATATGAGTTAGACCTAGCTCTACCCTAAAAACACTTAGAGGTGAGGGTTGTTATGTCATCTATAAGGACTTATTTGATTATCTATAATCAATATGAAACTTCTCAACAAAATCATTCAATATCATGTTTGTGTTTAGTTCTGCGATTAGACATCACAAATACGGAACTAGATGAGTAAACGACAGATATTAAGTACATTAAGACATTAATCTATGGGAGTCAAACAATATTTAAACACTAATCTATTAAGATATTTTTTTCACTTGGAGGTCAACTGCCCAATTTTCCATTACTTAGGTCTGTCCTAAGAGTCACATAATCACTTTTAGAGATAAGGTACAACATTTACCTTATTAGGTTACGTCGATTTGAATTGTGTGTACATCGTCAATCCAAACATGCTACAAGAAAGATAACTAGGTTGTATTGGAGAGTTTATTTGGGAACAGCCTATCATTTTGTCTCCAGCATCTCTAAGGAAAAAGAAGAACAATTTGATTCTTTCAATTGAGATGCCACTTTCATGACCAGAAAATTGATTCTCACCAACAGAGACAAGTGCAAACTACTACATGTGTAGTGGAAAGCAAACTGCTAGGATGAAAGCACGGTGGAGGAGGGACCAAAAACTAGAGGCACATGAAACACAAAGGGACAATGTATCTATCAGTGCCCCACCTTATAAGCTTGTAATCTAATTATATGACATCTAGATATGATTCTCTTATCTTGGAAAACGCACCATTGGCCCAGGGGTAGTTCCTCTTTCTTTTCTTTCATTTTGAAAAACTGATATGAAGATGAATTTTGTTAGTGTCTGATTTCTTTTGGATACTTCCTTAGATAGTTCTAAAATTTATATCTTGTCAAACAACAGGAGAATTAATTAATTATGCACAACAAAAGTGGAACCAACAATTACTATAGTATTTTTTAAAACACTTGCAATTCCTTTAGTCCTAGTATTTTCTTTGCTCTTCACTCAATGGCATTCATGGTTTCAAGACCAAATTAAAAAGACAAAATCAAAATAAAAGAGAAATGGAAAATCACGATAAGTAAAAATCATAGTAGACAGTAGACAGAAACAATTTCGTTTAGTTTTTATAGCATCTTACTGTGATTTTATCTTCACTCTATTTTTCTACCGTGTATCCTAACATACACTTAGCTTCTAAATACCACATTGATTCTGATGAAATATAAATTGATTCAAACTTGTTATTAATTTGAATGTAGAAAGAAATACAGAGAACATACCTCTTCTTCAGATTTTGTTTTGGCATTTGAATTAGGTGAGTCTGTTGCTACAGTTTTTGATCTCTCTATGATGGATGGAGTTGAAGCAGGGCTTGGACTACTTGAACTGAGATAGGTAGGTGTGCTTTGAGTACCCACATCTCTTGTCCTTCCCCGTCTCTTCTTTTCTGCATAAAGAAGCAAAGTAGAATTGGGAAGTAGCTCAAGAGGATCAACTTTTATTTCCTCAGAATCAATTCTGAAACACAGAAGCTACTAATAGAAACTCCTCTCCAAAAATGGTTCTGCCTTTAGAATCAATTGTATAGAGATTTTCAAACATATAAAACTAATGTGGCTAATTAAGTATGTGAACCTGGAATTGGAAATTGAATAGCCACATCTTCTTGTGTGTAAGTTGAAGGCTTTGTTTGTATGTGTCTTGAAGAATAAACTAGAGGAGCAGACATGGTGACTCTGTTTGATGAGTTTCTAAATGATCTTGCACGGAGAGTTTTTGCAGATAAACACTCCATTGGTACCTCCCCTGAGAGTGGATTGCATATGTACCTCTCTGCTTCATTCCACTTGGAATTTAAAGCAAACCCATCTGGAGATAAGCATTCCCAACTGTTATAGGTCACCCTTGCTTGCAATGCTGCAATCAACAATCATATAATTGACTCAAAACAATTTAGCAAAAAATGAAAAGAAGAGTAATATAAAACCATAAGCCTCATATCTTAATCATCAATGTGGTTCATTCACTAATACCTTTAAGAGCATTGGTGAAAGAATATGTTGAAGGATCAATTTCATCTGCAAGAAATGGGAGAATTTGAGAATTGAGATATAATGGAAGTTAAATTGATGAAACTTTTATGAAATGGAGTGAAAAAGAAATGTACCTTTAAAGGGATAACCAGGTGAAGAAGCAGTGCTAGAAATGGTTGCGTTTGATCTAAAAGACCTTGTGTCTTCTCTAATGTTTCTCATGTAAGATCCTGAGAACCTTCTTGATTTGGTGTTCTCACGGCTGATTCGAGATTTCACTCCCCATTCTCTCAAATTGAACTCTGACTCATCTCTTCTCCTTGAACTATAAGGAGATGGTTCAGCTATGTAGGCCATGATGAATAAGTTGGAAATTCAAAAGAGTAGGATTTTGTTGTGGATGCTCAAGCCACTCCACTCAACTCAAATTTGAAAAGGTTTGAAAGTGGGAAGAGATGCAGGTGGACATGACGCAAAAAAAGGCTTTTGAGGCTGAAGCTTTTAAGCTATAGGTGGAATGTGGCTTTGGTAAGAATAGAAAGACTAGGCATGCTTAATTAAGTTCTGTGTGGAGTGTCTGTCTCTACCAAATTTTGTTCTTTCACTTCTTGAATCTCTTTTTGGTATTTTCCACAAGAAGGCAACCCTAGTAGGGGAAGATTCACATAATGACGGGACTAACTCTCATAACAGATTCTTTTCATACATTATACTCAAATATGAGTCATTACTTAAAGGAAATTAAGCATGTACCACTTGGAGGATTTTAATTTGTGCTTGCTGCTGCATCACGAAATTGTAGAAAAATACAAGGTGAAAAGGGTACAATTGCGGGCGCAATGCCGACGCGGGGAGTCCAAAACTTGTTATTTTACGTCAGCAATTGAGGTTGCGCACAGTAAATTGCAACCCTTGCCACTTCAATCAATCATATATATATTGTTCACTTTTTGAATCTCTAAGGTGCAAAGACATGCCTCATATGTAGTTCTATATTCAAGTATCTTGTTTCCTTTTTTTGTCTCTGCATTCAACTCATTGGGTTGCCTCAGTAACTTTTCCATGCTCTTTGACTCCTAATATCCTAGACCACTATGTGAATTTTAATCTTCAAGTTTATCATGGGACACTAACTATTAGTCCCTATTTTTTATGTGCTTATTTGTTGAAGACAAACAAAATGGAATTTTTTCCAGCTTCTCCTTTCTAGTTCCATAAAATTAGGATGTTGTGATCATGCCAAAAAGTCGTTGACATCACAATCCATCCAGCACAGAACTTCACTATGAGACAATTTTAAGCTCATAAGGAAGAGTAAATTTCCATGTCCGAGCATCAACTTCATTTGGGACAATGAAAAGATAAGTTATGATACATGCTCCGGAAATTTCAGACATACAATTGACATATGCATTTAACGACCCTTTTTGACCGTCACTATTTCTGAATGCAAATTTTTGGCTGTTCAAAACAGCTAAATGCGTTTATTAATTGTATATCTAGAAATTCATATGTACAACAATTATTATTAATTTAATTTTTGTAGTAGATTGTCACAATAGCTACTTCATATACCAAACCTAAGCTCATGAAGAGAAAGTTAATAATTGGGACCAATGAAAGGAAAGATCTTAACATGACTCTAACTATGACAAGGCTCATTAAAACCAAACAAAATTAACGAAACCAGTTGAATTCTTTATAGTCATGTCCGGTGGGATATTATTGATTATGAGGTTGCTTTGAACAATATCAATAAGTGTTCTTTTTTACCATCTTTACCACTTGACTAACAATCATGTTATTAACTCTTCTCACGATGTCTTCATACGTCTTATCTGCACATCTATCTATCTATCTATTATAATATAGTAATTCTGAAGCGCGGGCGGTAGCGATGTCATATCTATTATAATATAGTAATTCTGAAGCGCGGGCTGTAGCGATGTCATATTATCTCTTTACTTTTATATAAATCTTCCATGTTAGCTTTTAATCCTAGGTGGCAATCTAAACCATGTCCTTGCATCTTCTCAAACAATTTCTGTTTTCACACTTATGTAACAACACACAACACTAAACTATCATTACTCACAATGTTGTATTAGTAACATATCAATTAATAATGTTAAAAAAAACGTATCAATTAACAATTTTATGAACGAATTATTAAATACTACAATGTGAAAGATTTAGTATTAAATTAAATAATTAGAAAATGTTTTCCTTCTTCAACCTAAATCTCAAAACTCTTGAAACTCACCTGGTGGTTGAGTTGTAGATGAGTAGTTAGTGATAAAAATGGCAGTAGTGGCGGTGATCCTCGAATGTGATCGGATCACAGTCGACTATAACAGTGATAAATGGGTCTCGCGATACAAGGATTTTAGCTTACCTCATTTTTAAGTAAAATCGTTTAGATTTTAAGAACCATATATTCGACAACCTGTTTACACCGGCCTATCCAATAATAACAATTGCATTGCAATCAATGTCAAGTGATAGTGTCGTCCGCGCATCGCAGGGGTCTAAGTCTAGTTTTTATAATTGTACCACCTTAACTGATATTTCACCATCTTCTCCTTAGATTTTAACTTAAAAAAGGTTATATATCTAATAAGTCTAAAATGAAATTTGCAATGCAAACATTTCCCTGTAATTTTATAACAGTAAGTAATTATAAGATTTTTGTTCCCTTTTGTATTTTAACATTATATCAAAGTTAATTTGTGATTGAACTGACAGAATACAGAGTGCTCTGTTCCTAACTCCAACTCCTTATACATTGGGAATGCTATTAGTTAAATTATTTGAGATTTTGCAATTGTATTGGTACTTTACTTTTATTCTCCCTTGCACAAATAATTGTACATCATTTGTAATTTCTATTTAAAAAGAGAGATAATGTAGCTCTTTCTTATTCCTATTCAAGAAAACTACATGTGATTACAGAAGTTTTGGTAAACCAACACACCACTGTAAAATATGTTTAAATAGGGGATAGGCCAGAACCTCCCCTACCCTTCACTGGATCCACCTTCATTGATAATTGAATTGTATTAAACTTAAGTGGTTAAAGTTGATAGAAATTAGATGGGAATTTTCAATTCATTTTAAGAACTTGATGGTGTTGGATGCATGAACTTTATTAGTATTTACTTCATTAGTCAATATAATTTATTACAGTCACATAGTAGTATGAATGATTAGAGTTGGTGAGGGTCTTAAATTTTTTTTTCCTTTGCAACCAGTTTCCACGGGGAAAGGGGTTACACGTGACTAATCTGGCTCGGGATACGGTAGTGATGTACCTAACCACAAATGTATTATTTTTTACCTTAGTGGGGATTGAACCCCGGCCAGAAGCCTAGGCGAAATCCCTTAAGAAAATGCACATTCACCACTTGTGCCACCCGTGAGGGTCTCAATAAAACAACTAAACTCATTTTAACAACTCCATAATTATATTGTTGTGATGTAAAAAAGAAAAAATAATTGGCCAGGTACCTAATAAAAAGTGACTATACATTGCACCAAAAGAAACAAAAAAAAAATTGACCATACAATCAGTGGGCCAGCATTTATTGTAATTATGCAAATTTAATTGAGAGAACCTGGCATTGATTGGTTAGTTATACACATGTTAAAACCACCATTACCCTTAATTTCCATCACTTAGTCAAACTGATTTTACAGGAGGCTTCACCAAATCTTATGATGATACACACTCCTGGTTCAAATACCACTTCAGGAAACTCCTCAATTGACATGCAATCAGATCAGTAAGTGCATGTTTAGATATATAGAAAAAAATACGGTAAAACCAAAATCACATAAGCAACTATAGAAGCTAAGAATAGTTATTTTAAACTTTCTATCCACCCAGGCTTTCCACCGGTACCCAAACATACACTTAAATATTTTCAATGAAAAACATACGTACAGAAAAAACACAAAGCATCCAAAAAGTTTGTTAATCAAAGAAAGGACACATAAATGGTTGCTTTCTTCTAACAAATTTCTTTTTTGAAAAGGAAAGAATATGAATTACGGATACAGGTTTTTTTGACATCTAAGAAGGCTATAACTATAGGCTGGGTTAATTTTTTTTTCTTCCCTTTCTGTCAGTAGCACCAGCATATAGTAAAACCATTTATATAAAACAAATTAAGGGTATATGCTCTTTTATTTTCTGAAATTTTTAAATTTCAAAGAGTACAATGAACTGAATGAATGAAGTTTCCCTCCTATGACATCTACAAATATGAGCTTTACTCTTGTTTTGTTGTAACCTAGTGAAAGCCCAATGGGGGTGAAACCATCTGATTATCTCTGTTTTTTCACCTCATGTCATGGTTTTGAACTGTTGGGTTGCTTTCAATGTAGGCCGGATGTGAAGATCAAAAGAGTGAGTGTCAGCACAGTGTGAAGGGAATAGTGAAGCATGAGAGTAAGAATTTCTTTGAAATAGTAAAGATACTCAGATATACAAACAAATAGTGCAGACAAGCAAATTTTATCTGTATACACTCTCTTCTACCATACATATCTCATTCATTACTCTATTTCTTCTCTTCTACTCCCACTTTTGATGTTTGCATTGTGCGAATGTCTACGGATCATTTTCTCTTTTGAAATTGTGAATGTGCATGTCACATTAATCTTGTCTTACACCTATGAAATTATAGAAGCAGTAAGGTCCCACCTGGACCTCATCATAGCCGTCAGTTTTGTCTGATGTGTATGCAAAGTTGGCATCAAGAAAGAGAGAGGTTCTGTTACTTGCCAGCTCTGGGGTCCATTCACTTCATTTATTTTATAAAGTTTTTCTATTTTTCAAGTTGGATATACTTTGTCCCCACAAACAAACTACTTGTTTCTTATCTTCTACAATGCCCAAACAATTACCATTATAAGTTTATAACAATATTCGAAAATGATGATTAGACATACTATTTCATCTGATATCCTTCAGATATTTGATCTAGTTGGGGTTTATAATCTCATTTTGTGAAGATTACAAATCGCCGCTAAGATGTATATCCAAAGGTGAAATGTGTATATCCGTAAATAAACCCAAGAATGTTTTGACACATAATTTACTAATTACTTAGATTAATTTAGAGGATACTATAAAACCACAACCCATCCCATGTAGATCAATGTTTTATTGTTTTACTCTGCTTTAGTCCGACAGCAACAATATTTTACATATTAGAACTGAGAAAAACATGATTGATATGGCAAAAAATTAAAAATGAGGAAATTGTGATATGAAAATTGGAAATATAAAGATGAAGGTTTGTTGTTACTTTGCTTTAATTTCCATCTAATGTTAAGATTTCCACTGCTCTCCAGCCTTTATGACCCTGTCCATCAGTCAAAGAATCCAAACAGCCTTCAAATAAGACCTAATATTCATCAGAATCAGTTAAAGTAATCAACAGAATTTCACAAAGTCTTCATAGGCATTATAACCAAGTTAAGCAGTAGAATTTAACAGGCACTTAAGACTGTTCACAATGTCTTCAATATTTACACAATATGTATACTAAAAACTAACACTTTGAGGGATAAAATGAATTACATTTTAAGCATTTAAGTTAAATGAGTGACTAAACTCCATCACAAATCTAAGTAAAAATGGCTCTTATCACTAGCTAGAATTCACCCTATAAATGGGGGATAGAGTCATTTGCAAACAACACAATCAACCAACATCAAATCCAACAACAAATTTCCAACATTTCTTTACTTTCTTTTAATTTCCTTTACTTGTCAATCTTTTACTTACTCTCTAGCCTTTAAATTTCAAGTATTTACTAATTTCTTTTGGCGTTTTATTTATTTTTTCAAGCGTTTACCCTTACCCTTAGTTGTACTTAAGTTTTTCACCTTACACTTCTAAATAGTGGCTAACTAATAGTCTTTTCGACCATGTTAGGAACCTACATTAAGAAACAAAGTTAATTCCTCACACAATTGCTCTGATTAGTGAATCACTCTATTGGTCGCTTAGGTAATTCATTGATAGGAACCACCCAACAATAACAAGAAAACTGTATTATTCAAGAACAAAAAACTACAAAATTGCTGAGTAATTCGAGAGTTCTATCACCTCTCCTTAATTCCCAGTTACAAATGATTCCCAAATATACCATTTCTCTCCAAGTCTCTCCCTAATTCCCAAATACAAATGATTCCCAGAGATACTATTTCTCTCTAAGTCTCTCTGATTTATATCATTCTCACTCACTTTCTAACTAACTCTCTCAAACTAACTAAAACTACATCAACTAACTAACTAATTTGCTAAGTAACTATGAGTACCTATCATTCATCCATTTTGTTTGAACCAACACTAACCAATTTTCTAAGTAACTAAAGATATGACATTTGCAGAATGATTATATTAGCCATTAGGTTGAACACAATGTAATTGTTGTTGCTAAGGAAAGGTAAGACCTCTGGCTACAAAGCAATACACAAAGGAAAGACCCTGCAGCTATGTTTTACTACTAAAATCAGTTTTCATGTCTAATATTAGTAGATCATGAGGAAGAGAATGTGTAACTCTAGCCATTGATACACTGAACATAAACATGTCACATGGGCTATGCCTAACAGTAGAACATTATGGAATGTGTATTCTTTGGCCAGGAGAAAACAGGGGAGATGCAGAGCATGAAAGGGTTATGACTAAAGTTCTAATTTATTAATTGAAGAAAAATAAGAACACTATGTGTGTGATCAGAACAACATTGTCAGAATTGATTTTGGTAAAGTCAATTATAGTAAAAATGATTTGTGAGTGAAATGATATATTTTTGAATACATATATGAGAAAAGTAATTTCTTAAGGTAATATTGTAAAATCCAATTATAAAATCTCAAGATTGATTATGTCCACTGTAGAAGTTACTTTTTCTAGTTTCTAAAATCAATTCTGCAAGTCAAATAGTCAATTGTCAAATAGCTGATTCTGGTGATTAAGAATTGATGGTATGACTCCCAAACATAGCAAAACAACAGAAAATGAAAAGGACAGTAAATACTTACAAGTGAATGGAAGTACATAGTATATGGGTTCCCGGGTAGACTGGACCAAGTTGTGATGAGAATCAATGGCAATAACAGATTTTTACTCCTCAATGTGACATTGATTCCCAACACAACATGATTCAGGCAACTAGGGTGATTTCATGGTGTGCCTGATGAGTGATTCATGACTTAGCCTCATGAAATGCATAGCAATATATGTATTAGCTGGATTGGTTAACACATTTCATTTTTTAATTAGATCATGAATTGATCTTTGACTTATTGAGAATGAACTAAGTGTAGTACACCAAACTCCATTGATTAGTACAAGTACTGCCTAGCTTTTTGTTTTACAAACACTATATAACCAACCCATTAGGTTTGTACTGGCCCATGTACTGGAACTTTGTACTCCCAGTACTATTGTCTTTACCCTTATCCTAGACTCAGATCAAGTTCATCTACAGTTCATTTTAATTACTTGAAATCTGAATGTTATGCTAGCTGTATCTGTATGACTGGAGGATGGAGACTATTATCCATAGTAAATTAATTTTTTTGGTCCGACATATGTTGGAGGCATTCATGTTGTTTGAACTGGGGATATACACTTTCCAGTGAGATTGAAAGATAGGAAAAGAAAAAAGAGAGATAAAAAAAGAAAGTTGGTGGAAATGAGATAGAAAGAAAAATGAAGTGTGAATATATCAAATTTATTTCTCAGCTTTACGATTTTAAAAACAGTTTAAAAATGAAGTGTGAATATATCAAATTCATATTTTTACACAACCTTTGTTACTTACTAGCACACTCATTTTCTTTAAAATTAAAAACTAAAAACATGAGATTCGATGTATAAATGGTAAAAAGTTGTGTTGAAGTAATCCACAAATCCTCTTTTTGTTTGATAAAAGGGTTGAGCCCATTGGATTTCTACAAAGGGCATGATAACCCAATAAGAGTAGTTCGAAGGCTGGAACTTCATGGCTGGGCCTTCGAAATGAATTGGGTATGTGATGGCAGAAATACCACCACAAGAAAAATAATAGTTCTGAAGATAACTTTTTTCTAATCATACATAAATAATATTTAATGGTATTATTTTTTTCAATATCACTCATTTTTCTATATGAAATATATTGACATGTTTACAGTGCATATTAAATCTTCTTATTTTTAAAGTTAATTTTTTTACATTGAAAAAATAATTTAAACCGGTCAGGAATCGATCTTTGAACCTCCCCCTGCCCAACTCATATGCCCTCATCTCAGCTATCCTACGGGACAAAAGTTAATTTTGATATAATCATAGAAAATAAAATATAACAACACAATTAATTAAGGCAAAAAAACAACCTCCAAACCCTTGAAATATTAATAATCGAAAGTTTCAACATTTCATGGCAAAAAAGAAATCCCACCAGCATAAAACCCATCATCATTAAACTTATTATTAAAGAACCAAAAATTAAGCCAAACTAGAGTAACTACAAAAACACCAATTGATCAATTAGTGAAACCGGCAATGGTAGCATGAGGCTCAAGTGCCTTAGCAGCAGGAGTGGCTTCAACAGAAGGGTGAGGCTCAACAGGCTTTCCAAGAAGCTCTTGAGGCAAATCTTTAACACCCTTCAAATAAAATGTGTAGAAAATCTTCAAAGATCCCAGACCCACCAGTCACAGCAAGCCATGTGTCTTCATAGGTCAGGTATGGTCCTTGCACTGCAATGTGACCATAGTCTCCAAAGTAGAAGGTGTAGATTGCTTCATATCTAGCACCTTGCTTCTCTTCTTTGTGCTCAATCAGAATGCAGATACCAGCTGATATTACAATGCGCTTTTGCAAATCCCCAGTGTACAACTGTATAATTCAGAATCATCCAACAATCAGAAACTACTAAAAATTCACTCTAATATAATGTAACAACATAATATTATAAAGTTTCATAAAATTATCGTTCAGAACAGAGAATATAATTAAATGCTACAAATGAAAGACCATGAATGATTCTGATTATCATTAGTGGAAGTCATTGAATTTATGAATAAAATGAATAGAAATTGACCTTGTTGCTGAAAGGGACTAAATCACCAAGAGAATTAACAGGTTTAAAGCCCAATCTTAGGTAAGCAGGACTCCCACGGTCTCTCTCATTGATCTCATACACATTCAGTTCTTGAACTTTTTCTGCATAACAAACCAAAAGGGTCAACACATAATAATCAATCCAAAAATCACTTTTATTTAGCAAAAACAAATGTGGTTAATGGTTATATATATTAGAAGAGTGGAAACATAAGTTTGATCAATTAGTTTGAATATAATATAAAAACCATTATGGTCTTTGCGCAGTTAAGTTTTTGGGAAAATTAGAATAATAAGAGTCTTAAAGATTAGATGATTTTGAGTTTTATTCTTGTTGCTCTCGTCATTTATGAAAAAGTTAAATTTCAACACATGATATGTAAAAAATTACCAGTGTCAGAAGATTCTGTGGCGTGGCTTCTACAACTGAATGATTTCTTAGGCACCAAAGAAAAGCAAGAGTGTGGAAGAGTGTTGTTCAGCTTGAGATTCACGGTGAGAGATGGGGTTGTTGAATTGAAAGGTGAGAAAGATTTGGTTGGTGGTGCAGTGAGCAATGATCTTGGATTGGCAGTTGAAGGTTTCACAAAGGCAGATGGGATGGTTGCAATATTCAGATTACAAGACAAGATTGTGAGAAAATATGGAAGGCAATGTGTGATTTATATAAGAAATTGGGTGCATCAGTGAATGGAAGTGTGATTTTGAATGGGAAAAAAGGGTCAAAAGTTCAATTAAGGTTAGAGAGGATTGTGGACGGTGTTTTGGTAGTGCCTCATTTTCTTTTGATGGGAATTGGTGTATCGTTTGGGGAGAGGGAGATAATAAATTGACTTCACTAACTACCACTTAATGTGTTGATTATGTTCGTGTATTTTTTGGTGTAAGCCTAATGAATGGAAATTGTTCCAATATCTACTTCAACAACTTAATTGGGCTACAAACAGGGTCTCTTTCTATTTTCCTTCTTTTGTTTTTTTGTCCATTCCGCTAATTGACTGTGTCATTTTATCTGTTGATTTAGATTCATCAGCATACTAGCTGATTCCAAGAATATCAACAATTAAACAAATCTAGGCAATGCTACACATGACAACAGGAGATACCTTGAGTTCTAGGGAAATACTCTAGACTTCCATATCTTTGATCCCACGATGATCATGTAATGTAGCCTTGACAAAATTCATCTCCGTGGATGAATTGCCACGTAGCAAAATGTCATCTGCATAAATGAGAAAAGTATTGCAGGAATTGACATAAGCATTAATGAACAATGATAAATTTCCAGTTGCTTGAGTATAGCAGTAAGAAAGTACTTGTGAAGAGAGCATTCCATACCATTTTCTATTGGCATATACTTGAGGCCATAGACAGATTTTGGGTGTTTGGAAAATTACATTGTAGTCACATTTACCCATAATCGTGTGAGATTGAAGCATGCAATAGCTGCTTCTGAGCAATTAGAGAGACTATTCTACGCAATATTAAGCAATTTACACACATTCAAGATTTGTCTATTTGGGCCCACATAGGCACTCCCTGCGAGTACTTCAACTTCTAAGATTCAATCTCACGACCTAAAGGCTAAGTACCATGGGCATGTAAATCTTGTACCAATTGAGTGTTGGGGAGACCGGGGGAGGCCAAAGCATGAGACAATGCATCAATGGGCCAACACCCCGTCAAGAGATTTAGACACCACATTTTTACCTGAAATCTTGAGACATTGAATTTATGAGTCACATCTCTTATAAAGTTTTCACTTCACACATGTTTAACTAATGTTAAACTTCAACTCACACTTGAATTCTCAACATTAAACTACATTTTTAATGTAACCGAGATTCTCCTTATTGAGCCTATATGAGCAAATAGGTTTGTGCCACGGTGAACACATAATTAGGAACTTTCTCGCCTCATCAAGGAGTACTTCACTTTCCAAGACTCGATCTCTTGATATGCGGGCCAAGTACGGGATGGGTTGCAACAATTATGCTTAACTTTCACGTGACCTTGATATATTGGCCGGACTAATTTTTATACCTGAACTTGTCTTTAGGACCAAAGAAACCTGATGAGATGTGAGTTTAAGAAAGATGGACCACAAAAGACACGGATTTTGGTTGATCTGAAAGATAAGTTGAATGACAATTTTAAATCCATAAAAGAATTATAAGTATTTCTCATTATGTAAAAATATTAAAACCTGAAAAAACTCAATGAAGTACGATTTGAATGGACTTAGATCAAGACGGGTACGTCATGGGGCAAGATACACCCCCTACCTCATATAACCATCTACAGATCTACTCATTTGATCATCATGAGTTCCTAGGTATTGGGTTGGACCACATCCATGATTATAGATATGGGCTAGCAAATCGCCGCCCATAATAGTAATTAAGGATAATGCATGTTTGGACAAAGTGATATCTAAACAAAATTGTCATTTTCTTTTTGTCCATTGTCTTGAATACAATCGAGGCAACCGAGTACACTGAACCGTACTAAGATATGGTTATATATGTGCATAATCTTTTATCAAACCAAGAGATTTACAAAATCACCCATTCTTTTGTTTATACTATTATTTTATATTTTACTTAGAATGTAATTTCGGAATGTTGATGTAAAGTTAAGATTTTATTGAAACATGAGGTGGACAAGAGAATTGCATGAATTGTGAACACCAAGCAAGAAATCTTGGTTTGTCTACAGTATCAAAGACAATTAACCATGTCCATCACGAGCATTTCACGTGTTGACATGTCTTCTTAGTGTAGTACAGCTTTGCGCTTTGGTCCATTAAGGTATTCTTAGACTAAAGCCACAAAGGAACATGGTTCAGACAGTGTTGATTGTGAAGGTCTTGTGTGGACATATATTTAAAGTTCCCATGTCCCTTTATGGTTAGACCCTTCCACTCCCACACTTTGGGGTTGGATTAATACAATGGATTTAGTATTGGACCCCATTCAACATGAAAACCACATTTTAAACGAAAATGCCCATGCTCAACAAGACACACACACAAAAACCTAGATTCATTTTCGTTTTTTGTTTGTTTGTTCACACTTCTTCAATAACTTTCTTTTAAAATGATCCTTGCTTCTTCATTCCTCTAATTTCCTTATGAAAAAACAGGTATTATTCATTGAGAATAAAAAAAAAAAGAAAGGGGTTGTCCAGGTATACCACCAGTTTGGATAATAATTGCAAACGCTGCTATTGAATTGTTGTGAATTAGCTACAGGAATAACAAATTAAGGCATCATTATGTCCGATAATGGGAATAATTCTCACTTCATAAAAAACATGCGAAGCAATGAAGATTAATCCTTCACCTCATAGTTAAAGCAATAAGTTTGTCGATGACTTTTTTTCCATTCATAAAAGTTGGAAATCAATATAATCATTCACCTGTATCAAGTCAATTGTTTGCCTAACCTGCTATCTTAATCATGCAATATTCTTTGTATGTGGTCCTCGTATGTATGAGAGAAGTTCAGTTTAAGGAATATATATAGTGCTCCTATGATGGCATAATGACCTAATAGAACGCGACAAAACTTTTGTTTATGGTTCCAAAGAGGAGAGAAAATTGATAAATGGAAGTTGCTACTCTAAGTGATATGGGTGGAGCACAAGACAAAACATGTGGGATTATGCTTGTAATTAAATTAAGATTAAGCCCTAAATATTGGAACCATCTGTCGGGTTTGAAGAAGTCACAAAGAAAAGAATGATTCCAGATTCAGAGGAATTTTCTAGCTAGATTTCGCATACTATATGTTGTTCATGGAAATTATCCAGAAAAGCTAGGTAAGTTGGTCTGAACTCCTTAGCTAGCTAATAGGTTGAGTATTTCGGATTTTTTACTGAGAAGATTACAAATATGTTTATATAAGACTAATCTAGAATTTCTTTCCTCATAGTTGTTTCTTCTTGAGTTGCAAGTATCACATAGGTGTGATTTAAGGAGTCGAATTGATTCTTCTTTTATTTAAGGTGAGCAGTCAATCATTTATGATGAGACTGTATTTTAATCTTTTATATTGAAACGAATTTTTAATAGGAAATTTTATTTTCATTTGTGGTTCGATGTTAGTGAGTTGACCCTTTGCACTAATAACAAAACAAACAATTATATTTTATTTTCCTTTTTTACTATATTTACTTATTTAGGTCAGTTAGTGATTAAGTGGAAATATAGAGATATGAGTAGTTTTGACTGATTGACCTCCATAAATTACAGATGGTACATATGCCAATTGCCAAATAAAGTCATTTTTTTAGGCTTATTGAAGTTTGATAGCTTCAGGCAATTACATGGGGGGAATTATATATACCGAAATAGATAAAAATAAATATAAAAATGAAGATGAAAATTATGATAATTAAATATCTTTGATTTTTCACTTTGTTTGTGGCTAGCTTACTTGCAGACTCTGAGAGAATCTTGCTCATTGCCACACGATTGAACACATTGGGCCATAACTCGTGGAGCCACAGCCATTTTACATTTATATCTAGTGTCCTTTAAGATAACCTTCTCTGACACACCCTTGTCTTTATATCCCATATTTGAAATCACATGCCTAACTTTGACTATTAGCCTGCAATTACAGCTTTGGGACGATCAAGTGTGTCATAGAAAGTGGGCATGTGTTAGTTTTGCACGTACCCGATATGAGATTGGAAAAATAATTGAGATCGATTCACACTCCATATATATTCAGCATAGAATACAAATGATAAAAATGAGAGATATGTATTCTGATAAAAAAAAATTGTAAGAAATCAATAATGATATATACACGCCTCATATTTTAAACACTTCATTTCCACATATTTTTATTTTTATCTATCCTTTTATCATCTATCACATCTCATACTTTATTTCTCTTACTTTTTCTTTTCTTTCTATCTCTCTCATCATTCAACTTCTTTCCACCTTAAAGAGAGGTGTGAAAGTAACATTATTCGAAATTGTGTTGCGGTTGAATTTTTAACACCATACGTATTGTTCGGCCAACACTTTGTAGTGAGTGGTAAAAGTTATGAGATTTTTTCGATTGAATCTCTCACTGCCAGAAAACAGTCAAATCGGTCGCTAAATGGGCTAAATCTGTCGCTAAACCTATTAGCGACCAAAATACGTTCGTTGATATAACCTTAGTCGCTAAATTTAGCGACCGAATTAGCGATTGATTTAGGGACCGACTTAGCGACAGAAATTAGCGACCGATTCAGAAAGTTAGTGATGAGTTCAATGACGGAAATAAATACAAAATTAACAATAATAATTGATTAGTTTTGCGAATGATTTTTTTTTTGTCAGAAATATGAATTTAACATCAAACCTATAATAACATAATCATCAAAATGTTTGGAAACAATAAAACACTCAATTTTACTATATCCACCTTTATCACCGAATCATCACAA
Source organism: Lotus japonicus (assembly GCF_012489685.1). Lineage (NCBI taxonomy): Eukaryota > Viridiplantae > Streptophyta > Magnoliopsida > Fabales > Fabaceae > Lotus > Lotus japonicus. The sequence continues at coordinate 105,234,791 of NC_080041.1, read as the reverse complement.
AAAGTATACCGTGCACTACTTAAACTAGTCTAGTAGTTGCAAAATAGTCTACTACATTAAACATAGAAACAAAGTGTGGCAAAGTTTTAATAATTCTTCAAGTTCCTCCCTCACTCCTCTTGATTTGTAGTTGGCATTGGAGGTTGTTGCATTCATACTCTCATCCACCCAAAACCTGTAAACACAAGCAGTATTATATCAAAAAAATTAGCCAACGCTTGTCATATTACCCCATTCAAAAGTTAGGTCAACTCTCATCGTCCGACCAACAATTTGATTGTACCCAATGTTGGCCACTTGACTGGGACACAACAATACCTGAGTCGCAAATATTGTGACACGACAGTACTTTGACTTTCAAGCATGTTACTAAGACTGATAATGAGGCAAGTGAAGACATGGTTCGTTTGATAAATCAAGATCAACACTAATGCAAGGAGAGTCATCAGATTTTGCCGAAATATGAGTCTTGAGAGAACCACAACACTTCCCGATGTTTTTTCCCGCTCAAACATACTATTCATGTTAGTGGCACTTTCCCCATATACTTACTAGGTTCGTTGTTCGAGAAGGAAATAGAAATAGAAAAAAGCCTGCATCCATCGTCCATCAATTGACCGAAATGACAATCCCCCTTGAGAATCCAAGGGCCAGCCATAAAGCGTGTCGAGCCAAGGAACGCGAGCGATGTTTAAAAACCTTAAACCCTTCGACCTCGTGAAGGATCACGCGCTTACCACTACGCCAAAACCAATTGGTGTTAGTGAGGGCGTAACGTTATTTCCTTATAGCGTAGCAGACAACGCCCCGTTTCGAGGATGCTAGCTCACCTGGACCCAACAATCCCCCCCCCCAGCACCTGCCAGCCAAACTAGCTGCACAGCATGCCATCAGTGGGATTCGAACACGAGACCTGGCTCAGATACCAATTGAAGGATCACGCGCTTACCACTACGCCAAAACCAATTGGTGTTAGTGAAGGCGCAACGTTATTTCCTTATAGCGTAGCCGACAGTGCCCCGTTTCGAACGCTACCTAGCAGGCAGGATGCTGGCCCACCTGGACCCAACACCTCGTACCTACATAAGGGACCACGAAGGAACAACCAGGTAGACACAAATGGACGAAATCTTCATAAGTACTAAAGGTCCAACTCGCACGACGAAAAAGAGCTCGAAGAAGAATCAAGCTCACACAGCACAAAGATCTGACATCACCACTTGACATTCACCAGTTCCCGAAGTTAAACACTCTCTGGGTGATTGGTTGTATTCATTGGAACACTCTGCATCCCTCCTCTTTAAACTTTCATTTTAGTTAAGAAAAACATTCTTTTTTTTTTTCATTTTACTTTTTTTTTTCATTTTACTTTTTTTTTTCTTTCTATAATATAATTTATCAATCATATATCTTATTTTCTCTTATCCTTAATAGAATGATGGACAGTTGGACACACACATTGTGGACACCCCAATGGCGTGTCTCTACTTATAATTTTTCAAATTTTTTATATATAGGAACATGGGCAAGACCAAAATTAGCCCTAGAATAGCTATTTTCACCTAACTTATGTACTACACATAACACTGAACAACTGAGAAAAAAAAATAACAACAAAAGTTAATTTGAAAAGGATATTTCATGTTGATATGAATGTGAATTAATTATGGCAGAATATAGTCAAGCAACATGATGAAGAAACTCCATGAATTAAATTTTTATCACGCATATTAAAGTTTTACATGTATTTATTATGTGGAAAATTGCAATAAATATTTCATAAATTAATTTTTTTTAAAAGCAGAGTATTCACCGCCATAGCGGTAATTAACTAATCCCATGTTACAAGTGCTAATATTGAGCAATCAATAAATGGCTGACAACAAAATGTGTTTCATTTTTGTTATTGAGGATCGAATGTCCGACCTCATGATTAATAGACGATGTGAACAACCATCATATCACAACTCATGGTTATAAAGTGAAATAGCATGTAATATAAAGTTTTTAAAAAGTATCTATGAAAGATAATTTAAATAAGAAAGTAATGGAAAATTTTTAATATCAGAATGTCTATTTCCAGGAAGTTTCATAATCTCTTGATGAGCTAATTATGTGGTTCATATAACATAGTCATGAAACTAAGGAAAGCTCAAATATCTAAGATAACATTGGATTTTTTTTATCCAGGTATATAACTTAAACATTGGAGTAGTATTACTAGTATTTGTTTTTTTTAATTCAATGGCCGACCACTTATCTTGGTGGTTGATGCCACATAAATGTTGGTGCAGAGAGAGAGAATAGGGGCATGGAATCTGAATTGGGGGACCTATTGGCATTTTCTTCTGAGCCATGGGCCACACCACACATTTTCTTTGCTCTATAAGAAGCCCCTTTGGAGCCTCTCATGAAACATTGCTTCAAGGGGTTTCAACTTTCAACACACACACATTGTTCATCTACCTGTGCACACACTCTCAACAAAGAAAAGGAGAGCATAGAAAAGGTTCAGGGTACGTCTTTGATATACACACACAAAGATGAGCAGTGATGAGTCAATCAAAGTTTCAAAGAAGAAGAAGGTATCAAGCAGAAGGCTTGGAGGGTACCTCAGAGAACAGAAAGGAAGACTTTACATAATCAGAAGATGTGTTGTCATGCTTCTCTGCTGGCATGACTGAGGGTATGTCTTGATACTTGTTGACGCTTAGTGTTCACGGACGTTAGAACTCACTTCAAAACAAAAAGTGAGCAAAACTCGAATTCTGGATCAGTGCACTCTTGAATCCTTATGTTCAAGAATGCATAACAGAGAAACAGGGCTATGTGTTTTGCTTCTTAGTTAGTATCTCCCCTCCCCATATGTAAATAGTAGGAAAAGAAATGTTAGAGACAATTAATTCTACTTCATACATCATGCCTGAAAAATGTCTTTCCTGCGTACAAATTAAAATATTAAAGCTTGATAGCGAAATTTTAGTTTCTAATATATATCTTGCACCAGGAAGTACAAGTACATGTGTTTCTTAGATTCTGTATCAAGTGCTCTTTAGCATAGAAGAAATCATTCACATATTTTATTTGATTTTCTGTTTTTTATGGTTTGGAACGAGTGAGGTGGAACATCCCCATTTAAGAATGAGATAATTATGATGTGTGTCTTTGGATTTCTCTAAACAAAACTTAATATGACATTTAACATAAATCCACTTCTCACAATGAAAATGGGATAATAGTGCTTATAGTCTAGAAGAACAATTTATAAGATTAAATTCCAATTAGTTATGATTTAGAGAAATGCTAATTTTGATTCAGTAAGTCACATATCTCTTTCTCTTTAATTAATTTTCATCTTATTTTTACTCATTTTCTCTTGAATTAAGTCACATATCTCTTTCTCTATTTATCACGTATCTCATTTCTCTTTTATTTCTTAATTTCTTTCTCTAAATATGAGTAAGATTAAGTTGTGAATAAAAACATATGGAAGAAAAGCTATAAAAGTAGATGTTTCTTGATTGCACAGAGGAGAATATTGCCATTAAAGGTCAAAGTGAAAGTTAAAAATGAAAAGCAAAAATGAGTGAGGCCTATATATATACCTAGAAAAGAAGGACACAAAGGAAAGCTTGCTGATTATGAGCTCACGAGTGTGTTGTGTCTTTTACGCAGGCTCTGATAGTTGAGGTCTTGTCAACTCAATGTACACTATTGCATTTTGAAAAGTTTCATAGCTCACATGTGTGTGCGCCCCATGATATGACCCTTATTTCAATTTTTCCTTTGTTTCTTGGACAGGATCTAGTTTTCCCTGTAATTTTAACTATACAGGTAAAAACTAGTGTAATTTGCACCAATAATATTAATACCTACTATAACAGGTTCAACCAATAATCTACTGCACTTGATGCCGGTGACACCATCACCAGCCCTCATCTCCAATAGGAAAAATTATATTTAAACACTAGTTAATTACCTCTTGAAGCTCTATCAACATTAACTAGGGAAAGATGAGAACCCCCTCTCATCATAGGGGAAGTATGAGCACATCTCTTAAGCTGGATCAATACAGGCCCACAACTCTTACCCTCATACAACTTTGTTTCCCTAGTGAACCATCTTAAGGAATTTGACTCTTTATACATATGATTCACCCCTATACATTTTGTTTCAATCCTTTTAAAAAATGAATGGTTCAAGAAGTTGATAAGGTTCGCTACTAAAAAAACACGATTAGCGAGAAAAATCATGAAATTAGTGACAGATTCATGTTTTTGGAATTAAAAATGTTGTTTTAAAATTTAGCGACGATTAGTAATCTCACTGTAGCTTCGTCGCTAATTCCCTCGTTAAAATTATTTTAATATTTTATCTTAGAATTTAGTGATGATTCTTAACCGCCGCTGATATCCTCCCGTCGCTAAAAATCTCGTTAAATTTAGTAAGATGTTAGCGATGTCTTATTTCCGTCGCTAAATCTTTTGTTTTTAAAATTGAACAATTGTTATCCCATAGATTTGAACCTGGGATTTGTCTACCAAAGGGGCCATTTGGACTAGATTACACTTTTTGTAATTTGTGTTGAAACATGTGTTTTCAACTAAAAATACTAGTAGGTTAAAAGTTTCCAAGTCCAAACACTAAAACAATCTATTCACTCATACTCTCTCAGAAAAATCCTAACACTCAGAAATTTCCTCTCTCATACTCATGGTCGTCGCCGTCTCCTGCTCCAATGTCGCCACTATTGTCCTTGCCGGCGCTCCTGCTCCACTGTTCCCGTGAAGATCTGTTTGTGTGGTCGCGCCTTCCCTCCTCTCATCTCGATCTCCACCTCATCGAGCAGAACCCTAACAACAACCTCCCTGACGGTCCATGGAGTGCCACCACACCCGTTGCTGACCCCTCCCATCTACTTAGAGGCCACCATCTCTGCTTCTTTGTTTCCAATTTGCAATCCTTACTTCAAACTCTCAAGGCACTTCTTCTTCAATTTCGCGCCACTTTATCTTCCTTTTTCATGTACTTCTTCTTCTTCTTCCTTCACAATTCACATCGCTCCCCCTCTCTCGCATAATTAAAGTGTGTGTTTGTTGTGTGAAAGTGAGAGAGAGAGAGAGAGTGGGGGGGGGGGACTTTCTGATTTGAAATTTATGTCGCTTCATTGTTGGGGGTGATGGAAGAACAATTTTTTAGAGTAAAGTACACTCACCCCTCTCAAGGTTTATTAAAATTACACTCCACCCCATTTTTGTTTAAAATCTACACCCCACCCCATTTTATATAGATGCAAATTTAGTCACGAAAATTATTCTTCATTAATAATTAATTATTATTTAAATTGTTAATCAATAATTTCAAAAAATATTTTCAATATAATCCAATAAATTTAAAAATAAAAACATCACAGTCCTCCTCATTCTTTCAATCGCGGTCTTCCTCCATAAATTCACAATGCAAATTCTGCAATAGCACACCCGACCGATTTACAAACCATATATCGAACATAGGGAAACATGCTTGTGTTTTCATATTTGGTAATAATTCAATTTTAATCAAAATAATCTCTTTATACCTCAAATTTTGAAAATTGGATTGTAGACCCAAAAAGCAAGACAAATGGGTGAAGAAAATAGAGAAACAGAATTAAGAAATATGAAGTGGATCAGAGGTTATTAGAACCCAACGATGCGGTGGAGCACCGTTTTTAACAAAATCCAACGACATCTTAAACCAACTGAGCGTTCGCTCGCAACTTAAAGGGGGTGAAGTTCACAAGAAGTAGTTGAACAGGTAGCTTTGGGAATGTGCGATTCACGTTCTGTGGTTCAGGTCGCAACAAAACTTTGATGCATGGTGGTGCCATGGGGTTTCACATTTTGGGACAGTGGCCGTCGTGTTAAGGGAGCAAAGGCTTGGTGGTGACCGTTTGTGGTGAAAAATATGATTTGGAGACAGATAGGACGTGGACTTAACAGACAGAGTATATTCAGTAAAATTATTTTCATAAATTAATGTATGATAGTGTATATTCATTAAACTTATTTAAATTTTAACTAATTAGTAATTATTTTTTATTAGTGACGAATTTGCTTTCGTCACTAAATTTTGCCTTTATAAAAAATGGGGTGGAGTGTAGATTTAAAAAAAGAATGGGGTGGAGTGTCATTCTTGCAAACCTTGAGGGGGGTGAGTGTATTTTACTCAATTTTTTATTTTCTTTCTTTAATTTTTCGTGTGTGAATTAGGCGAGATTGTTTAGTGCCTTGCAAGTTATTTCAATATCGGATTTTTTCCACTTTCTCGGTTGCCAAACAGGGGGCTTGGGTGTATAACTCTTTGATTTCGACTGTTCAGTGGTTGGGTCATAGGTGTGACGACCATTATTTAAATTTTGAACTAAAGTTTTGATTTTTTTATTTTCCAATACCAACAATTGGGAAAAAGATGTGTCTGTTAAGATTGTTTTAGTTGTTAGGAGACTTCAAAACTTCGAATTCAATGGTTCTATTGTGTTGTTGAGATGATGGGTTGTTCTTCAACATGGATTGTTTATTGCTTGGTTTGTGCATTTCCTGTTTCTTTGTCTTCTGAACACTAGTCCTTATTCCTCAATGTTGCCATGTATTTAGGAAAGATAGAATGGTTAGGTGGTGTTAATACCAAAATTAAATACCTTGAGTCAAGAACAATACTTTGTTATTTGAATATATTTCTATTTGCATGCCTTATATTTCGACCTACTTGGCCACTGGATGCATGCTTCAGATATACCAAAGCGGCTTTGGTCGAAATTAATGGTTCAAGTTTGTTATCTCAAATTGGAAGACCAAGTGTTAACACCAAAATTTCCTAGTTTGGAAATCAATTCCTGAAATATGGTGTACATGGATGCGTGGTATGATTTAGTAGAATTTTTATCTTGTTGCCAAATTATTATGGACTACATGTGTGTCGAAATATTAAGACTTGTCATTGGTCGAAATCTTGTACCACATTGGAAAGGCAATATGAGAAATATATATAGCCATGTAATGAAGCATGACTTCGACAAATATGCAAGAGTGAGTCTCTTAAATGGTTAAAGAATGATTCAAATGATATGGTGATGCTGGACCATTTCGACCAAGTTGGAGAATCATGTTTTCGACCAAGTGTTAATACTATAAAACACACATCAAGCTGGTCGAGAAATGTGACGGCTTATTGAATGAGCAGATTAAGCAAAGCAACGGTTATTGAAGAAGCAGAACTTAGTGGAAGTTACTATATAATGGCTATTAAAGTGGAGTAAAGGAGAACGTGGCAGTTACTTACTGAAGATGCAACATGAACATGGCTTGAAAAATGGAAGTGGCTGCAAGTTATTTTATTTGTAATTATGCCAAGTGTATGACTCTAGTGTAGGGAGTTATTTTCTAAGATTTAATCTCTACCGTAGGATCTAATGGCAGTTTCATTTCTTTTTCTATAAGTAGCAAATCTGATTGTAAAATTACTCAGACTCACACAATTACTCAAAACTCTCCATGGATGCCTCCAAGTCTCATGTGACATATGGCTACAAAGAGACTAAGAGTGTGATGTGATTCTCACCTTTAATTTTCAATGCAATTTCATTTCCTTTGCCATTTTGATTTCCTTTTACTTTTTGTTCCTCTTTTTCCTTTCGATCCTCTACTCTTTTTTCCTTTTTGTTCATATCGTTCTTCACAAAAACCCAGCCTTGACGTTTAAAACGTCTTCACTAAAGAACCCAGAAAGGACTCCGAATCCGGTCCTTAAATTGCTTTTGGATTCTATTTGTTTACCAAAAATCCGTGTAAACAAATTGGCACACCTGGTGGGACCATTTTAGTGAAAACTAAGTTTTAAAGTGTCATTTGTATTTGGTCCTGAATCTGTATTCAATATTTAATTCCACATATTGGTTTTGAGAATTCAAGACCAAATTATCAAGGACCAGCGTGACTTCATTTTGGTCTCTGTACTTCAACGTCATAAGTTTATGTCAAATTGATTGTCATATTGATCAATCTTGACGTACACACATAATCAAGTGGAATTTATATTTGTTTGCCAATTAAAGTATTGGTACTTCTATTCGTATTTGGGAATTCCAAAACTTGTGAAAATGTTTAATGGCAGAATGATAAATAATGTCATTTCTGAAAATTCTGGGCAGAGAGAAAATCAAAATGGTCATGAACAGATTCAGTTCAGCACACTGGGAATGACCATGCCTTTGATGCAAAGTGGTTCAATGAATTTATTTCCTTCAAATTCAACCACTGATATTGATTTACAATCAATTAGGCAACAAATTGATGAGAGTAAGTACAACATGGTGAACATGTTGACACAACAGATATCAACTATGCTTAATCCTCTCATTCAAAATACTCAACACTTGACTCGACAATTGTGTCGAATTGCTGATGTTTTTGGAGCACCGCCTTTGAACCAAACGTTCCAGCAAGTTCCTGATTATGGTCAAAGTGTGCCTCTAAATTTTACTCAACATGAAGTTCAGAATTTTAGTCAAAATGAGCCTCAAAATTTGCCTCAAGGTCAGAATTTTGGTCCAAGCGAAGTTCTGAATGGACAAGAAAATTCAGTCCAAAATCAGCAACAGAATTTTGATCAAAATTTAGACAACAATGTCTTAGTTGATCGAAATCAAAATGACTATGGGGGGCCACAAAATGTGGCCAATGCTGTCGAAGAAGTTTTAAATCATCATGGTTTCAATGTTGGATATGTCGATCGTCCAAATTTCACGTCTCCGTTTTCTGAAGTAGTTCTTCAAGCAGAACTCCCAAGGGGATGGAAGGTTCCAAAAGTTACTAAATTTTCAGGAGACACAGGTGAATCAACTGTTGAGCATATTGCAAGGTACCGACTTGAAATTTGTGATCTTGCTAACAATGAACTGTTGAAAATGAAATATTTTCCAAGTTCCTTGACGAAAAATGCTTTCACTTGGTTTACTACTCTACCTCCTAATTCGATCCATAATTGGAATGAATTGGAGATGGCTTTTCATGAGCAATTCTTTAGAGGAGAAACCAAAGTGACATTAATGGACTTGGTTAATGTTAAGAGACAGCCGAATGAGTCAATAGATGACTACTTAATTCGATTTAAGCATATGGAAACTAGATGTTCTACTCATGTGCCTGAATTCGAATTAGTAAAAATGGCTATTGGGGGCCTAGACTATTCGATTAAAAAGAATTTGGTTAATGATGAGTTCATAGATATGACTCAATTGGCTCATAAGGTTAAAAGGGTAGAGAAACTAAGGCTTGAGAAATACAAGCCTGAAGAAGTTTTTCAAGGAGAAGAAAGTTCTTGCATAAGAGCCACTCAAAATCCTGAAATTGGTCAAGATGAAATTGATCAATCTGATGAGGATAGTGATAGTGATGAGAATGAAGTGAATATGGCTGAATTTAAGCCAAAGTCTCCTTATACTTATGAAGATGAGAGCAAAGGGAAATTTCCAGCAAAATCCTTCAAAGGATTGAAGACTACAAGTGACTATAAGAAGGTTATGGTGAAATGGAGCCAGAATTTGCCAAGGACCTCAAACCCAAAAGGGATTGGCTGAAGCATGAGTACCTTGATTTGAATTTCGGCCTATGTGGCCGAAAATAAAAGAGAAACGACCTTCATGGCCGAAAACAATGAATAAGCAGTTCTAATGGTGCTTCATCAAAGTTGAAATGATTATTTTGAAGAGCCATGCAAATTCGAGAAAAGTAAGAGGTTTGTCGAAAAAGATACTTAGCATGGTAAGAATTTATTATTTAAATTCTGAACCACGACATAACGGTTATAAGCTTTAAGACTCCAAAATTTTAGTATCAAATTGGAGAGGAGTATAAAGCTTTAAATCAATGTTTCACATGCCAATCAAATGCCATGGTTGTATGTTAATATATATTAGGTAGACTTTGATGGCAATGAAGTACTGGTTCACATGCCATTTTTTAAGTTCGACACTCAAAGTTGATCGTGAGTATGTTTCTAATGACTAAGAATATTAATTGGTCTAGTGATGGTTGAAAATGGTCGAAAAGTTTCCAATCGAAATGATGAAAACCTTTGACCAATATATTAAGAGGTTAAGACCAATATATATTCTTTGAGAGTCACTGATTCGTTTCTTGACTCAAGTCAGAGAATAAAAATGAAGAATGGCATGTAGCCTTATCATCTTGGCTTTGACCAGAAAATATATGGTCGAGAATTCTAATGTCATTGGCAAAGCAATAAATCAAGTTAAGTGTTACCAACCCAATATTTCGACCAAAGATTTGGAGAAGCTGAGTCCCTAGAGATTCAGAAAGAAATGGCTAGAGTATTCAAATAAGGCCATGAAGTGTTTATTTAATTTTGGTGTTGCAATTCAAAATGTTATTCCTCTCACTTCTTTCGAGAAACAACATTTTGGGGGGCCTCTGTTAATACCAAAATTAAATACCTTGAGTCAAGAACAATACTTTGTTATTTGAATATATTTCTATTTGCATGCCTTATATTTCGACCTACTTGGCCACTGGATGCATGCTTCAGATATACCAAAGCGGCTTTGGTCGAAATTAATGGTTCAAGTTTGTTATCTCAAATTGGAAGACCAAGTGTTAACACCAAAATTTCCTAGTTTGGAAATCAATTCCTGAAATATGGTGTACATGGATGCGTGGTATGATTTAGTAGAATTTTTATCTTGTTGCCAAATTATTATGGACTACATGTGTGTCGAAATATTAAGACTTGTCATTGGTCGAAATCTTGTACCACATTGGAAAGGCAATATGAGAAATATATATAGCCATGTAATGAAGCATGACTTCGACAAATATGCAAGAGTGAGTCTCTTAAATGGTTAAAGAATGATTCAAATGATATGGTGATGCTGGACCATTTCGACCAAGTTGGAGAATCATGTTTTCGACCAAGTGTTAATACTATAAAACACACATCAAGCTGGTCGAGAAATGTGACGGCTTATTGAATGAGCAGATTAAGCAAAGCAACGGTTATTGAAGAAGCAGAACTTAGTGGAAGTTACTATATAATGGCTATTAAAGTGGAGTAAAGGAGAACGTGGCAGTTACTTACTGAAGATGCAACATGAACATGGCTTGAAAAATGGAAGTGGCTGCAAGTTATTTTATTTGTAATTATGCCAAGTGTATGACTCTAGTGTAGGGAGTTATTTTCTAAGATTTAATCTCTACCGTAGGATCTAATGGCGGTTTCATTTCTTTTTCTATAAGTAGCAAATCTGATTGTAAAATTACTCAGACTCACACAATTACTCAAAACTCTCCATGGATGCCTCCAAGTCTCATGTGACATATGGCTACAAAGAGACTAAGAGTGTGATGTGATTCTCACCTTTAATTTTCAATGCAATTTCATTTCCTTTGCCATTTTGATTTCCTTTTACTTTTTGTTCCTCTTTTTCCTTTCGATCCTCTACTCTTTTTTCCTTTTTGTTCATATCGTTCTTCACAAAAACCCAGCCTTGACGTTTAAAACGTCTTCACTAAAGAACCCAGAAAGGACTCCGAATCCGGTCCTTAAATTGCTTTTGGATTCTATTTGTTTACCAAAAATCCGTGTAAACAAATTGGCACACCTGGTGGGACCATTTTAGTGAAAACTAAGTTTTAAAGTGTCATTTGTATTTGGTCCTGAATCTGTATTCAATATTTAATTCCACATATTGGTTTTGAGAATTCAAGACCAAATTATCAAGGACCAGCGTGACTTCATTTTGGTCTCTGTACTTCAACGTCATAAGTTTATGTCAAATTGATTGTCATATTGATCAATCTTGACGTACACACATAATCAAGTGGAATTTATATTTGTTTGCCAATTAAAGTATTGGTACTTCTATTCGTATTTGGGAATTCCAAAACTTGTGAAAATGTTTAATGGCAGAATGATAAATAATGTCATTTCTGAAAATTCTGGGCAGAGAGAAAATCAAAATGGTCATGAACAGATTCAGTTCAGCACACTGGGAATGACCATGCCTTTGATGCAAAGTGGTTCAATGAATTTATTTCCTTCAAATTCAACCACTGATATTGATTTACAATCAATTAGGCAACAAATTGATGAGAGTAAGTACAACATGGTGAACATGTTGACACAACAGATATCAACTATGCTTAATCCTCTCATTCAAAATACTCAACACTTGACTCGACAATTGTGTCGAATTGCTGATGTTTTTGGAGCACCGCCTTTGAACCAAACGTTCCAGCAAGTTCCTGATTATGGTCAAAGTGTGCCTCTAAATTTTACTCAACATGAAGTTCAGAATTTTAGTCAAAATGAGCCTCAAAATTTGCCTCAAGGTCAGAATTTTGGTCCAAGCGAAGTTCTGAATGGACAAGAAAATTCAGTCCAAAATCAGCAACAGAATTTTGATCAAAATTTAGACAACAATGTCTTAGTTGATCGAAATCAAAATGACTATGGGGAGCCACAAAATGTGGCCAATGCTGTCGAAGAAGTTTTAAATCATCATGGTTTCAATGTTGGATATGTCGATCGTCCAAATTTCACGTCTCCGTTTTCTGAAGTAGTTCTTCAAGCAGAACTCCCAAGGGGATGGAAGGTTCCAAAAGTTACTAAATTTTCAGGAGACACAGGTGAATCAACTGTTGAGCATATTGCAAGGTACCGACTTGAAATTTGTGATCTTGCTAACAATGAACTGTTGAAAATGAAATATTTTCCAAGTTCCTTGACGAAAAATGCTTTCACTTGGTTTACTACTCTACCTCCTAATTCGATCCATAATTGGAATGAATTGGAGATGGCTTTTCATGAGCAATTCTTTAGAGGAGAAACCAAAGTGACATTAATGGACTTGGTTAATGTTAAGAGACAGCCGAATGAGTCAATAGATGACTACTTAATTCGATTTAAGCATATGGAAACTAGATGTTCTACTCATGTGCCTGAATTCGAATTAGTAAAAATGGCTATTGGGGGCCTAGACTATTCGATTAAAAAGAATTTGGTTAATGATGAGTTCATAGATATGACTCAATTGGCTCATAAGGTTAAAAGGGTAGAGAAACTAAGGCTTGAGAAATACAAGCCTGAAGAAGTTTTTCAAGGAGAAGAAAGTTCTTGCATAAGAGCCACTCAAAATCCTGAAATTGGTCAAGATGAAATTGATCAATCTGATGAGGATAGTGATAGTGATGAGAATGAAGTGAATATGGCTGAATTTAAGCCAAAGTCTCCTTATACTTATGAAGATGAGAGCAAAGGGAAATTTCCAGCAAAATCCTTCAAAGGATTGAAGACTACAAGTGACTATAAGAAGGTTATGGTGAAATGGAGCCAGAATTTGCCAAGGACCTCAAACCCAAAAGGGATTGGCTGAAGCATGAGTACCTTGATTTGAATTTCGGCCTATGTGGCCGAAAATAAAAGAGAAACGACCTTCATGGCCGAAAACAATGAATAAGCAGTTCTAATGGTGCTTCATCAAAGTTGAAATGATTATTTTGAAGAGCCATGCAAATTCGAGAAAAGTAAGAGGTTTGTCGAAAAAGATACTTAGCATGGTAAGAATTTATTATTTAAATTCTGAACCACGACATAACGGTTATAAGCTTTAAGACTCCAAAATTTTAGTATCAAATTGGAGAGGAGTATAAAGCTTTAAATCAATGTTTCACATGCCAATCAAATGCCATGGTTGTATGTTAATATATATTAGGTAGACTTTGATGGCAATGAAGTACTGGTTCACATGCCATTTTTTAAGTTCGACACTCAAAGTTGATCGTGAGTATGTTTCTAATGACTAAGAATATTAATTGGTCTAGTGATGGTTGAAAATGGTCGAAAAGTTTCCAATCGAAATGATGAAAACCTTTGACCAATATATTAAGAGGTTAAGACCAATATATATTCTTTGAGAGTCACTGATTCGTTTCTTGACTCAAGTCAGAGAATAAAAATGAAGAATGGCATGTAGCCTTATCATCTTGGCTTTGACCAGAAAATATATGGTCGAGAATTCTAATGTCATTGGCAAAGCAATAAATCAAGTTAAGTGTTACCAACCCAATATTTCGACCAAAGATTTGGAGAAGCTGAGTCCCTAGAGATTCAGAAAGAAATGGCTAGAGTATTCAAATAAGGCCATGAAGTGTTTATTTAATTTTGGTGTTGCAATTCAAAATGTTATTCCTCTCACTTCTTTCGAGAAACAACATTTTGGGGGGCCTCTGTTAATACCAAAATTAAATACCTTGAGTCAAGAACAATACTTTGTTATTTGAATATATTTCTATTTGCATGCCTTATATTTCGACCTACTTGGCCACTGGATGCATGCTTCAGATATACCAAAGCGGCTTTGGTCGAAATTAATGGTTCAAGTTTGTTATCTCAAATTGGAAGACCAAGTGTTAACACCAAAATTTCCTAGTTTGGAAATCAATTCCTGAAATATGGTGTACATGGATGCGTGGTATGATTTAGTAGAATTTTTATCTTGTTGCCAAATTATTATGGACTACATGTGTGTCGAAATATTAAGACTTGTCATTGGTCGAAATCTTGTACCACATTGGAAAGGCAATATGAGAAATATATATAGCCATGTAATGAAGCATGACTTCGACAAATATGCAAGAGTGAGTCTCTTAAATGGTTAAAGAATGATTCAAATGATATGGTGATGCTGGACCATTTCGACCAAGTTGGAGAATCATGTTTTCGACCAAGTGTTAATACTATAAAACACACATCAAGCTGGTCGAGAAATGTGACGGCTTATTGAATGAGCAGATTAAGCAAAGCAACGGTTATTGAAGAAGCAGAACTTAGTGGAAGTTACTATATAATGGCTATTAAAGTGGAGTAAAGGAGAACGTGGCAGTTACTTACTGAAGATGCAACATGAACATGGCTTGAAAAATGGAAGTGGCTGCAAGTTATTTTATTTGTAATTATGCCAAGTGTATGACTCTAGTGTAGGGAGTTATTTTCTAAGATTTAATCTCTACCGTAGGATCTAATGGCAGTTTCATTTCTTTTTCTATAAGTAGCAAATCTGATTGTAAAATTACTCAGACTCACACAATTACTCAAAACTCTCCATGGATGCCTCCAAGTCTCATGTGACATATGGCTACAAAGAGACTAAGAGTGTGATGTGATTCTCACCTTTAATTTTCAATGCAATTTCATTTCCTTTACCATTTTGATTTCCTTTTACTTTTTGTTCCTCTTTTTCCTTTCGATCCTCTACTCTTTTTTCCTTTTTGTTCATATCGTTCTTCACAAAAACCCAGCCTTGACGTTTAAAACGTCTTCACTAAAGAACCCAGAAAGGACTCCGAATCCGGTCCTTAAATTGCTTTTGGATTCTATTTGTTTACCAAAAATCCGTGTAAACAGGTGGATATCAAGTTTAATGGTGTCTTGTATTGGTCTCTCTCTTATTTGATGGCATCATTATGAACATGTGGGTGGTGGCACTTACTTGGGCTCAGATTCGTTTGTAGGCATCCTCTAACTGACTAGTGACGCTTACTTGTTTAATAGAGCTTTCTGAAGTTACTGCAGTAAGTTATACGCGTGTAAATACTTTCGAGGTCCCTGAAATTGTATGGAGTATGAAAATAAGTCTCTGGAAAAAAAAATCTGATTTGGGATCCCTGGATTTTTTTAATCTAAATAAGTCTCTACCTGTGTTTCATGCTTATATGACTCATTTTTTACACATTCGTCAACTCCACGTGTATTTTTTTTTCTTTTATTCCAAGTGTGTTAATGAATTATAATTAAAAAAAAATATATGTTAGTTCACCTTCTTACTGAATTAACGTTTTTTACTTAAAAAATAAATAAAAAAATTAAACAAATACAAACCCAGAATATTCATCCCCTTCATCATCATCTTCACCACCCACCCCCAAACCCAAAAACCTAACACCACCCCAAACCTAGAAACCCACTGCAACCATCCCAGATCCAATATCCATCAATCTCATATGAAGGATGAAGGATGATCTTCTATTGGAGTATTACTATTAACACTAAGACGTTGTGACTACACTCACCAGTCACCGGAAAAGTAGAGCGGGAATCGGTAGAGGGGTGTCAACGGTGGCGGACGGCAGCAGGCAGTGGAAGGTAAGGTCAAACAAAGTGTGTTGAGAAGGTCCTCCTCCCCACCACCATCCTCACCCTCAACCCCAAACCTAGAAACCCACCACCCCAAACCCATAAACCCACCACAACCATCTCCAGATCCAAAACCCCAACAACTAGACCCTTGTCACCCTCAACAATCGACCAAGTCCTAGCCAAACAGCCCCCTCGCCTCGTCGATTTGAACCAGAACAAGGAGATGAAAAAACCTCAAACCCAATCTGAGGCACCAAAAAAGATCCAAACCCGGGAAATGGGTGTTTGCACACCGCGCTGCACCGTCAATGGGAAAATTAACGACTCTTCTTTGCCTCGAGCGTCGCCACCGTCTCCAGAGAGCGAAGGGACCCTAATTTCTTCGATAAATTGAGGGTAGATTGTAATGAATTTGAAGCTTAAGGGAGGTTGGTGTTGGTCGAAGAGGGTTTGGGTGGTGGTGAATTTGCTAGAAGATGAGGAGGAAGAATGTGAACTAGCAAATATGGGTTTTGATGAAGATGATGAATGTTTGTTGAATAAATATGTCTTACATATTTTTTTATTTCACTAACACACTTGGAACAAAAGAAAAGGAAAAAATACACGTAGAATTGATGAATGTGTAAAAAATGAGCCACATAAACATGAAACACGGGTAGAGACTTATTTAGATTTAAAAAAAAAATCAGGATCCCAAATCAGAAAAAAAAAATCAGGGACTTATTTTCATACTCCATACAATTTTAGGGACCTCTAGAGTATTTAAGTCCAAGTTATAAACAAAATTTCGTAGAAAGCGAGCCTTTCTTATTCACTTCAAATTGTGGGATTTAGTCACTTGAACTCTAATTTTCGTGACATACTTGTTTTTTCTATAATCTTTATGTCGAGAAACCTAGTCCATCTATCAAGTATTTTTCACAAAAAGAAAACTATCATCTTTAATAAAAGCTTGTTTAATAGGCTAGTGGTGGTTTTATGCAGGTTCTTTCAGATAATACACTTATTAGACAATTGCAAAAGGAAGTTACCCGACTTGAAAGGGAGTTACGAAGCCTTGAACCTTCATCACAGTCAAGGTTGTCAAACTCTCGAGTTGACTCTTAGAATCTTACGATCCTACGTTCCTAGGTTTTCAAAACGAGTCAACTCGCAAGTAAACTCTACAATTCCAAGAATCGAGCAAACTCTTACTGACTCGGTAAATTAGCATAGACTCGCTATTCTACACCGAGTCTAGGAGTCACGGAGAAAACAATGTTTCTCTAAATTCCCAAATTTAATGGAGTAATTTTTTGAGTTTTTACAAAAAAATTTCAATAAAGACTGAGAGAAAAATAGGGTTTTTCGTCGCTGCTTCAAATTTTGAGCTATCTAAGACTTTATTATGAATTATGCACTCTTGGTACTTTGATTGTTTATTTATTTTATTAAAATCTGCTTTATTATGAAGTTGGATGTTGAATTTATTTGGTTAATATCTCCAGGTTGTAGTATATATTCTTTATATACCATTTAGTATGTATTCTTTATATACCACTGCCATATATTTTTTATTTTCATTAAACTTGGTATTCTTAACTGCAACAACGCATCTCATTTTCCCTTTCTGTAATGGATCAAATTCTGAGTTTTACGAGCGCGAACTGTGAAAGGCTAACCATTCACTTACCACTTTTTAAGCTATTTTTTTTATTTGAACACTACAGATTTTTTGCCTCATTACTTAAATACCATAGATATTTTGCTTGCTAGATGTTTTTAATTGCTTGCACTTTTTAGATGTTATTGCTTTAAAATCTTGCTTGCATGAGTTAAATATGAGGATTCAAGCCTTCATTGTTTATTTTAGCTTGAATATCCTTGTTCTCTTTTAGTACCCTTTCCTTGTTTTGTCAATTTACTCACTTATTGATGAATGCTTTGATTTAAACTTGAATATGCTTTTAAATTGGGGATTTATTAACTGAACTACTACTTTTTGGTTGATTATTGTGTTTGTTTGTTTGAAACATGGATGTGCTTGAAAATAGGAAATGGATAGATAATAGATTGGATTGTGATAAGCACGTGACTGAAGAATTTATGTCGCTAAATTAGCAAGGGAATTAGCGACAGACACTTCCGTCGCAAATAGGGACGAAGTGTTATGTTCTGTCTCAAATAGCGACGGACAATTCCGTCGCAAGTAGTGACAACCTGTTAGGTTGCGTCTCAAATAGCGATGGATTGTTCCGTCGCAATTAGCGACGGAAAAGAGCTAATACAACAAGCAATTTAGCGACGGAAATATATGAATTAGCAACTGAAATATTATGTCGCAGATAGCAACAGATTTAAAAATCCTTCGTTAAAAATTTAGCGAGGCCACTTTTTGCGACCAATTGTGTTCCGTCGCTAAACGTTTAGCTAGGAAATTTTCCTTATTTAGCGACGGATTTCTCCCTAGCTAATTTCTTTAAGTAAATTAGGAAGAATAACCCAGTCGCTAAATAAGGAAAATTCTCTTGCTAAATAAGGAAAATCAGGAAGAATCACTTTCAATACAAAAAATTCTTAAATTGAACTTTTGGTAAAACAAGAGTGCATTCAAAATAGTCATAACTTTGGCTTCAAATTATACCCAGCAAATCCCAACAGCATTGGAAAAATTTTATATAGCACCACATATCCACTATTGAGTAGCACCCCTCTGATCCCACTAAAATTTGTTTTAGCTCTTAAAGCTCCACCAACATTAAATTTCAGACACCCCAATGTCGAAGTACACCACGAGTTAGCTCGCACTCGAGTTGAACTAGTAGTGAACCTCAAAACCTACCACATTTATTCAATTATACAAGTAGAGTAAGGACATTTTGGCCATCCCACTTTACCCGCCCGTCAACCTAACTTTAAACATTTTCTTTGTTCATGTTTATCTCAGCAGGTTTGTCATTAAAAATTGCATCATTCTTGGCTAACTAGATTTCCCAACACATGGAGAAGGAAATTAATTCCCAATTCCTTTTATCAGACTGATGCGCCAAGCAATTCCACTCCGTTAATAACCTTCCACCAAATTGAGACTCCAACAACTCTCAAGACATACACCATAGATGCCAAAGCACAAGACACGAGCACAACATATGATAAGTACATTTGATCACCTTATCGCAAAAAATGTAGCTCCTTGCATCCTCAAGCTCCATACCGCGCTTCAAAAAATTTGCTTGGACGCGATTATATTTCTTCTCACCATTCAAAGGAATAAGGTGACGTTAGATGGGATAATCTTTAAGAGCATCTTAACAATGAAGTTCTCTTCCTTTTCAAAAATTTTCAGTTCCACCACTGAGCATATAAAGATTTGACTAAAAACACACTCTTTGAATCATATACGACCCAACACACCTAGTGACTGTTTGTGTTTTGATTCACTTGAAAGTAAAAGTATTTTTATCCAACCCAACTCAAGAGTTCAATTTGAAAAAAACTGTTTAAGAATTCGGGATTCTTACATGGTAAGACAATCCAAATGATACCAACCCAAAAACAAACATGCCCCTGGTCTTTCTTGTAAAGAGCAGGAACAATTGAATTAAGTAACTCCACAATGCCTCTTTTTCTGGGTATAGGGTCATCTTAATGTGCACATGTTGGCAAGTGATGCAAAATTGAACCAGGATATTTGTGCACACAAATCACAAGGGAAAATGATATCGTTTTACCTAGCGTGGGTCAATTTGTGGATCAGTTCAACTTTTCACCATTGGATTTAATGTTTTTTATTTGAACGGTCCAGATCAGCTAATAATAATAATAATAATTAATTAAATATATATAACTTTACTAAAATACCTCTCTGTCAATGCTTCCTTCAACTCCACTACCGTCCTTGAACCGCTATGCTGCCACCGCTAATCTCCCTCAGCCTACCAGCACCGCCACCATGGATCCACTAAAATCCCAGATCTGAAGTTGAAGCAACATTGCAAGCCCATCATCTCCACCCAAAGCCCCACTACCAAAAACTCATATCTAGAACTTCACCACGGTCAAATCTAGCTCGCCGGAGATGGAATTAGCCACGGTCATCACATCCACCCACACTAAAGCCACCCCCAACGACCAAATCCTCCACCCAAAGCCACCCGTCCAAACACCCATATCCAAAATCACATTAGCAAAACCCAGATCCGAAATTGCATGGCTTCGAGAGAAAAACCCAGATCCAAAATTGCTCATGCCTGATTTGTGTAAGCAGCAAAGAGAAAGGGAAAAGAAAGAGTGCGTGGCACAGATCTAGTTGTTGGAGATTGATTGTTGTATGAAGAACATGGGAGAGAAAGAGGATTGTTGAGGTATGGTGGATTGAGCTCTCTTCTCTCGGTTGTGCTAAAGAATTGTTACAATTCAAAAATAAAAAAGGAAGAAAAACAAAGGGGGGGGGGGGGAGAGAAACAGAACCAAAAAAGAAACGAAATTGAAGCTAAAACGCTGAACACAGGGGATGCAGCCAAGGCACACGGTTCCAACCCAGAAGAACCAACAACTACTACCATACCATTCCATTCCAGGCACCCAACTCAGTGGTGAACCCCAATTGTAATTCCATTATAGACACTAGCATGATGCTTTGATGCATAATGGTGGTAGCAGATGAAGAAAAGATGAAGAAAAAAGAATTTGAGCTCAAGGATAAACATGGAAAAAATTTAAGGATGAAGGTTATTTTTGACTTATCATATGTATAGTAAAATTGATCCACGGTGGGTCAGTTTGAAACTGACTCACGCTAGGCGCAGCCGAAAATGATATATTAACATTCGTATATATAGTGGAGATACTTAAAGTGAGAAAAAAGGAAGAAAGAAAAGTATAATTAATTAATGTAATATGTGTAAGAAGAGAGATGTAAAAACTAAAAACAAAATTGAGGTAAACTATCACAAGTAGCAACGAACTCCACGTTCAATGGCAAGTAAGTTTGACTAGCTATAGCAACTAAAACTTTATGAGTGCATGCAACTTGCACCACTTTGTTATAGCAGCTAGTATGTTGGATAAATCCACGGTTTTTCATACCGTTTTATTCACCTCTTTGATTTGTAGCCTTGGTGCCACTATTTCATAAGACTTCTTCATTGTATTTCTTTCTTTCTTTATTATTATTTTCTTTTGTTATTGAATAGTTTTGTTTTGGTAGATTTCTTCTAAATGGCTACTTTACTTCCATAAATGTTTAACCTTACTACCTTATTTGGCTCTACATGATGAGTTTTGATTCAATTCATACACATCCTTCACTTTTTTTTCTATCCCGACCCATATTCATATTTACTATGCCCCCGTTTAGTTATCAGGGTATTACAAGTGGTGGAAAGTGATGGCGCCAGTGATGATGGTGGTGCAGGTACTATAAGAGAGTAGCGCGATAAAAAAACCTAATTTTGGTTTTTAAAACTTAAAACTAAAACATCATGAACAGGGCTAATAGACATTTTCTGTTTTTCTTTTAGTTTTTAAATAATTTAGTTCTTTCAATCTCACAAAATATCTCATTTGAGCAACTTTTTTTATTATATTTTAAAGCTTAAATATGTTTTTAGTCCCCTCAAAACAACAAACTATTAATTTTAGTACCCTTTAATTCATTTGTTGATTTTGATCCCCACCATCTTCTTTTGTGGCAAGTTTAACCGCCACTAACACATTTTGTAGCCGTTTAAAACTGTCATTAATATTACAAAATAAAATGCTACAAAATATGTTAGTGACAATTTAAACCGCCACAAAATGAATGGAGGAATTAATAATTCATTATTTAATGAGACCAAAATCAAAAAATAAATTAAAATTGACTAAAATCAATATTTTTATTATTTTAGGGGAAAAAACATATTTATCCCTATTTTAAAATATAATTTTGAAAATTATTTCTAACAATATTTTTAAATTCAAAAAGTTAAGAAGGGAATCACATAAGCCTCCAAAATAAATATCAAATCAGCAAAAAAAAAATTACATTTTGTGACATTTTATTCATATGTGATAAACAGAAAATAAATTTTATGTTTTGAGAAGAAAAGATCATGAATTGATATAAAGAAATTCTTGGGAACAAATCTCCCCCAAGTGAGATTAAAGTCTGGCACCAGAAATAACAGAAAAATAGAAAAGGAAGACATCTATCGATTAATCCCTGCCAAATAAACTAAAATAATGAAATGCAACATATGCATATTGATGGATTTTCATTGTCTAGTTTATTCTTTTATACACTCAGAAGGCAGTCAGAAAATTGAGGTTCTCTATCAAATTGAAAGAGATGTGTTTTCATCTTGTAATCAAAAAATTGAAAGAGATGTTGTTATTCATATAATTTTCTTAAAACCATATTCATATTGTTCAATGGCGGATTCAGGACCCCGGGGTCCGGGGTTCAAATTTTTCCAATGAACATACTCAACTTCACAATACCAAAAAAATAAACAATTGCAATTTCTAATACAATACCAAATTAATAAATTGGGGATTGAGAAAACAGAAATTGAAAGTGAACATAGTCTAATTGTTATGTTATCAATATCTCATTTTCTCTATGCCCCATCTTGTTACTCGAGCAGCACAAAGCATTACATTATGTAATTGTTGTTCCCCACATCAACAAGAGAATCTCCAAAGACAAGTGGTTCATCTGAAGTTGAAATATTAGACAAGGAAAGAACTATAAAAACTTGAAGCATAAACTCAACCATAACTAGTTTATTCAACTGGATGCCCAATACAAAATATATAGAACAATAATCAATATAATGAAGTTTTCAAGCAGAGTCCTCTGTTTTTGCTTGATAGAAAGTGCACAAGGGAAAAAGAAAAAAGATTACAATTTCAAGTTACACATAAACAACCCTCTTAGAAGCCACACTTCCAAGAGGAAAACTAATCAATCTGCTAATGAACCCACCACTACTTCTATGAGTCCCAACAAAACTTTTAAGGATACCAACACCATACTCTGACACCTGTGAGACCACCTCCAATCCGCTCCCACAATGCAGCAAGATAATGAAACAAAATCTGAAAAAAGAATGGAACCAGTAGCAAAACAAACGACACATTGATCAGCTCATAACACAGCATTCGACCCCAGCAATTATCCCACAAGTCCACCAATACTGCCACCTCAAAATCACAATTAAGAGATGCAAATCAACAGATTTGAGTACCATCAAAGCTTTCCTATACATATAAAGCTTTCCTATACAAATCAATTTCCTTCCTCAAAGCAAGGAAATCAATTTCGTTGTACCTCAAAACCAACGACACCAGCATATAATTATATAAAGCTTTCCTATGCTCAAAGCAAACACACAAAATAATCTACAAAGTCCTATTTCCTATGCTCAAAGCAAGCAAACACGCAGACCTTGGATTAAAAAGCCAATCATAATTTGAAAACTTGAAATTCCTATTTCTTGCATCGTTTGAATGAAATTATGACATTTGAGGAAATCAATTTAGGGCAATCAAGCTTGAGAAAGGAAAAGAGAAGAAAGTAAATCAATTTAGGGAAATCAAGCTTGAGAAAGGAGAAGAGAAAGGAAATCAATTTAGCCATTTAGGGTTAGGGAAATCAGCCCCTGTGGTGTGGTGCGGCTGGACTGGTCTGGTGGTGGTGCGGCGGCCGGCGTGGTGGTGACCCAAACCTAGGTGAGAGACAGAGTGCTTGTCCGTGTGAGAGATATCAGAGTGTGTGAGAGAGAGAGAGTTTGTCTGACGTGATGAGTGTGTGAGAGAGAGGAGTTGCCGAGTTGGGGTCTAGGGTGCAAATTTAAATTTTCAGGGGGGTCAAAAAAAATATTATAAGGAGGTAAGTATGAATTTTTTTCTCGCTGGGCTCCATGTAGGTCCGCCCCTGATATTGTTAGAATATAATATAAAACTGATTCACCCAAATGGCTTACACTTTTAGATTATTTGATTGTTTGATATGGTATCAGAGTCTCTATGTCCAAGCGATCTATAATTCGATCCTTACTCTTCTCACTTTCTAATTAAAATGTAGAATTTAATTAAGCACATGGTAGACGGGTCTGTGCATTTATCCACGCTTAAAGTTCAAAGAGCACTTGTATGAGGGAGCGTGTTAGAATAATATAAATCATTAAAGTGACTTTTACCTAAATGGTTTAAGTTTTTGGGTTAATTGGTTGTTTAACACATATAACTTTTTAATTTATGCTTTGAGAATAATATAATAAATATGTGAATTGTGATTATTTTAAAACAAATTAGAAATAATATATTTGCTTTTGAATTTTAATGATATGGAATAATAGGCAAGTAATCAATCAAAGTTAAATGCACATGAAAAGAACCAATGATTATATACTTATATATACTCAGTTACTCTGCATTTTGAGAGTAAAAGAATCTTGATTCTTCTTATTTAGATGCATAAACATTAGTATTAATTCATTAACAGTTTCTTTTTGTCTAATTTTTATTCATTTTTTCTTCATTTCTATCTCTTCAATTCTATCACATTATCTATTATATTTTTTATTTCTCTATTTTTTCTTCTCTTATTCCACTAACACTATGTTTGGTAGAGAGCTATTGAAAGAAAGATAAAGAAAAGAGAGTTGAGGGAGAGACAGGGAATCACCCTTATTTAGTATGCATGACTGCATGAGTGAATTAGAGAGAGATAGCTAGTCTCCACTTTTTGTAGTTTCTTGTTTCAAAAGAGAGATAGGGATAGTATATTTTACCTCATTTTTCTATTTGATCCTTTTATCTTTATGATACTACTTGAATATTTATATAATATGATAAATTTGTGATTTGACTCAAATCAATCATTACTCTTTCTACTCTCTATTCAATTAAATGAGAAGAGAAAAATTCCACACTATTATTTCATTTCTATCTCTACTATACCAGACATGAAATAACCTATAAAATCTATTTTATTTTTTATATATCTTTCTCTCTATATATTTTTCTCTTCTCTATTTCTCTTCTTAAACAAACAAAGCATATTAATGTAAAAATATTTAGTGTGAACGAAACATGAATGAATAGAGCACCTCATGATTCAGATAACAAGGAGGAAAAGTTTGGTTGGTCAAAGTGGCAGTGCCACAGCTTTATGATGCACACATGCACCCCAAATCCCACGTGCTCCACTCACACATTCACATTGCCCTTGGTCTCTTTCATAATTTCATTATACCATCCCCATTACTCTCTGTTTGATTCTTTTAAAATTCAAATAGATGGCCCACATCTTAAAGATATTGACCCCATCTCCAACCTAATTCCTTTGTCTAAAATCTAGGACACATCATGACAAAAAAAAAAATATGAACACATTGATGGCTCACCTTACTTCTTCCTGGTTTTGCAAACATACATCAAAGGAGACTGACAATTTTAACATCTTAACTTATGACACTATTTCCATCCCTTCTATTTCAATAAAATTGGAAGAGAGAAATTTGAGTTTATCTCTTTCAGATTTACACTAATTATGTTAATCCTATAGAATAATATCTATAGCAGATGGGAAAGAAAACAACAATAGGGGAAATTCCATTATTTGCTAATGATGCCAACCTAATTTTCACTTAGATTACAGAAGAACTATTGGGTAGCGCACTTTTTTTAAACAGCAACAGGATTTGTATTAATATCAAATATCAATTATTTGAGATTCTTGAGGACCGATGTTTTCATTCAATTGAATTCTTTTGGAGGCGCTTGCGAGAAGAAATTTTTAAATTATTTCGGATAAGTAAGATTGAGAACGTAACTTGCTCATGTTTAGTATAATTAACTTTTACGCATTGTTTGATTGGAGAAGAATGGAGGGGAGGGGAGAAATTTTTAAAATCTGATTTTGTTTGGTTCAAACTTTAAGATGGGAGATGAGGGAAATGGAGGGGAGCAAAATCCCTCCAACCTCAATTTTTTCATCCCTCCAAAAGTGGGGGAATTAGGAGAGAAAATAAATTTCAGACAAAAACAATCCTGCACAAATCTAAAAATTTCAATTGTTTATCCTAGGGTTTCCCTTCTTTATTTCACGTTATTTCCTTCCTTCTTCATACCAACCGTTGCTGCCCTCCTCTCCGGTCTCTCTCCGCCGCCGCCTCTCTCGGCGTTTGGCAACATGATCGCGTTGAGTTCATCGCCAACGACCAGGGGAACAGAACCACACCGTCTTACGTCCATGTTAGATCTAGCGTCCATGTTTGATTCAGTTCTAGTTTGTTGTTATATTACGGACATGTTTGATCTGATGTCCATGTTAAGTTAAGTTTTGTTTTTTTACTTTTTGTTGGATTTACGTGTTTGATTCGGATTGGATTTGAGGACTTTTCCAATCTCTGTTTTTTAGTAACCAGATTTGGTTGATGTGTTTCGTATTCATTCCCTGTGGTGCTTGATATGATTTTGTTTGATATTATAATTGCTTGAACCAAATTCATTGGGTTTAAAAGTAATTTTAATTATAAAATTTCTTCCCTACTCTCATGAACTAAATAAAAATAAGTTATTTTTCCTCCCCTCCCTTCCTATGAACCAAACGTAATAAGTATTAAAATCTCTCCACTCCCCTTTCCTCCCCTCCCCTCGCTCCATTAAAATCCCTCTCCTCCCCTCCCCTCCTTTGAACCAAACAATTAGGGGTGTTCGCGGTTCGGTTTGGACCGGTTTTAGGTGAAACCAAAAACCGATCCAATCAAAATTCATTGGTTCGGTTTCAATTGATTGTTAGCAAAAAAAATTCCAAAACCGAACCGAACCGATCTGATGTTGAACGGTTTGGATCGGTTCGGTTCATCGTTTTCACAACTTTTTTTGGTAAATATCAATTCACAACTATAAATATAGAGCAAACACATATGATTCACAACTTAACTACGCATAAAAATGGAAAATCAATAACTCAATCATAGCTTAATCACAAATCCATAATCCATAATTCATAATCAACAACTTAAGTACTTAACAATGTAGAAATGCTTAAAGTAGTATTTAATATTACTACCATTACAAATTAATAATGGAAAGCAAAAACATAATAAGTCTAACAAACATAAAAAGTCTAACATAAACAATTTTTGTTCAAAACATTTCTTTAAAAAACACATGTATATATATATTTAAATATTTTATAAATAAACATTTATCATCGGTTCGGTTCATCGGTTCATTGGTTTTTAATTTTTCAAACCGTGAACCGAACCAATCTTCATTGGTTTTTATCGGTTTGGATCGGTTTTTAACCAAATAACAAAAAAAACCAATCCAATTGCTTTGGTTCGGTTCGGTTCGTCGGTTTCATCGGATCGATCCAATCCGATGAACACCCTAGCAAACAATAGCTTAGAAAAATTATTCCCAAGTATTATAGATTTTCAAACATGCAATTTATCTTATTTTCTTCAAGTTATTTTTAATTGACTTTTCTTTTTTACTTCAAGTTTTATACCTTTAAATAATTTAATTAAATACATTTTAAAAACACACCTGGAAATTGAACTTATTAGCCAAAAACTTTTTTAAAAGATGCCTTGGAATAACGTTCACATCATGATATTCCTAGGAATAATTTTTTTTTTCTAGAAATTATTTCTTAAGACTTTGTACTATTTATGTTCCCAATAATCAATGGGTGATTTATATGATTCATATTCAATTGGGAAACTAGTGTGGGTTAGGCCTTGAAAGGGAATTGATTGGATTCTTGCTATCTTAGGGATAACAACAGTAACCAATTACTTTTTACTAACTAATTGTGCTCATTAGTGTATTAATTATGGAATTGAATAATTTTGATAGATGGTACATGTCCGATGATGGTGAATTGGTGCGAACATTTAGAAGTGGTGAGTTCTCGAGTAGAGGTCACATAATTACAATGATTATAGGTATTTGACGACAATAATTGTGGAAGGTGTCAGGTAGTGGTAATGGTGTGAATGGTGCTTGAATGTAAGGATGGTGGGGGTTGTCATACAACGGTGGTAGTGGGTGATTAGGGGGGGGAGGGGGCGTCATACAATGGTAGTAGTGGGTGATTAGCAGTGGTGGAGTTGGAAGGCATTGAACAATGTCGCTAGTCATGGATATCAAGTGATGGTGGGAGCTAGATTGTGATGGAGGAAGGCATGCAACAAATATGTTTCATGGCTAGTGATGGAAGAGGGAGCCCAATTGATGCGGTTGAACTAATGTGTTATATATGTGCATATAATAGTGGAAGATGCCCAACAATTATGGCGATGGTGGGAGGTAACAAATAGTAATGATAGCATTGGCAAGAGGTGAGAAGTGGTGGCGGGAGATGCTAAGAAATTCTGGTGGAGAGTACTAAGCGATGGTAGTGGAGGGTGTCCGTCGACAATGGAAAGTTCTCAAGGGTATTGCTGATGGTGAATGATGGTTTGGTGGCATAGATTGTGGAAAGTACGCAACTATGGTGGTTGTTGCAGGGTTGGTAGGAAGCTGTTGTAGCAATTGTTAAGGATGTCAACTACGACAATGGTGGCTGCCAACAGTTGTGGATTTTTCTACATGTTGACACTAGTGGAGGATCAGACAGTGACGAGTGATGTTGAGTGATTGTGATAGTGATGTACGGTGTTCGATAATGATAGTGATGACAAAGGTGATGGTGAAAAGGGAAACATGGTTTATGATATCCTACCTTTTTTAAACTTACCTACACTTAGTGATAAACTTTGAAGTTGATCAAAGTGGCACAAGAAAGGGAGGAGTTTGAATTGTGCCATCCAAAAACTTGGATTTTCGAACGATTAAAAGATTCATCATCTTTATTGGGATCGCTTGGTGCAACGAAATTGTGAGAGTAGGGAAGAAGTCAATGAGCGCCTTCTCTTATCCTAGTTCACCCCCTGAACAATAGTGCTACATCCAGTCCTTGGCTATACCAAGATTTCACTAAACTCAAGTATCAGGGACTTCACCTTACAAGTATTATTTGACCCCTCCTTCTTCAGGCAAAACAAGTATTCTTTGATTACTGCCTCTTCAGGAGTATTATTTGGACATTGTCTCTCCAGGAAAACTAAGTATTCTTTGGACGCTGCATCTCTAGGTTAAATAAGTTTTTGTAGGAATCATCCTCACTAATTATTATTAGGACTCCTCCTTTACAAAAAGTTTAAAGGACTTCTCCTTCAACGATCTTTCTCAAGATCATTTCATTTACAAAAGTCACTTCTAGAAAGAGTGATGATAAATACATTTAGGCTTATGAACTATAAAGTATGTTTTCTCATATTTGACTCCTAGTGTATACTTTATGTTCAATTACATGAGAGAGTTACAAAGGATTTGACTCTTAAGAAAATCTACTCTTCATGTTGAAGCTGACGATGATTAAGATCTATTCATTTGAGTGTATCATCGACTTCTATAGTTGTGGGCTAAAGGCTTCTTTTCTTGAGCAAATTGGCTCTTTTAGTTGTGTGCCCATAAGCTTACTCTTCAAGTCTTCACTTCTTCCCTTTATACTTCTGAATCTTTTGTGAGAAAGATTATAGCTGTTTGAACTTGTTCTTCATGAAGATTCTAGCCGTTGGATCAAACGGTACAAAGTGTACTTGCGTCAGATGCGTAGTACTGTTTGATTGAGACCTTTTGCTGAAATGATGTATTCTGTCATCTAACAAATAGCATAGGTCTGTACTTCTATCTGTTGGTTTACAAATACGACAATTTGATAGTGACACCACGATTCCTTTATCTTCAACATAGCACTGTGTCATATCATGTGGCTTAGTCTTTGAAACTTCTCCACAAAGCTTTCTTGACTTCTTCTTCAACGGGAAGTGTACTTGATTTGACGTTGTAACTTTCTTTGAAAGTAAGCTTTGATTTCTTCTTCAGATTATCTTTTTTCTTCTGTCATCTTCCTTTTGCTTTAGACGATCTTTCTTCATCGTTCTTCTATTCTTCAGACGATGTTTCCTGCTTCAGTCATTCTGCTTTTTTCTAGATGATCTAACTGTGACATGAATAAGGTAGATTCTTGTAGGCGTAGACGATAAGCTTTGCTCCATTTCTTCATATCTTGCTTGAGAGAAAAAAGTGGAAACTTTGATGGTGACATCATTGTATTTGTTTCCTTGATCAACGTGCTTCATAGTGTATCACTTGATCTCTGCACTTGATCTTCTCCTCTAGCTTGTCAGAGATATTTCCATTTGAATATAGCGCTCTTTTCTCTGGACATATCTTCATTCGTTCAGTCCTTGAGATAGACGATGAATACATTCATGAGTGTGGTCTTCCCTTCAGACGATCTGATAGCTTGAGCTGTTCTTTACATGAATTGACTTGAAGCTTTGATTCTTCTTCCAAGACGGTCTTGATGTTTTTACTTTGCTTGTGTGGACTTTATTACGTCTTGATCATTCTTCTCTTGAGTGGGCTTCTTCTTTCTTTATCTTTCTTCTTTTCTCTTTCTTAGACGATCTGGTTGATTTGATATTCCTTGCTTGTATCGTCAGCCTTTGAAGCTTTTGACTCTTCTTGTCTAGGTGATCTTTGGTGTTTTGACTTTCCATGCGCGGAACATCTTGAGTGTTGATGTTCACTTCCTTTGAGTAGACAAGCTAGCATATTTGATACTTATTTGCTAGTGTAGTCTGCATTGTGGGTTGATCGTTCTTCTCTTCTCTTGAGTCTGTCGTCTTCATGCATGGTCTTATGCTTTGGATGTAGGACGATGAGGGATGAGAGACATAAGTGTGATTCCTGAAATGCAATTCACATGTTATATTTCATCGCACCACTCATACTCTTGAGAATTGTTATCAGTCAAAATATGATAAACAATATATCTAAACTTGATCTGATAAGTCAACATGATAAGTTTATCCTTCTTCTTTGGGATACATGGATAAGTTTATCCTTTTTTTTTTTTTTTTTTTTTCTGATAACAGGGACGTCGTTCGTGTACTTACTAATAATGTGAATGTAATTGCATTTTGGAATCAGGATGCAATTCTTTGTATTCGTTTCATGTTTGGTTGGGGTGGCAAGTAACCCTTTTTGTGTGTTCCTAAAGAACTCAATATAGTAGCTGATGCTTTGGCTTGAGATACAACAATGGTTGGATCATCATTTCAGATTTGAAGGCTTCCTCCTTTTGGT
The DNA here is from genome assembly GCF_012489685.1 of Lotus japonicus. Taxonomy (NCBI): domain Eukaryota; kingdom Viridiplantae; phylum Streptophyta; class Magnoliopsida; order Fabales; family Fabaceae; genus Lotus; species Lotus japonicus. Next base: position 105,203,417 of record NC_080041.1, on the reverse strand, counting down.
GTTGCCACTTGGCTTTATCGAAATGTTTTAGTGTAGTTTGTCTTGGCGTCTTCTTTCCAAATGTTAAAAAAAAGAAAAACTCAACAAACACATTATTGAAATAGAATATGCTTAGCCCTATCATATCACTCTTATTTAAACCACCAAGCAGATCTTTTTTTTAAGGTTACCAAATAAATAATCTTAAGAGGTTGATCTAGTGGAACATGATAGAGTATCGTACCTAATAATTTGTAGGTTGGAACATCCGCTAGTCCCTTCAGGTCCGGTAAATGTAAGTCTTTTGTAAGTGCTCTTTGAGGCCAACAGTTTTTCCTGCCTTAGACTAGAGCACCATCCCCTCACCCTAATTTTCCTTTTTTTTTAAAGTTACCAAATTAATAAAATGATAATACTTTGTGTAGACTTCCTATACAATATTGTTAATTATTAAAAATATTTAGGGTTATTCTTTTCAAATATTTCTATATATTTATATCTAAATTTTTTATATTATTAATAATTTTATTTAATAGTTTTTTTATTAATTGAAAATATTACACTATTTTTATTCATGGCTTATCAAAAAAAAGTATACTATTTTTATTAATAAAAAGGTTTTCATATTTCTTATAAAAAAAATTAAATTAGAAAAAAGGTTAATCCTCAAATTAGTCATTGTCTTTGTAAGGCTGTTTGAGATTGGTCCCTCATCGGAAAATATTGTGTATATGGTCCCCACGATTGCATCTTGTTTGTGTCTAAGTCCTCGCCGGAGGGCGGAGCTCCGACGAGCTTGATGACTGACATCTCGAAGCTGACGCGGACTAATGACTGGATTAATGAGACATTATGTAGAATTTAATTTTTTTAATTCAAAAAACTTAAGAAAATTAATACAAACTAAACCCAACTAATTCCCTTAATTCTAAATCAGCCCCCAAATCAAAATAAACTCCAAAATCAAAATCAATCCTCAAATCCCTAAATCAAAATCAACCCTCAAAGCATCAAAATTCATTTCATGTTCATATTCATCTTCATCAAAATCATCTTTCAAGTTCTTCACCTTCATCAGTGTTTTGCTCAGTTCTCAAACAGGTCCTTAGTTAATTCTCAACTAAAACATTTTGATTCATTCTTTATGGAATCTTTTGTTTTGTTTTTGTCAGCATGTTAGGTTACAAAATAGCACTTTTTTTTTAATAAGCAAAGAAAATATATTGAATGAAGTACAAGGGTACTTCAACCCAATACAAAGAGAAAGAGTGAAAAAGAAGAAGTAATGGAGAAGAAAAATCTCATAACCTAAAGACCCCCCGCCCAATGGAGGCACAACTTAAATAGCACATGGTAAAATTTATTTTTTGGCACATTGGCCTAACGTTAGTTGAGAGTTATGAACGATCATCCGCAACACTTTCAGAAGAGCGTTTGCATGCGGCCCATAAAAAGCAACGTCCATGTTTTCCTAGATTGCAGTATTCCCTAATCCAACTCAATCGTGGAAAGCAAGCCCAATTAATGTACTGCATAATGAAATGTATGTATTGTAACAAAAATAAATGTACGTATGAAAATATTAATGGATTTTATACATGTTATGTATGTCTTAGTAATTTGACATTTATATGTTATATATTTTACTTTATTTTATATAAACAAAATTATTCCTTTAATTTATTTTTATAATAATATTATTCCTTAGGGAATGTGCACTATTTTTCCTTCACTAGTTTTTTTTCCAAATGAGTTTTTCTAATAAGGATTTAATGAGATTTTTTTTTTCTTCTAAATCTGGTCTTTCAAGAGGCTGGATCTTGTGATTCGAATTGTATTCGTGCTCCCGCAATTTATGAGAGGGTCGCTCTCATATATTTTTTCTCATTCAATAAATTGTTAAAAAAATCATCTCAAATACATTTTTTTGCTAAATTTAATTGCATTGATATATTTATATTTACTAAATCAGACCAAACCGACCCTTTGACCAGTTGAATAAAAAGTTGAACCTAAGGTCGATCCAAAACAAAGGATGACAATTTAACTTGAACTTGTAGGACCATCGTGAACCAGACCCGAGTTGATGGAGATAACTCGCTTTGGCTGGATTCGGGCATAACCTAGTTTTCAAAACTGGGTTCAAGTTTGGTATTAGTGATACTTGCTCCCAAACCTAGACCTGAACCCACTCGATACACATAAAATTGTGAAACTACCCTTATATATAAGTTATGGTTTTCACAAAAAAAAACAATTATCGTATTAACTCTTCCAAACCTCAGACTTTCACAAAAGCTATATGTTTTACAAAAGGAAAATGCATATTTAAGTATCAAGTCGGGGAAACCTTAGACTCGACGAGTCTGGAGGATAATGTTTATTTTTCTTAGCTTGTTGGATTTAGGTGTTTTGAGTTTGGGTATGAAGGTTTGAGATCAGGTGTGGGGAAGGTAAAACTCAATCCTGACCCACCTCGTTACTATTCCTATCCGTAATAGCCACAAAATCATGGGCCAATAATAAGAACTGGACAAACCAATAAAAAAAAGCTAACATGGTGAAAATCGGTCGATTTTATCTAACTCTTTTTTTTTGTTCATAATTAAGAAAGATACAATATATCATCAAAGAATTGATCCATTAATTTTTGCTTGACCTAGCTCTACCACTTGAGTTATAATTTAGGGACATCTAACTCTTGATGAACTAAGAAAAATGAAAGGTCCATATTGAAGAAATTAATTTACTAACAATTAATAACTAACATTTACCCATAAAAAACATAAAAGTAAATCTTTTAATTTTATTTTTACATTGGAAAAATAAATTGCATAGGGATTTATCCCTGAACCTCCTCACTCAACTAAGAATATTTATATCTTCACACCTCATTTTTTAGGTATGGAGAGGTGAAGGAAGAGAGAGATATGAAGAAAGAAGAGAGAAAACAAAGATATAATATGTGATTTGATTGATGGAAAAAAAAATAATAGAAAATGAAGGTAAAAAAGGAGTGAAGATGTGTGTTTATATCATAACTCATTTTTTTTGTTACATCAAGGAAAGAAAAGAAAACAGCAACTAAGAAACTAAATCCTGGCAAAGCAAAGACACCACCGAAGACGGAGGTAAGCTCCAATTTCCAAACTTTTGAATCCCAACCTTCCTGAACCGCAAGTTTCGCTAGTGCATCCGCCACAACATTCCGATCCCGGTACATAACCAAGCGTTACATCCCAGCTCCTAGCAAGCAAATCTCGAGCCACAATTATCTCCTGTCCATGCCAATAATCTTGCACATCACTATATTGCTGAGGAGCACTTGTAAATTCAAACAATCCAGATTGCAAATACATAACTCATTGTATAAATATTATATTATAATATTATTGTGATATATTTTTCTCCCGTTAAGTACGGGGGAAATATCTAATCCCTAATTTTCACAATCTCAAAGTTTGAATGATGGTTTTCCAATTATGCTAGTGACATAGCCTAGTTTATTTTAAGCTTTCAGTTCAGCCACAAGTTGATGTTTGTATTGGTTTCCTCTTCCTCTGACAAATAATTATATCTTTCATTATCAGTGAAAATCCACTGTCTTTGACTATTAAAATTATCACCAGAATGTGTTGTTTTATGAAGACACTGCATGCCATGACCATGATCACAACCGCCATTATCTCCAGTTCATCATCGCTTCCGTCATCTAGCAATCATTGCTTTTTGCTCGTAATCCAATCACGTTCTGAAATTATTATTTTCGGGCTGAAGTCACGTTTTGGAATTAATTATGCATTATTCTCTCTGTTCTTGTATACTTGTTCGACAAGAAAAAAACCAAATAAATTAAGTAATGAAATTGATTTTTTTTTTGAAACAAATGTAATTGATTTTATTGATTCTCAAAATATAAAATGTATTATGTATTTTTTCATCCATTTTACTCTTTTGAGTTTTATTTATCACTATATCTTAGCTTTTTTTTTTTGAATAACACTATCGCTTATCATTATTCCCTCACATTCTCTCATCTGTTTGATATTTAATTTTAAAAGAAATGAGACAACTTATTGCAATAGAGTATTATTGGAAATAGATGTTTACTGTTATTTTGAAATCATAATTGAGTGACAATTAATTTTTTTTTCCCAAAGTGATCTTAAATAAAAATGGAGAAAGTAACCAATTATTAATTGATCTCACTTTGATACCATTTTAAATAAAAATGTATTGAGTTGTATGAAAAATTATGAATTACTAGTGGTAATTAAAAGATAAGACAAATTTCGAGAATTAAGTATGTATATATATATGGACTGATATGGGCGGACCAGATCATTTTACTTTGGGCTTATTATTATCATGTAACAAATGGGTCGGGCAACCCATGGTCCAGTCGGGCCAAAACCCAAGCTATAAATAAAAGAGGATCGCCCAAGCGGCGGGGACCCTATCATTTTACGCAATTTTCTTAGTTTTTCACTTACTTCGTTTGCTCTCAGTTTGATTAGCCCACGTTAAGGTTCTATACCGGAACATTGGCGCCCTCATCTTCTTCTTCTTCTTCCTCATCGCCAGTATCAGGGCTGACCAACTTGCCATCAACAATCCTAGCATAAGGATCGGAACCGACAAGGTTGATGGAAACTTGAGGATTTAGGAAAAGAATCTGTTCTTTGGCTTTTAAAAATCCAGCTTCAAATTGATCAAGGACGGAATTCTTCAGTTCAGAAATTTCAGAATGTAACTTAGAATTTTCATTCTTCAATTCAGAGTTTGCGGAATTAAGGTGAGTGACTTCCGCCTTGGATTTCGTGAGTTCTTCTTCCTTAGCTTTCTGGGTGGCGTTCAAATCTTCGGCATGTTTCTTCAAGTGTTCATTTTCCAGGGCCAACTCTGCGGCCTTCTTCTCATTCACTTTGTTGGCAGAATCCAACAATTTCATAGTAGCCTTCATCTTTAGGATTTCCCTTTCTTTATCTTCTAGTTGTTTGGCGGAATTAATCCCGTCAAAGCCAGCGGTCTCCAGGTCAACCATTTTTGAAATAGCCGCAATTTCAAGTCCTTTTGTCATGATGGCTTGGCAGGCCTCCTTTAATCCGATCTTTTTGATCTTTTCCCGGTCCGCCTCAAACACCAAATTCGTTTCCACTAGCGAATTAAAGTCAATCTTGGAATCCCATAGTGAGGTTACCTCTTCAGAAGTGAGTTCTTCAAATTCCTTCAGCAAGCTTTTCCATGTCGGGGGCGGAGCGCTTGAAGACCCACCTTTGTGTGCCACATTTTGAGGATTACCCTTCACCATGAATTTCTCCATTGAGGGCTGAGAAGAGTTTTTCCCTTTGGTTGATTCAGGTGTTTCATTCTTTCTCTTCTTCTTTTGAGGGCGATTCGACTCGGTGCCTGAATGACTAGCATCAGCGTCTATCAAAGTTTTCGTCGGGTTTCTTTTTTCCCTTGCAGCTTGTTGTTCCCGACGGAATCGGGGGATATCATCATCAGAGAGGCGAGTCATTTTAGCTGAAACAGAATAGTAACGTTAGACACAAAATCAACACTTGAAATACAAAGACGTTGAAATTTAAGAGTCTTACCCACATATTCACCCAATCTGTTTTCATAATGGGCATCTAGAAATTCAGTGAGATTCAAATCAATGCTAGATAGAAAGGTGCAATCCACCATTTCCTCAGGGGTAAGGGAATCATCAAGAAGTTTGATGATAGCTTCATAACGCGTGGTCCAGTAGAAGGGGAACTTTGGGCTTCCATCATTGAAATAAAATACATCCTTGCACTTCTCGGTTTCGTTTAGCCTAAAGAATTTCCCTTTGAATTGTTTGTAGTGACTTCTAAACAAGGTAAATAGGCCTTTTCCCCTAGCGGCGGCTAAAGAAAGATATTCGCCTTTTATGCTTCTACTACTGGTTTCAAAGAAGTAGAAAAATCTATTGCTAGTGGGTTCGATACCTAACACTTGACACAGAAGTTCGAACACCCTGAGGTATGCCCAACTATTACAGTGAAGTTGTGTCGGGGCAACATTCAACAAAGTTAAGACGGAGCAAGTAAAATCTGAGAGCGGGAGTTTATATTTTAGGTCAGAGAAGATACTTTCAAAGAAATAGGTGTGGTTTTTTCCGTTAAGGTCAGGAGCCCCAAAACAACAAGGTTCAGTAGGTAAACAGGGGACTATGTCAAGGTACACATCTTGGCCGACAGAACGAAAAGTATTTTCAGTGATTAAATCCATTATAGTTTTAACATTGCAGAATTTGGTAAACCTAGTTTTGACTTTGCTAGTAACCCACATATCGACTGCAATGGTAGAAGTTTTAGAAGCCTTAGAGACTTTACGGGTGCGTTTTGCATCCATTTTGAAAAGAATTCCTGAAATTATAAAGGATTCAGGAGTTATGAAATATAGAGGGGTAAAATTTGAGTTTGAGTTGCGGGGAAGAGTAGATTTTAAGATTGATTTGGATAAAACAAGAAGATGAAGAAGGTAAAGTTTTTAGATGAAATATTTAGTGTAGAAAGAGGGAAAAAATTCATGAGTAGACTGAGTGAGGAGTGCTTACCAGTGAAAAAGATGTGATGAACTTGGCTAATATGGAAGAGTTCTGGCAATGTGGAAGAACACTTGTAGGTAAATGAAAGAAACTTTGTAATTGCAGAAGGATAGTAGAAATTTTGAAATGAGAGAGTGAAATGGTTTGGGGTAAAAAGGACTGCTATATATAGAGAAATGGTAGAAGATGAAAAGGTGTGTTGAAAGGGTGTGGTTAAAAGCACTTAAGGCAAACGGCGAGCTTGCGCGTGGTTTGTGTGAATCCACGCGTTCATTCAAGCCACACATTCGAATTCATCGAGGCGGTGAATCAGCGCGCCATAAAGAGGCGACGCTTGGTAAAAGGGTAACGTTTGAACGGAGAGTGACGTCAGTTAGCAGGTATACGCGTCGTTTCGAAGAGGTAGAGTCGTTTCAGAGAAAAGCTACTCTATGAGTGGGTTTTAAATGCACATCTCAATTAATGCGAATAGCATAGCCTAGGTAGACTTTATGCATTGCAAGTTTCAAGATATCTGTGGTATATTTGTGAGGATTGCAGTAGGTACAAAAATCTGGAAAGTGATTGATTTTGTGCACAGTGATTGAGGTGATGAGTGAAGTGTCATCTAGACATCACGTGCCACACAGAAAGAGTTATCCTTATAATGATTAGCCTAACATTGTTTACTTTGTGGTTAGCCTTATTTTGTTGAAGCCTGTGCGCTCATAAATTTATTCACATTGTACACGGGCGCACCAGGAGTTGTGGGCCTGAATAAGACACTATCGTTTTAGTTCTAAAACATCAGTGTCTTGTGGGCCTGTGGACTGATATGGGCGGACCGGATCATTTTACTTTGGGCTTATTATTATCATGTAACAAATGGGTCGGACAACCCATGGTCCAGCCGGGCCAAAACTCAAGCTATAAATAAAAGATGATCGCCCAAGCGGTGGGAACCCTATCATTTTACGCAATTTTCTTAGTTTTTCACTTACTTCATTTGCTCTCAGTTTGATTAGCCCACGTTAAGGTTCTATACCGGAACAATATATATATATATATATATATATGAGATGTATCTTATGAGAACGGTAATCTTATATATATATATATATATATATATATATGAGATGTATCTTATGAGAACGGTAATCTTATATATATATATATATACTTTGAGGACACTATTGACAAACTGCTGCGAATTTCTCTTGGGGTACTTTAAAAAAAAACTTATCTAAAGGTTGTTCACTGCCTGTTCGGTTGTTGGAGGTAAACACTGCTGACAAACTATTGCAAATTAGCTATAAAATTAGTCAATTCACAGTTAATGGGTAGCTTTTCTTCAAACATCTATTTTGCTGCGATCTATTCAAATTACAAACCTTATTTACATTGTGACATATTTTATGTTTACAAGTTAAAAGTGGTGTACCGCTACACACCGAACATGCGGTAAATGCTAGATAAAACCGTAACTTTTAAATAGTTTTATGATAGTTTTAACTGAAAATATAATTCTTGAAAATGCAAATGGAAGTAGAAAAAAATATTAAAAAACAAATAACTATAAAATAACTAGCTCTTTGCAATTGAAACTACAAAGAGAAAAAGCGAACATGTGGTTGATTGATACACAAGCATTTTACCATCATTTGTAAATTAAGTGATTTGTATTTATGTTTAACTTAACATGAATCCACATTGAATATAATATGGTTAAATTTTGTACCTTAGATTCGCTTTAAACTCATCACATATAAAATTCTATCTTCTTTGTTAGCCAATTGAGTTATGCAAAATCACGTTTAAGTTTGGATCATGTTTACTGGTGATTTTGGTAAACAAATAAAAGAGAGCAATTGTGAAGTTCTTTTGGTGAAAACGCTATCAGAAGTTTAAATTGAAAATGAAAAAAAGATTTAGGAACATAATTGTTTAAAAGAAACGTTGCAAGCAAAAGTGCAGAAAAACAAAAGTAATTAACTGAGAAATAAACTTCATTGATTCAAACAAAAGGTGCAAAGCTTTGATTACAAAAGAAAACATTGGGTCGAAAATAAAGGGTGGTTCAAACAACTACATACTCAGTGTCAAACTCTTGTGGCTCATGAAGTCTCTTTGATTCAGACATTGGAGTTTTTTAAGTGTTTCTGAGTTGTGAAAATTGTGAACCCCTCTCCTTTGTCCGATTCTCCTATTTATATGCTCCTTTCTTCAAACCGCCGGTCTTCCGGAAGCTGCCCACGATCTGGCTTGCGTTTCCCGCTCATTCTACCATTGCCCACGTTCTCCAGAAACCCACGTTCTGAAGCTGGGTGATGGTGGTAACCGCTAGTCGAATTGCTTCCCTTAAGTAGCTTTGTTGTGAAATCCAGCTTTGTTGGTTGATGGCGAATGCTAAATTATGTCGACATGTGCTTGTCGAGAACATCACTATTTTACACTTAGCCACTTTGAAGCTGGCATTGACTATGAATGTAGCTATTTTCTGCACATCCACTTCTCCTCTAGCTTTTCGACTTTGGTGAAAATTCGAGCTAACAGATCAATATTAAACCAAAGGTATACTTAGCTAGCCATGTGATTCTGCCACCCATGTGTAAGATCAATAACTTTTTTTTTTGTCTTGACCAAGGTATCTTACCGTCGACAGCCGTGAGACTAATCCCTCGCCCACAATCAGCGCACTAAGCGGTAGGGGATCAATAACCATTTACCAATATGCAATTGTACCTAATAAATGCTTGATTCCAATAAAAACACAAGCCTTCAAGAAATGCTTCCAACCAATTGCTACAGTCCAAACATGTTTAAAAGTAGCATGCATCTTGGACGTTAAATTAATCATTAATTCTTTGTCTCTTGAGTGGAGGGGACCGGTGAAAAGTATGAGAAAGTCCTTCCATTCAAAAAGCTGGATTCAGGGCGAGGCGATCAGGCAAGAAGCTTTTTTGAAATGGCCTTTAATTTGCTTGGAGCTTAACCAATATTCTTCTGGTCATAACTCAAACAAATTAAAGCAGAAAGAAAGATGGCAAATTTCCACTAGTTCTAAGATTAAACTTGGATTTGAATGATCCCATACAAATCGATGTGAGATCAGTTAGCTAGTCAGTTCAGTTGGGAAGCTCACATATTGCAGAAAACTAGAAAGTTGGGCGTAACAATTGGACTTCACACAAAAAAACAGAACTTCACAAGGAAACTCACATGCTAATATAACTTAAAAATCACTTAATTGCACTTTCAGTTTCTTATCTATCGAGTGAGGGAATGGGTGTTCGGATAGAGAGTTTAAGGACTGAAAATCAAACGCCAAAACTTAAGAGACTGTAAATCAAAACTTGATTTATATTTACAAAAATGCAAGAACTTTTTTAGAATACTATAATTATCTTGAAATTATCTGGAAATACTTGCTATATAACAAGTAAAAAAGGATTAACGGTGTCCTCTCGAAACTTTTAGACATCACTATAAAAAATAAGACATGTAATACCTAAAGTTGATATATTTTTGAATAATGATTCATGAACCACTGAATAGTAAAACACCCCTAAACACCCTTTTTTCCTACGGATTTGGCCAAATAATACACTGAACTAACCACCTAAATACACATGACTAACCATAAAGCACATAACCGTGTAAAGTTGAAATTCCTAAATTAGGGATTTAGCCAAATAATACACTGAACTAACCACCTAAATACACATGACTTAGGAATTTCAACTTTACACGGTTATGTGCTTTATGGTTAGTCATGTGTATTTAGGTGGTTAGTTCAGTGTATTATTTGGCCAAATCCGTAGAAAAAAGAGGTGTTTAGGGGTGTTTTACTATTCAGTTGTTCATGAATCATTATTCTATATTTTTAGAGATCCAATTCATAAATTACAAAACAGTAATAACACACTCTATACACTTTATTTTTCTTTTATAATTACATCACATTAGACATAACACTTATTATTTATCTCTAATATCTTCTTATGGTGTTTATGTATATATCTTTTTTTTGGTACGAGTTTATGTATATATCTCTGCAAAGTTTACAATTTATATTTTTCCAAAATAAATAATAATTTATTCGCAATTAACTAGGTGATAAATGATTAGTCGACTAAAATGGAATGAACACTTTTTTTTTCTCTTGGTTTGAAAATATCAATAATCATCACTGAAAAAGCAATGACAAGACACTCATTGACTTGAGGGTGTTAACCTAACCCGGTAATAGAATGGAATGATAAGACTCTAATGACCTAGAAATGATTTTCTGATGTCTAACCTGGCCGGTAATTAATTGTGTAGGTAAAGTAACCGGCCAGCTAGCATGAATGTGATAAACAACCACCTGACACAACCCAAAGTACCAAAATGTCTCCTGGATTGTGAAAATTGCTTTTTCTCTGCACATGAGCTTGTATATGGTGGTTGGGGTGGTACGGAGCAAGTGGAAAATCTTATTAACTATCCCAAATTCATTCACATAAATATGTATAAGTGGTGCGTTAGATATCAGCTTATTCAAGAAAAATATCATAGTCCTAGCACATGGTAATTGTGTGCACCAAACCTTTCTATCCTCAGTTCGGCTCGAGTTTTGTAGTTTCCCAATTAGGAAGGTTGGAAATTACGACTTGTTGTTAACACTCAAGCACTTGTTCTCTTCGTTGACATCCAAAAAAATAACTAATGGTTTCACTTAAAATAATGTGAAAATAATAGTGGCTAACTGGGTTGTTTATATTTTTTGGTAGTGTGGGCTCTCATTCATACTTTATACACGTCCCCGTGGGATAGCTCAAGTGGTAAGAGTTAAGGGACATAAGGGTAGGGGAGGGGAAGGTTCAGAGTTCGAATCTTGGAAGAGAAATATGAAGAGATTTTCTAACTTACTAACAACTAACCACTAACATTTGCCTATAAAAAAAAAATATACTTTATACACGCAATTCATCTTTCTAAAATTTGCACATTTAGAGATTAAGTTACATATTTTGCGTGCGATTTATTTTCCTGCCGCTTATGTTCTCATCCCCCTAAGTGTTATTCTCCTGCATGTTGAAGTCTTTGTTCCTTGTCTCGAATTCTTTAGCGAAGAACGAATGGAATCAATGAAGCCTCTCTAATACCATAAGTTGTGAAGTAAGAACCATCATCCTCCCCAATTGTGTTTCGATTTTCACCGTCGCATCTTCTATTTCTTCCGTCACCTCGCATGTGCTCTCATTCTCATACTGTTTTGATTCCGTTCACGAAATCATCTGTAAGTTATCCGTAACTAAAATCATATTGTTGTGGTCATAGAACAAGGAATGGTGGCAGAATGACTCAGTGGAATGATGAGACAAGCAACGAGGTTGAATCTCTTCAAAGGCTTCAAAGTAGGGCAACAAGGAGTGGAAGTCTCGCTTTTGCAGTTTGCCGATGACACATTGTTCGTGGGAGAACCTTCAATCTAGAATGTACTTGTTATGAAAAGTATGCTAAGATGCTTCGAATTAATGTCGGGCATCAAGATAAATTTCTTCAAAAGCAAGCTAGCAGGTGTGGTCATGGATGGGGATGATACAATTTGGTATGCGAGAATTCTAAATTTCCGGATTATGGAGGTGCTGTTTGTGTATTTGGGGATACCGGTGGGAGCAAACCCTAAAAAAAAGGTTACTTGGGAGCCGCTGATCACCAAGCTTAAAGGGAAACTTTCTTCGTGGAAGCACAAGTCTCTCTCTTTTGGGGGTAAAATTTTCCTCATAAGGAGTGTGCTCTCATCAATGCCTCTATTCTTTCTCTCTTTTTTCAAAATGCCTAAGTGTGTGTGTGTCTAACTTGTGCAACTTTATCATGAAACAATTCTTGTGGGGGAAAGAGGAGGACAAACGAAAAGTAGCATGGGTGAAATGGAGCCTAGTCTGTCGGCCAAGGGAAGAGGGTGGATTAGGCATTAAGAACTTGGAGCGGTTTAACTAATCTTTGCTAGGAAAATGGCGATGGCATCTTCTAGGAGGCACGAGAAAGCTATGGAGCAGAGTGGTGATGGCTAAATATGGGATAGGTGATCAGTTGCATGGAGAAATGAGGGAAATTGGAGGCTCAGTTTGGTGGCGAGACCTTTGGTTGGCTAGTGAAGGGGAGAACAATTGGTTTGAGAGTTGTGTGCGCATAAGAGTGGGAGAGGGTGGTTCTACACTGTTTTGGGAAGAAAGATGGTTGGAGGGAGAGGTAAGTCTACAACAAAAATATAAAAGATTGTATGAGGTTTCCCTACAACACAACTACACAGTTAAGCAAATGGGGATGTGGGTGGGTGAGGTTTGGACATGGAAGCTCTCTTGGAGGCGAAATCTATTTGCTTAGGTGATTAGCTTCCTGAAAAAACTCTTGAGGGATTTAAGCGGGAATAAAGAGAGGGGAAAAGGACTTTTGGGTGTGGGAAGTTGCAGCTGATTGAGGATTTTCAGTGAAATCAGCATATGAAACTCAATTGGAACCGCTGCAAGAAGAGACCAACCCGATTTTCAAATCGCTTTAGAAGATAACAACACCTTCCAACGTGCTTTCTTTCACTTGGAGGACACTTCTTGATAGGAATTAAACCAAAAAGAACTTGAAGAGAAGATGTATTCTTCAACAGGGCCCTCAGACTTTGTGTATTTTCTGCAAAACCCATGAGGAAACTTCAAGTCACCTTATTTTTTCATGTTTCTTTGCGTGGAGAATTTGGATGAAAATTTACAAGTGGTTGGGAGTTATCATAGTCTTTCAGGAGGACACTCGATCCTACTTTGAACAACATGGTCACCTTGTCTTTCAAAGCTATGAATCAAATTGTCCGATTTGGATCGCTACAATTTGGTCAATTTGGATCCATAGAAATGAATTGTTGTTCAAGGGAGGACAAGTAGATGAGGAGAAGAATGTTAGCCTTATTCAATACAGATCTTGGAAATGGCTTTACAGTAAAAAGAAAGACTTCAAATACTCATCCTATAAATGGATTTGAAATCTTAGTGGTTGCTTAGGAATAAACAACAATTGGAAGCAGAACTAAGTTGTTGAGACCGCAGGCAGTAGTGAAAATTGTGGCGGTTAACCGTCATTTTATACAACAAATGAAAAGGTACAATGTGCATATTACGGTGGTTAAGGCTGCCATTTTATACAACATGTATACGGTGGTTAAAACCTTCATTTTATACAAACAAGAATAGACACATTGTGCATATTACGGAGGTTGAAACCGTTGTTTTATACAACACATGAAAATGTATAAATATGTAGTACGCTGGCTAAAACTTGTCATTTTATACAATAGTGACTTACGACGAATGCGCTTTACCACAAACTCGCAGTTTATACTAATGGTGGAGCTAATTACGGCGGTTTGGGAAACCTGCGTTTAAGGTAGATTGTGGCGGATAGAACCATTGTAATTTATAAAATAAAATCCACAAATAGTGTTTTTTATTGTGCCTTTGGTGTAAATGAGACAAAGAAATATAAGATGAAATGAATGTAAAAAAATATAACTAGTAAGTAATTTGAATTTGGAGAAAATGGAAAGAGAATGAAAGGGAAAGTAGAGTAATGTGAATGACTATGATGGATAGTAAGTATTTTATCTGTCACTTATAACATTTTCTGATTCAGAGTGGCACCTCTTTGACTCTTGTTTACTTCGGGTGCCTACTACTATTTGGTTTTCTTAGTTTCTGCTGTCGTTATTCTCAATGCCGGGATGAGGGTTTGTGTGGCCCGTTTTGATCCTTAGATCTCTTCTTTACATATCGGTCCATGTTGGAGTTCCCTTTCGTTTGATTTTGGGTTGCGGGGTTTAGGTTTATTGGGCTTAGATGCTTTTTATCAGGATTGTGATCCATACATTTTTTTCTAGGCATTCTGGATTATTAGGCATTTTACCTTTCATGGTTGGGGTTTTATTCAATCTTTGCAGCAGATTGTATCTTGTTGGAGCTTTGGTTTTTGCCATCCTTTTGGTTGGCTATGTTTTTTTTTTCTTTTCAGGTAAGCAAAAAATAATATGTATAGGGAATACTATGGGTATTTCAACCGAGTACAAGAAAGGGGAAATGTTAGCAAAGAGCTAACCAGAAAAAGAAAAGCGCACTCAAATAGTCTACCCCAACAAGAAAGAAAGACTAATAAAATAGTAAAAGACAGATATAGCCTTAAACCAACAGCTGAATGTAATGCTCCAATTGGCTAGGTAACTGTACCTATGTTGTTGAGAGAGGTTGCTTCTCAACATTTTCTATTGATTAATATATTTCTCCTTTTAAAAAAATAACAATTTACAAATAAATCATATCTCTTGTTATTATTAACTACTATAAATTATGATTATTTATTATAGTTATAATTTTAACTTATATTTTAAATTATTATGAAAATTTATATTTCATTTTAATTTATTTAATATTTAAAATAATATCTAAGTCCGTGAAGGATAACTCAAGTTTAGGGTTTAGAGGTGGTGAATATATAGGTTGGGGAGGCCGAGTTCAGGAATCAATCCCTAAAGAGTTTTATTTAAATTTTCAATGTAAAAAAATATCTCTGTCTCATTTTTCATATAAATGGAATTTTTATGATGAAAATGACTTGTATAAAGTGTAATAGTATCAGACCTAATAAGATAAGATCTAATAAAAATTTGAGTTAAGTACACTCACCCTATGCAAGATTTATCAAAATGACTGTTAGCCTCATTCTAGCCTAAAATATACATTCTAGCCCACCCTTTTTAAATTTTGCAACAACATATCAAAATCGTTCACATAATCCTTGGATTATTGATAGTAGTTAAAGATAAAATTAGTGATGTGTTTTATAAAAGGATGTTTTTCATCGCAAAATTCGTCACTAACTAAATCTCTTTATTTTAGCGATGAAATTTGTTCTATCTCCATATATCATCACTAATACATAGAAAGCTTAAGAAATATTTTTATTTATTGATGAGCTTTGGAGATGGAAAAAAACTTGTCACTAAAATAAAGGTAGTCAAGTAAGTGAAGACTTTTGTGGCAGAAAACATCATATTCTTTTATAAAATTTGACACTGATTATGTCTTTATTATTCATATTTTGCTACGCATTCTAATATTACGTCGCAAAAGTTGAAAGAGATGAGGTGAAGTGTATACTTTAGACTAGAATTAGGTGAAATATCATTTTGATAAACCTTAAGAGATGTACATGTATTTTACTATAAAAATAAAATATTATCCAGCTTTTGATCATATGTTCTTTATGTTGTATACCATATCATACTATTTTAAATTTTTTATCAAATAATTAACTCTTAACACTATTTGATAACTTTATCAAATAGTTAACTTTATCATATAGTGGCACTAGGAGTGGTGAAGAATTGTTGTGGTGGGTGGTGGTGGTGGTGGTGACAGTAAATGTCACAATAGTGGAGGGCAGCGACATTAGTAGTCGTGGTGACAAGGAAGGGCAGTGGTTGTGGTGGTGGTACTGGTAATGGTGGTGGGTGGTGGTGGTAGGATAGTGGCGGCGATGACACTAGTACAAAGTGGTGGTGGTGAGGGTGGTGGAAACTTTAGACATAGACATATGACATAAAAATCGTTATTTGTACTTTAAATATGGTTAAAGGAATTTTTTTTCAACGAAAAACCCTATTATCCTTCCTCTGATCTTTCGACCAAACTCCCATCGGTGGTCTCCGCGCCGCCCCTATGCGAGGTAGCAACCCCCTTTGTTTCTTGACTCTCGGTCTTTAACCTTCTCTTCTCTTTCTCCTCGGACCTTTCCAAGATCCGATGTCCAGGTCTTCTACGGTGCTTGGCGTCAGAACTTGGTTTTTTAGCTTCCAATAAGGTGGTGGCGGCCGCCCTTGCCGTTCTCTCTTCCTTTCACGGTGGCGGAGGTTTGGATCGGTTGATCTAGGTTGTGCTCGTCTCCTTCCACGTGTTGCTACGTCGTCCTCGTTCGTCGTCCTCTCTGGTGCTGTCAGCGCTTCACAACCTTTGGTTCCTCGCCGCGCCGTCGCTGGCGAGACTTGCCCTTGGCTTGCCCAGATCTGCTCCTTGCTCGTGGTGGCTTGTTTTCTTGGCGAGGTGGATGGGTTCTGTCCTCTTAGAAAGGAGAAGCCTTTCTACTTCTTCTCCTCCGATCTCTACCAAAGAGGTGCGCGTTTATTGTGGTTGTTTGTGGCTGCTGCTGCTTGGGTCCTGAAACAATTTGGAGGACGGTTTAGAGGCTGTGTTTGGCAGAGTTTTGCTCAGAAAGCTAGTCTTTCTCTTTGATGTAGATTCAATTTTTCGATCTCAAGCTCTGATGAGATGGGTAGTTACAGTTCTGCTGTCGAATTTATGCTTATTAGAAAAATGTACCCTTATTTGAAGTGAAGTTCAACATCATCTTCATGGTAGAGACATGGGAAGAAAACATTTTTCTTTGGAAGATCATTCTTATGAATCCATCTAAGACGGTTTTAGCTCACAAGGAGGTTATAGGCTTTCTGGAATTTATGTTTTTCACACAAATTCATTCCACATGTGCATGGAGAGAGCTGATTAGCAGATAAAGTCATTGGATTGACAGCTTATTTTTTAGTGGCTTTAGGTTTTGTGCTTTGCACGTTTGGGTTGTTTCTCTATTTTGTAGGTGTCGTGCGACTGGTAGGTTTTTTTTGAACCTTCCGTTGTTTACGACTTTTATAGAGAACTCCCCCATCTGCATTTGGTTTTAGGTTGCTTGTGGGTTTTTTATAGGTTTCTAGAGGGTTTTGTTGTTGTGTCTGCGTTTTTTTGCCCGCTTTTGTTGGCTCGGTCACCGTACCCATGTTGAAAGAGGTCGTTTCTCAACAATCTTCAATCTGCTCTTCAATTATTGAAGGAACCAATTAAGCAAGCCTCATCTTCAAAGGCCCCTCAACACAAGACAAATCTTCCTCACCCGTAAGTATCATCGCCATCACCTGGTTCTATAGAAACAGATAAATAAATTAGAAATATAAGTTATAGGAACATGCTAAATATGTTAGATATAAGTTATTTCTCTGCTTTGTTCTTACATAATTAAGCACTATGGTAACGGATCTAGACTGGTAAGTACACAACTCAGCTAAACTAAAATGAAATCCTTTTTGAAGATCTCTCAGGATTATTCATATTCAGACTTATGATCATATCTGCAGCGGAGGCGTTGAAGGCAGTAAGTCCCTGTGTGGCAGTAAGTCTATATTGGCCATACTACAGATATGATATGTTAAGTTCAGAATATTTTTAATGTCCTTGTTTAGCTTTTCTTTTGTGGTGGCTTTAGTCTGATCCAGATCTATACTGCTCAACTATTAAGAACAACACAGAACCTAACTTATATTTCTAATTTATTTATCTGTTTCTATAGAACCAGGTGATGGCGATGATACTTACGGGTGAGGAAGATTTGTCTTTTATGATGCTTCGCTCTTTTTCCTCCAAGCTTTCTTTCAAATCTTCCCAACCCTCTTCTTCTTCTATAGATCATCCTCATCAATCCAATCAATTATCCAAATCTGTCTTCAAAGAAGAAATTCATTTTGAAGATATCAATCAAGATCTCGACAACTGGGAAATCCCTAGAATCTCTCATGCTGAGATCTACAAACCAAACGGATCCTTTTTCAAACGATCAGATTTCATTATCAAAACCGTTGAGCAAACCTACAAGCTCAGATCTGATGATGAAGAAATCCATCTGCTTTCCGAGAAAAGCATCAAAGAACATATCAGCAAAAACTTCAACTATCTTCATATAGGTAGTGTTCAAGTTGGTCTTAAACCCCTAACCAGGAAATCTCTTGACATCGCTGTACTCCTTTGTCTTAGGGATGTTAGACATAATCAATTCCATGACTCCCTCTTAGGAACGGTTGAATCCAGCCTGAGTAATGGACCAATCTTTTTCAATTGCTTCCCAGATCTAACTGTTAGTCTGGAAGATAAAAACATCCTTGATGTCCTCTTCCTAAATATCAAGCTTCACGGCCTTGATATGAAAGAAGATTCCATTCCTATCTCTTTGATTTACAGGGTTCAATACAAGGTAATGAACTCTATCAAATCTTATTTCTTGCGGACCAATTGTGAGAAATCTGGAGAAACTACCCTCTTCCTCACAGATTATGATAAGGCCAATGTTATTGTGCCCAAAACCATCCAATGGAGTGATATCACCCTTCCAGAGAAATGGTCTTTGGAAAAGGCTACTCCAGCCCAACCTGCTGAAACTCCTGAGTTTCGTGAAATCATCCAACACCAATCTGGCCAAGTAGATCTCATCTTTGATAGGAGAAATTCTTTCTCTATCCCTAGATCTATTAGGACATCCTCTGATTTCCAATCTGCCATGTCCAGAAGATCTTTTTCTATGACTAGAAGGAACCAACCCGAGTCTGGTGCTCGACCTTCCCTCTCTCATGACGGATCTACTATTCATTTGGCTGGATATGTCAATACCACTCCTGTCAAGACTACCTATGACAAGGGTGATGAAGATCATCAATCCAACTTATCTCCAACGTATTCTTCTCTAGAAACCCCTGGAGAAACTTCTGATTTCATTGGAACAATCACTACTGAATTTGTCATCGACAAAGAAAGTATCAAAGCAGATTTCTACTCTGACAAATGGACTAAGCAAAGAAAATGGTTCTTTGCAAAGTATCAGGGTGAAAAGAGAAAGAAGATCCAAGAAAAATTCTACGGGTTCCTTGAAAAAACCCAGCAAAACATCTTCTTTTTTGAATGGTTTCAAGATTATGCCAACAAGAATTGGAAATCTTACCCCTTCCAAATTGACATGGTTAAATGGCAGCATAAAGATGGAAAAGAAACCCTTTCTAAACTGCCACCTAAAACTCCTTTCCTTCTTAAAGGAGCTCAATCTACACCTGTCTTGGCTTCTCCCTTCAAGACTAGGGAAGAAGAAGGTGAGGTCACCAGTAAGGACATCAAAGACCTCATGGAACAGGCCAATTATACCAATAAGTATCTTCAAACTCTTGGAGAATCTCAGACTCATGATGATTCTGCTAGAAAAGGAAAAGGAAAGGTCAAGACTGAACCCTCTTCCCCAGATCTTGATATCCCTAAAGGGTGTCAACTGGAGAAACCTTTATTCAAACCTTTCCAAATCAGTAACCGATCTAGGCACTAAGCTCAATCCCTTCGTGCCAAGAATGAATCTGATAATGAGCTTCTTCAGAAAGTTGTGGAACAACTGAAGCTTCTCAATCAAGTGATCCCTGAAACCCCGACTCAGGAAACTCCTACTCCGGAGGCAGTTTCTAATCCTACTGTCTCTGCTCCTGCTCCTCCAAAAACTCGGACTTCTACTCGTAATGCCTCTACTTCTTTAAACAATATTGAAGATGGTAAGGTTGAGTCTGATTCTGATATCCAATCTGTCAAGAGTATTCCTATCAACGCTGTTAATCACAATTCTAGGAATCAGTGGAGAAAAGAAACCAAACTCTATTATCCTAGAGCTACTGCTCCTGATCTCCTTTTAGAAGAATCTTCAAACTTCAAAAGCTTCAGTGCCAACAATGTCTATGAATGGAATATTGATGGTGAAAACGAGTATGGCATCACCAAAATCCTCCAAAATATGACTATGGTAGCCACTGCCTATGTTACCGCCAATAGTTGTCCTGAATCTCTTATTGTCGAAGTCTTGGTTGCTGGTTTCTGTGGCCAGCTCAAAGGTTGGTGGGATAATTACCTCACTGAAGACGAGAAGAATCAGATCTTGACTGCTATCAAGACTGATGAAGAAGGTAATCCTATCATTGAAGATGGCAAATTCATTCCTGATGCTGTCAACTCCTTAATCTTCACTATAGCCCAACATTTTGTTGGAGATCCTTCCCTCATCAAGGATAGATCTGGTGATCTTTTGTCCAATCTTAAGTGTAAATCTTTGGGTGATTTTAGATGGTATAAGGATACCTTCTTGACCAGAGTCTACACCCGTGAAGACAGCCAACAAGCCTTCTGGAAAGAGAAGTTCCTGGCAGGTCTTCCTAAATCTTTTGGCGACAAAGTTCGGGAAAAACTTAGAAGCCAAAATCCGGGGGGAGAAATCCCGTATCACACCCTTAGTTATGGACAGCTTATTGCTATCATTCAAAGAGTTGCTCTCAAAATCTGTCAGGATGACAAAATCCAACAGCAACTCACTAAGGAGAAGTCTCAAAATCGCAGGGATTTGGGTACTTTCTGCGAACAATTTGGAATTCAAGGTTGTCCCAAGAAACCTAAACCTAGAAAGCAAGATCCTCCTCCCAAACAACAGTGGAGAAAGAGATCAAGCAGAAATGATCAAAGGAAGCCCAAACCTAGATCTAAACCTCATTCTGCTCAAACTTCCAAAAACCCTCCTGAGACTAAAACCTCTCAAGGTAAAGATGTCACCTGCTATACCTGCGGCAAGCCTGGCCATATTAGCAGATATTGCAGACTCAAAAGAAGAATCTCTGAGCTTCAGCTTGAACCTGAGATTGAGGATAAGATCAACAATCTTCTCATTCAAACTTCTGATGAAGAAGAATCCAATCCTTCGGACTCCGAGGTCTCCGAAGACCTAAATCAAATCCAGAATGATGATTCTCAATCATCATCCTCTGTCAATACCTTGACCATTAACACTTTGACTAATGAGAAAGATCTTCTCTTTAGGGCTATCAATTCTATCCCTGATCCTGAAGAAAAGAAAATCTACTTGGAACGCCTCAGATCTACTCTTGAAGACAGGCCTCCCAGAAGTCCTATTACTACCAATAAGTTCAATCTTAGGGATACCTTCAAGCGTCTTGAAAAATCTGCTGTCAAACCTGTCACTATTCAAGACCTCCAATCTGAAGTCAGTACCCTTAAAATCGAGGTTAAGGGTCTCAAACAAATCCAAAGAAGTCAGCAGCTTATCTTAGACAAACTGACTAGAAATTATGAAGAAGACAGTTCTTCTTCTATACCTGATTCCAATCCTGCTCCTAACAACAATTGCGATGACTTTCTGGAAGTTATCAATCATGTCACCATCCAGAAATTCTACATCCACATCAAAATCCTTATAGGAGATTTTATCTTGGAAACTCCAGCTCTCTTTGATACTGGGGCTGATTCCAGTTGTATTTCTGAGGGACTCATTCCCACCAGATATTTTGAAAAAACAACTGAGAAACTCAGTGCTGCTGAAGGATCTAGGTTAATAATCAAATATAAGATCCCCTCGGCTATCATCAAAAATGGTAGTCTTGAGATTGAAACCCCTTTTCTGCTCGTCAGAAATCTTAGTCAAAAAGTCATAATAGGGACTCCTTTCATTAAGAAACTCTTCCCTTATGACACTGACGTTGATGGCATCACTGTCCAGCATCTTGGACAACCAATTCTGTTCAAATTCTCGGAACCTCCCTTTGACAAAACCCTGAATGTTATATCCTACAAGGAAAAGCAAATCAATTTCCTCAAGGAAGAGATTTCCTTCAAGAACATTGAAGTTCAATTACAACAACCTTCAGTCAAAACAAGGATTGAGAATATTTTGGGGAATATTCAATCTAGTATCTGTTCTGACCTACCCAATGCCTTTTGGGAAAGGAAGAGCCATATGGTGGAGCTTCCTTATGAAAAGGATTTCTCAGACAAACAGATCCCAACCAAGGCTAGACCTATTCAAATGAATGAAGAACTTCTTCATTTTTGCCGAAAGGAAATCGATGATCTTCTTAAGAAGAAACTAATCCGCAGGAGTAAAAGTCCTTGGTCCTGTGCAGCCTTCTATGTCAACAAACAAGCTGAGATAGAAAGGGGAACCCCTAGGTTGGTCATCAACTACAAACCTCTCAATCAAGCCCTTTGTTGGATTAGATATCCTATTCCCAACAAGAAAGATCTTCTTGCCAGACTGCATGATGCTAAGATCTTTTCGAAGTTCGACATGAAATCTGGATTTTGGCAAATCCAATTACAAGAAAAGGATAGGTATAAAACTGCTTTTACTGTCCCTTTTGGACAATATGAGTGGAATGTTATGCCTTTTGGGCTAAAGAATGCCCCATCTGAATTTCAAAGGATCATGAATGAAATCTTCAATCCCTATTCCAAATTCACTATTGTCTACATCGATGATGTGCTGGTCTTTTCTCAAACCATAGATCAACACTTCAAACACCTCAATACGTTTATCTCTGTAATCAAAAGGAATGGTCTGGCAGTATCCAAAACAAAAGTCAGCTTGTTCCAGACCAAAATCAGATTCCTTGGCCATAACATTCACCAAGGAACTATCATTCCCATCAATAGAGCCATTGAGTTCACCGACAAGTTCCCTGATCAAATCATAGATAAAACCCAATTGCAAAGATTCTTGGGATGTCTCAATTATGTTGCGGATTTCTGTCCTCAACTCAGCACAATGATCAAACCCCTTCATGATAGACTCAAGAAGGATCCTCCACCCTGGTCTGATATTCATACCAACGTGGTCAAACAAATCAAACTGCGTGTCAAAAATCTGCCTTGTCTTTATCTCCCTAATCCTCAAGCTTTCAAGATTATTGAAACTGATGCCTCTGATATTGGCTTTGGTGGTATTTTGAAACAAAAAATTCTTGACAAAGAACAAATTATTGCTTTTACTTCAAAACATTGGAATCCTGCTCAACAGAATTATTCTACTGTTAAAAAAGAAGTTTTAGCAATCGTCTTATCTATTTCAAAATTTCAATCTGATTTGATTAATCAAAAATTCTTAATCTGCGAAGGAAATCTTACAAAAAGATGTCAAAAACTTAGCTTCAAAACATATCTTTGCCAGATGGCAAGCTATTTTAAGCGTTTTTGACTTCGATATTGAATATATAAAAGGATCTAACAATTCTCTCCCTGATTTCCTCACTCGTGAATATTTGTAGGGAAGATCATAAGATGTCCTCCAGAGGAGGATCCTCCTCCTCCCGAGGAAGAGGAAGAAACAAAGAAAAGAGCAAAGGTATTTTAATCTCTGACTCTTTAATCTTATCAGGGCCCACTGCCCATCAATCTGGACCCACTGTCCAAAAATCTGAGCCCACTGCTCAAAACCAATCTTCACAACCAAAACAAACCAAAGCTGATTATGCTTTATCAATTCCAACTCTCCTTGCCTTCAAACAAGCAGGCCTGGATAATGTTCCTCAGGGACTCATCAATTTACCAAATAAATCTTGGGCCAGCATCGCTGATAAAGATGATGACCTAGATCTCCAATCCCTCCAATCTTTTATTGAAAGAACAAAAAGCTTAGCAACTCATGATGGAAAGAAACCAGTTGTTGTTGCCCAATCTAGCCCAGTTACCCAATCTAACCCAAAATCGGAATATTTGACCAAAACTATCTCCAAATTCCAAACCTTGATTGAACCAGAATGGTGGGACCATTCAGGAGGGAACCTCGCCAATAAAATTGGTACTAAACTTTTCCCTGGTTATCTTGATCCAATCCACCCAAACAAAACCCAGAGATTCTATGAGTTTATCTTGGTTGATACAAACAGTGTGGATATTAAGCATTTTAGGGATAAAAATGACAACTCCCTAATTACCCACTCCACACTCCAAATTCTCCGTGTCCTTCGTCCCACTGACTTTGGACCCAATCCAAACACCTACAGAAAATTTTCCCAGAATTTTGACCCTATAGGTTTTAATTATTGGGATTACATCAAAGCTTGGGAATTTACAATCCTTGGCCTGCAAAACCAAAATTTCAAGCATTCTTGGCTCATTTACTTCAAATGGACCAACAAATATTCCTTTCCAATTTGGTTCCATTCTTGGTGGAGCTTCTTTGGTCCAACTACTGAAATCTTTCCCCCTGAAGTTCTGGAGGGATACAATCTTTTCCTGAAACATTGGGACAAAGAGTTTAACAATTATCCTGATTGTTTAAACTTTTATACAATCTTTTCCCTTTCTTGGGTATTCTCTTGGAGGTACGGTCTTAAAGCCAAACCCCAACCAATTCTCAACAAACATGCCCTTATCAAGTGGTGGAAGGCTTTTGATGCTTCCAAAGCTCACAAGGATAAAGTAATTCAATGGTTCAAAAACAACCAGAAATATCTCAAGCATGCAAGTCCGCAAACCAGCCTCTTGCTAAATCAAAAGGCCCACATCACAGCGGCCCTTGCAGGAGCTTCAACAGAAGAAGACTTGCTAAGAAATCTTCAATCTGCTCTTCAATTATTGAAGGAACCAATTAAGCAAGCCTCATCTTCAAAGGCCCCTCAACACAAAGTCTCCGAGCCATCCTCTCTTGGGTCGTCAGATTTTGTCCAAACCACAGAATCAGATGATGATGACTTCTGCTAAGTTTGTCGTCTTGTAATCATTTTTATTCTGTAATAATTCAAATTTTGTACTGTAGCAAATAGTAAAATTGACTTTTTACTGTAGCAAATAGTGCCAGTCAAATAGTACCGTCTACCGGAACTATTCAAACAGTGCCCAATCTTTTCTTTAAATAGGCTCATTCTGAACCTTGTTAAAGAGAGTTTTTGGATAGAGCTTAGATAGAGAGTTTAGAGAGAGAAACACTGAGAGAATTCCTTCTGTAAGTTCTCCTTCAGTTTTCCTTTCTTTCAATCTTTTCTGTTTTTAAGTTTCAGTTTTTCAGTTTTTAAGTTTCAGTTTTGTAATCTATGTTTATGTAATATATATCTTGTTCAAGTTTTATTTTCCTGTTTATGGAAGGCTGAGCCTCCTGTTTTAATTCCTGTTTTTAATTTCTGCAAATTTTATTTTTCTGTTTATGGAAGGCTGAGCCTCCTGCTTTAATTCCTGTATTTAATTTTCTGCAAGAAGCCCCTCCGTGGTGGCGTCCTACTTCTCTTAATCCTTCTCTCATCCCCCTCCTTCTTCTCTCAAGCCAAGAATGCTTGAAATTTTGGTTTTGCAGGCCAAGGATTGTAAATTCCCAAGCTTTGATGTAATCCCAATAATTAAAACCTATAGGGTCAAAATTCTGGGAAAATTTTCTGTAGGTGTTTGGATTGGGTCCAAAGTCAGTGGGACGAAGGACACGGAGAATTTGGAGTGTGGAGTGGGTAATTAGGGAGTTGTCATTTTTATCCCTATATATATATATATATATATATATATATATATATATATATATATATATATATATATATATATATATATATATATATATATATCTTTCTCTTTCAAAAAAATAAATATGATGAAAGGAAAACTTCTATCTGAATGAATGTGCAATTAATTTTATATTTCTTTTAGATCATCACTTACACATTTTACTGTTTTTTAATGTAAAGGAGTAGTTTAATACAATCTATATACTATAGAATGTTTGCACTAAATAATAGATAAACTTATAATACATTGTATAAATTTATACTATTAAATATAATATAACATATCAAATGAGGTCATTAAGAATGGGTGAGAGACATTATTGGAAAGGTTGTTGCTGTTCTTGTTGGTGAAGAACTCTTTAAAACATTTGTTCTGGTGGGTGATACACATTGCAAAAGCTAAACTAGTTATTGTACAATCAATTTCAAACAAGCCTCGTTTCTCTTCTATACAATCATCATTGCAAATTAAGGGCGTCCCTGTAATAGCACTTTTAGTCAGCCTGAACTTCAAGCCTAAGAGAATATAACACATGACCCAACCTACAAACTTTGGCAGCCGAGAAAGACCCATCACTAGCTCCCAGTTTCTCTTGTTGGCAGCGTTGTGTTTTGTAGCAATGGCAACATCAACATTAATCTTGAAGAAACAAGTCATATATAGGTTTGCTTGTTACCGCTATAGCTTTGTCATTGTCAAGAGGGGGCCTGGGGTGGGGGCCCTGAAACTCTGCATTGAATTACCATAGTCAAACCCTTTAACTTGTGTGCAAGCAAATCAATGAACTATTAAGCCAATGACTCTTGGCAATTAGTACTAGATCAACAGTGATAATTAAGAAAAAGATTTTCTGAATTTGGTTTTTATTCATACCTCATGAAAATATGTCAAACTCCATGGCTTCATGCAATGATAAGCGAGTCCATCATATCTATGCAGAGTTGAATGGGTCACGTATTTATTTTCAAGATGTGTGAACCATAAATATCCATAAAAAAAGAAATTTTTTTAAATATATATTTTTTTACAATATTAAAAAAATCCATAATAATACACATTTAGTTTTATTAACTAATATTTTAGCTTGTTTTTTATATACATAACATTATATTTTTTTTTTGATAACATTATAACATTAGCTTTTTTTTCAGAAAGCAAAATATATTGATAGATAGTATTGAGAAATATCCCCTCTTAACATGGGTAAAGTAACCAATTATACAACAAAGCAAGCCAGCATAAACCCAGCCAGACATAAGACCATATACAATGGATGGTTGAAACCATTGTTTAAGTTTGTTGAATTTTGTTGAAATGGTTTAATGGTTGTTGAAGTTTGTTGAAAGGGGGGAGAGAGAAAAAATTTGTTGAAGATTTTCAACAAGTTTAAAGAGCCTGCGATGTGCCACGTGGCGCGAGGCCAGTGGCCACCGCAGGCGCGTGTGCCACACGCGCAGACAAGGCGCGTGCAGGAAAGAGAAATTATTTTTTTTGGCTCCTGACACGTGGCTCGTTCTGATTGGTTGCTCCAGATTTCGTTTTTCCTTATCTTTTAAACTCGATTATTTCATCAAAAAAAATATTTTCTGAAAAAAAAAATTATACCAAAATTCATGATTTTTTTTCTCTATAAATAGAGACTTGGTTCGTTTGATTTGGACACAGAAAAAAAACCAAGTTTTTTCACTCTCTTTATCTCTCTCACCATCTTATTTATCTATATATATTAGTATTTGTATTGAAATGGATCCCAACAATCACCATTTCAACACCCAGAATTATAGTCTATATTTAAAAAAAAAATTGTTAAGTGTTTATTGTTTTAATTTAATTTAAATCGATAATTGTAATTTTATGTAATTATAAAAACAAAAATATAAAATTAAATAAAAATGTGAAATAAAAAAGTGGTGGGGTAGGGTGAGTGGTGGGGTAGGGTGTTGAGAGTTAAGTAAAACCATTGGAGTGAGTAATTGTTGAGAGTTTGTTGAATTAGAGAGAGAAGATGATGTGGAGTGTTGGGAAGAGAAAAAGTGAGGTAGAAAATGGTTAAACAAAACATTTTTTGTTTAACCATTGTATATGGTCTGAGGACTCAAAACACTTCCATAGCAAACCCCATAAACATTAACACATGCTTTAAAAACTAATCAAACAGTCCAAAACAATCTCTAAGAATGACAAAATCGACACCGAGACGGGATCCAACAATGTTACTGAGTTTCTTCGGTCTTATTTATTATCTCATTTCATTATCACATTATTATTAAAGGATTGTAAATCCAACACCAAGTTCTTCCACTCCACAGTTAATTGGAGAAGAAGAATTGAGCTAAGACCAAAAGAAATTATCGCCCCGACAGCTCTAAAGTTATGGACCCGTCAATATGAACTCATTTTTAAATTCAAACTTAATTCACATATGAAAACCCTAAATAAAGAATTTCCGTGTCTTCACCTGTTTTGGGTCGAAATTCAACTTTCGAATCGCCATTCAATATAACCTAAGAATATAGATACAATAATAAAATGTAGCTGTTATTATAAAAATGGCAAGCATGAGCTGTGGTGTGATGTTTGCGGCACTTCGTCTCTTAACTATGGTTCAATCTATATCCATGAGAAATAAATGTATTTGGTGGCTGGTATCTTATCGCATAGTGTACGTACCCGCGAAAAGATCAGTTACTAAATGAAAAATGTATTAAAAGTCGCTATTAACATTTGTTTTCTACATATATATATATATATATATATATCTCGCGCATACGTGTGTATTGACAAATATATATTGAATGCCACTGCACCTCCATGCCCTTCACTGCTGAGGTGTGAATCACTGAATTGCAAATGGTTAGTGACGATCATCACTTGTTTACTTACTAGAAAGGGGCAGGTAAGAGAATGAGATCAAGAGACATTTTTATTCCCTTTCTGGATTACTTTGCTGAAACGTAACTTGAACTCCTCCATGCCTTTACTTTATCTAACTACCTTGTTGGGTAAAGATTGAGCACAATGCCAGCAACGAAGCCAAATTACCTGCTCAAAACACATTTATTAGTTCCAACCATTTACCAACTCACAGACCCGATTTTCAGATCAAGTTTATATATATTCAGCAAATAGTACTTCTCTCTTTGCCTCTTTGGTCATTTTGTGGAAAATCTAGAATGACTGACTAGCTTTGAAAGAGTATAAGCATGAGTTTGTCTATGTTGAGTAAAATCACCCTAATTTAAGTGGTTCAATAATATTTAATGTATCTTGGAAAATTCTAATTTATAATATGTTAAAATATTATTGAGCAACCTAAGACTATAAAGATTTCATCCCTATTTATCTTACTAGATTCAACTCAAAAAACATCATATAGCAATCAACTTCTCTTTTCTAAGAATAAATTGACATCTAAAACCAAGGGTGTAAGCCGATAGAATCCAACCCGTGAGCCCGATCAACCCGAACTATAAATAAAAATAGGTGGAAATGAAGTGTTTAGAAAATGAAGTGTGTATATATCATTACTTATTTCCTATTCATAGCTAACCTTTTTTAGTTGTTTATGGTTTTTTGTCTAATTTATCATATTCTCCGATATGTTCCACACTTATTCAACATTTATTTAAGTAAATATAGTCTAAAATGAGTTCTTTATGACAATAGTTACAAATTGATTCTGTTGCTTAAATTAGTGTTGTCGGAAGCAAAAAGCAAAAAATGTTTTAGTAAAGAAATACGTGCTATATAATGTGATATGATCGATAATGAAATCGATAGAAAAAATATTGACGAAGTTCACATTATTTAACTGTACACATATCATTAATGTAAAAATAAATCACATGTATGTTGTGATAAAATAATATTTAGGTGGAGTTATGACTTATAGTATAATATTAAAATTATAATATTTACAAAGGGGTAGTACCGTAGTAGAACAGAGAAGTAACCCCCACACTGTGTAGCAGGGCAATTGGTGTCAGGGATTGAAAGGGCTTACTAGATTGAAAGTGACAGTAGGTCGTACGGCCCAGTCAAAATAACACTAATTTTTGTAATCACCCGATTTGCCTTTTTGGCTCATTTGATTATTTTAATTTAAGTTGGAAAAAGTTAAAATTCTGCATTAGTTAATCAAAAACTATTTTAAATGTAAATTCATACACATGATTAAGTTTGGCTGATATATTTTTTGATAAATAGGAATTAGAACAAAAACTACAAGCCAGAACAACTAGCCAAGCAGAGTAATTCTCAATTAGAGTTATCTTTAACTTCTGGTGTAATTTTGTTGCAAATCCTATTCTTGAAACAGAGTAGTTTCATACTCATTTTTGTATTTTTTGGGTTGTGATCCCCCTAGTATCACATCTTATACTACTTATTTTGCCTATAATTTTTTTTTTTAAGAAAATGATTCCAAAAGATATGGATAATGGAGACATTTAAAACATAAAGTTACCTATGATGAATATGATGAAAAGAGTGATAAATAAAATAAAAAATGAAATATCTAATGTTTATAGTGTTTCACAATACATACATATCAGGTTATTGGGAGCCTAAAGCTATTATGACACGTAATTGAAAATCATTATAATCCTTTGTGCACAGTTCATGCACATACGAACCATGTTTTGAAGCTAGTTGAGTTTGTATTTTATCCAACCTAAAATATTGATCGGATTAAATTTTGAACTCAAACCGATCCCATAAACTAATGAGGTACGAGTTTAATGGACTTTGGCTAGGATGAGTTAATGGATTGGGTTGGGTCTTGTACAGTCTCAATTAGAACCAATAACCTTAAAGTTGTATGTGACTCTGCTCCCTAACTAGGGTTGTCTAATAACATTCGACTCGATCCGAAACGGCCAAATCCAAGACCTTTTTTGTGCAATTGAGTGGGTTGGGTTGAAAAATGGATTCCGCCGATTTTCTTTATATCTTTTGAAATTGGGATCATATTGACAAAAAATCGTTGAAATTCGACTCGATCGATACACACTTAGTTACAATAAAAAAACAACAATCAACAACACCGTCCATATGAAAAGGAGCAAAAAAAACCGTCACTCGTTGTTCTAAGCCCAATCCACATCAGTCACAAGAACCCTTCACAGAACTATAGTTGTTTCTCTTCTACCCTTCCTACTTCCCAGTAATAACTCCCCCCTTCTTTCTTCTTTTCCCAATAACAACCACCAGCCTAACCCCTTCTCTTTTCTTCTCCCATTCCCTTGCACAACCACCCCATTGCTAAGAAGAATAGGGGATTATGTTAAACGTTGGGGTCACTTCTCCTTTGACAGCTTAGGCTGCCGCCGCAACGCCTTCGTTGATCTGAGTTCCTCTTTTGTAATATCGTCACGGTTGATGTCAAGTTAATGGAAAGTTTAAATTACAAATTTGATTAAAAAAAAAAACACATTTCCTCAAAGGAAGAAAAAAATTTGAATTGGATGAAACAACTTCACATCAAACCTAATTGAAATATTAACATGCCCGATTCAATTTGGCTATATTTAGCCCGAAAACAATCATATCCGACTGATGGACAAACCTACCCTTAACCACACCATAACAAATTTGTGATGTTTGGAAGTCTTCGGCTATGTTTGTTTTTCAGTTATGGCACCTCAATGTAGGTTTGGATTGTATTGAACAATGTGTCACTATATTTGGATGACTTCAACCCACATTCGCCTTAACCCACTCTTTGTCCAAAACCCACTTTCACTCAACTCCACTCAATCCTCACTTCTACATTAGATGAAAGTTGGTTGGGACATTGATATTAAACTTTTATAGTAATATTTTTTTTGTAGAGACTTTTATAGTAATTATACACATATGAAAGTGCTTTTGATTAGTATTATTCAAACAAAATTAATTTATCAAACTTACTTCTAAAGTAAAAGTATCCAAATATAAATCACATTACAACAAACTCACATTCATCCAAACTCTATTTTGCAAACCTACATTATATTGACTCAAACTCTGTTTTACAAACTGAAATCCATTCACACACTTCATTCTTTGGGTTTTTAAGTAATTTCCATTCATAACTTTAAGTTGATTTATGATATAGTAAACATGTCACATGCGGGCAGAAGAAGCAGCAGCCAGTTACAGTTTATAGCTTCTTCTTGCTGTTATTTTAACTTCATGGTCATGGCCCTTTGGTCAGAATGTGAATTCTCTCACTCTCTCTTAACATTAATTAATTTCTTCTGCAGAACCCCACACCTTTTATGGCATGAAAAGTAAGCAAATTGCATAAACTTTTAATCCTTTTATTCCTTTAAATTCTCTGCAAACAAAGGGCAACCCTAACCCTACCCCTCTATACATACGACAATTACCCGAAACATGTACTAACGGGCTTAAAAGTTTTTTGATTTGACCCTGCGCTGCTTACGTTACTAGCTCCTACATAATGAGGTACCCAATCCCTCAATTATGTATGACTGATCCTCCATTATTTTCATCATTGTACAAGTTTAAACATTCATCAAATAATATATACTCATGAATCATCTCATTTTAATTTCCCAATCATTCTATATCTATTGCATCACATAATCATATATCTACTCATGCATCATCTCATTTTAATTTTCTTTCATTCTGTATCAATTGCAGCAAATAATCACATGAGTTCATTAATTGTACAACTCTTTAGGAATTGAACTATTTTAAACAATTGCTTTCTTTATCACTACAATCAACACTTATTACATTTTTTTTCTCAATATATTTTTATTTAATACTATTAAGCTTTTGTCTATCATATCCAAAAAAATCCGATTAATAAAATATATAGAAAAATCCTTTTCAAAGTTATTATATATATATTACTTAATTATCACATTTTTTTCTTTTTTTTTTCTCTTAAAATGCGAGAACAATTCTCTAATTTTGACTTTGTGCAAACACCTAAAAAAAGATGAAGAATTTTAATTGTGACTAAATCTCTAAAGGATCACAGGATAATGGTTTATAAGAAAATATCTCACTTAATTTAGATGAATACAGCCAATTGAGTTGTGCACTAATATTTTTCCCCCATTATTACCGTATGTCCCCTATCTCTCTCTCCAGTTCCCACCTAATCAGCACCGATGTCTGTGGTCCAGTCCACCACACCCAGATAGATATGGAGGTTTCTTACTGTGTAAACCCAACCCGAGTTCAATCTCATTGGCCTAAATGAAATCCTTCCTCTCATCAGTTTCTTTCAAACCACTTTCCAACCTTTCTCCTTGGCTGTGTTATACTTCTTCCTACTCATCATCATCATAACCAGTTCCTTTAATTTCATCTGACAACTGAAAGGTACTTTGAATCTGAGAAAAAGAACCTAACCATTTCATCATCACAAACAAGAACATAGCTAGGGTTTTTGTCCACTGCAAAATCTTCAGATGTTCCCTAATTCCAGTTACCCTTACCCTTATTTTCCTTCTTCCTCATCTTCTTCTCCTTCACCATACCCTCCTTTCAATTTCCTCAACCCTGGAAATGCTTCAACAAACAACATCTTCCTCCATGACCCTCCTCCTCTTCCTTCTGTCCCCTACACAAACAACACCACCAACACTCACCACCACCATGCCCCTCCAACCTGCTCAGAAACCTTCACCAATTGGGCACTTGCAGATGCAATGCTCAAGCAAGAAAACCTCACTGGTGGGCCCCACCATCACTACAACCTCTCCAACTTCCTCACCAGAAAACTACCAGCAGCAAAAAAACCAGCCAAGAAGGACAGGCACAGCAAGATTCACACCTCTCAGGGCTTGAGGGACAGGAGGGTGAGGCTTTCAATCGAGATCGCGCGAAAGTTCTTCGATCTTCAAGACATGTTAGGGTTTGACAAAGCCAGCAATACCCTCGAGTGGCTCTTCAGCAAATCAAACAAAGCAATTGAAGAGCTTTTCAGAAGCAAGCATAGTGATAATAACAATAGCACTGGTGCTTGTGCTGCTGATGGTGATGGTGATGGTGATGATGACAGCTTCTCCTCTTCCTCTTCAGAAGATGAAGTTGTTTCTGTGAAAAGGGCACAGAAAGAAAAAGAACCTTCTGGTGTTCAAGCAAAGATGAAGGAATCAAGGGAAAAAGCAAGGGCAAGAGCAAGGGAAAGGACTAGTAACAAGATGTGCCCTGAAACTGAAAATCCTCAAATGCAGCTTCACCAATTCAGTTCAGAGTTTCAGCCTCATCAGGAACTGCATAGAGATGATGATTTCAAGGTTTTTGAGGAATCCATTGTGATCAAGAGGAAGTTGAAGCAATCATTGATGTCTTCTTCTCATCATCACCAGAACCAAAACATTGGGATCCCTAAGGAAGCAAGTTTCAACAACAACAACAATAGTGAGTGTCCCTCTTCCTTCCCTATGTCTCCAAATTGGGATGCTAGTGGTGCCACTCCACGCTCAAACATTTGTGCAATAGCCAGCGTGAATCTCTCAACAGGTGAGCGTGTGTGTGTCAGTGTGTGTGTTTCATCAAGAAGCAGCCAATAACATGTTTGGGTCAATATAATATCTATTAGTACATCGGAGTGAATTTGAAACACATAAGTTACTCACAGAAGCATTTTATATTATTATAGAAGAATTATTACATTTTGAAAACCATTCTGCAATTGATTCCAAAGCTAGAATCAATTCTAGGGAAAAACCTATGTGAGTAGCTTTTAAGTATCATAATTTGATTTTGAGGGGAGAGAAATTGATCTAAACATGCTATATATTAATCCTAAAAAGGATTTCCAAATATGACTGACTTTTTCTTGAACTCTTTTCTTATAGATGTTTCATCAAAATCATTTATGAAATGTAGATGGTACTTGAAGAAGTTTCTCCCCAAATTCTGAATTCAGAATTATTATTCCATAATTAAAAAAACTTTTGCTATTAATTCTAAAGTAGTCAGAAATTCAGGGGAGAAGTTAAAACTTGGGTGTTTTCAGAACTAATGATACTGGTTATGAGGAAAGAGAATTTGATTTTTGACTTTCCTTTCTTGCAATCTCTATTTTGATTTTTGTCATATATACTTACAATTGTGAAGTCATAATTTTTAGGGCTTCAAATCTTTGGAAAATCTTGGGAGGAGTGCACCAGTCCTCATCTACACTAAAATATGTTAGTTTTCATCATAATCTATGATCTGAGTGAAGTCTCAAGTACTTTGCCAAGGAATTATTAATCATGGAGGCATCTTTCAATTCTGTGACATTTTCTCTGTGCCCGATCTTTCTCTTTGGACGATGTCTGTACTTATCTTTTTGCTCATGATCAACCAGGGCCTGTGACAGTTGGCAAAACAATTTAAAGGATGCTAGCTGCGTGTATTGTTTATGACCAATATTTAAAGTGTGGCTCATGTCATATAAAGGCCAACTATGTTTATCAAGAACTGTCCCCTTTCTACCAGATTTCAATATTTACATATGTAATTTTTGGTTTATCATCTCTTTATTATTAACTGATGATATATATTCCATGGTTGGAAACTTCTAAGCAGCTTTATCCCCTTGGTTGAAAGAGGAGGTACACAAGAAATTTCAGATCTTTGAGCTTTTGCTTGCACCGGAGGTATACATGTTGGGTATGAATATTATATATGCTGATTTACACAATTAGTAATCATCCTTCAGGAATTTTTCTGACATTCAGATTTTGTAAAAAAGTAATTCAGGATAAATCTATTAATAAAGATTATGAAAACTTAAAATAAGAAAAATGGCTTCTATATTTATTTTTTATTATATATATGTCAACTAATCTTTACCTTATTTTACATATTCTCTTGTGTAAGAAATATGAAAATATTTAAATTAAAAGATTAAGTGAGTAACTAATGAGATAGTTTTGTAATTTAAAGTAATTTAAAGATAGTTCTGCTTTCAAAAAAAATATATGGTTCTGTATAATTTAAAGTAAAAAAAAAAACAGAATTATTTTCTGGATCCAAATTTACCAAATATGTATTTACCTGGGATAATATAAGTTCTCCACTTTAAAATTTCATAACAGGTAGAAGAAAATAAACCACTTTGAAAATGCTAGAGTTATAACTTAGTACAAGGTAGGGTCTTTTTCATTTCTTTTTTTTATTTACAAGAAGCTTTGCTGCATCTCAAACATTGTCTTTTATTTTATTCATTTTATATTAGAAGCACCTGATCATTCTTTTTGTTTCCCTATTGTATATTTGTTTAACCATCTTCATCATTATGTAACTTTTATATAAGATCTAACATTTTAGTAGGCAATGCTAATTTTAATCTAGCTAACTCCTTAAGTAATGATGAAAATTTAACTTAATTATGGAAATGGACATAATTCTATTCCTATGCCCCAATATGATAAAGCAGGTGAATCAATTTGAATACATTTTTCTGTAAGATTCTTCATTTTATTGGCATGCTCTTTGACTTAAAATGAAGAGTCTCCATCTCTTTTAACAAAGGAATAATAATTTCAACACACTTCATTTTTTAAGTGTGAAGAGTTGAAGGAAAATATAGAGATAGAAAAAAAAAATAGAAAGTAAAGATATGATAAATGATTTGATTGATAAAGAAGAGATAAATAGATAAAGATAGAGGTATAAAAAGAGTGGAGGTGTGTATGAATTATAACTCTTTAACAAAGTGCATAGATAAGCTACTGGATTTCTATTAGAATTCTAAATTACCTAAAATAAGATAAAATAATCTAAGATATAATAAAGATATTACAAGATATAGTTTTTATATTCTAACATTCCTCTCAAGCGTAAGCTAATTTAGATTTAAGCTTGTTACAAATATATCATTTAGAAAAGAGAAATACTAATAAGAGTGCATTACTATTGCTATTGTAACATTTTGTGCTGACGACTGACCTCACAATAACTACATAAGTCTTTCGAGCACATTTTTTCTTCACTCACATGTTTTCCAAGAAAACTTTCCAGAAGGTCACCCAACCCAACATTTCTCCAAGGCAAGCACACTAAACCATGAATCTTTTATGAGTTGGGCTCCTCAAAAGAAGATGCATATTGTTGTCATGAGTAGTACCACTAATGTTTTACGCCCTCATCAACTGTATAGTCTCATATCTATATAGTCTCGGAATACCTCTTGTTCGGGTGCGAGATCGGTTCATCCATGTGTCTCCCCGCCTAGAAGTCTGTCAGGAGCCTCTCCTTGTTTGTGCCTCATTGCACCGATGTTCATCCCCACCCTCGTTGGCCTCGGGTGTTACCTTCATTTTCACCATGGTCATTGACAAAGAGAAGAAGAGAAAAAAAAAAAAAGAGGGAGAAGTAGGCGAACTCGTCCTTGTTAAAACCCTTTAGGTTCGATCTATGTGATGTTTTACAGGAGAAAATGTGTGGCATCGTGCCATTGTGAATTGACGGTGCATGTGACTCACGCGCTAAAAGGAGGACAGTTGTTGACGACCCGACTTGCTTTGCCTAGGCTTGTACTCAAGTGGAACGTTATCGACTGTTAGACTCTTTCTCCTTTTGTATGATTCTTTTGTCGAGGCTAGCATATACTCAAGTAGAACATCATCAGTTGTTAGACTTGAGTCTTTTACCAGGACTTGTACTCAAGTGGAACGTCATCTTTTGGTAGACTTTTGCTCATTTTTGTGAGTCTTTTATTGGGGGCTTGAACTCACGTGAAATGTCATCAATTATTTGACTCCTGCTCCTTTTTCTGAGTCTCACAGATATGTATCACTTGCTTTATCGCGCAGAGGAGGATGACGCGTGGAGGGGAGGAGACATTGCACGGGCTGACGCGCAGTTGTAGTTGCTTCCAGTGAGTAAATGGGAAAACATAACGAAGTTTCAAATTTTGAGAAACTCAACAACGGAATAGTGATGATGGGTCAAGGATCAAACCTGCTCTTGATACCATGTCAAACAACGAATTATCTCAAAAGTTTAAGTTTTGGATTAGAGACACATGAATGTTTTATATTATTGTTTTTAACATGTCCCCTCACATAAGAGCCTGATTGGGCGTGAAGCGTGAACAATACACAAGCACATCTATCATGTGGTGAAATTTATTTTTTTATTAGAAGAATTAAGAGCGGCAAGGATCAAACTACTATATACACTTAGTCATAGAGGCTCTGATACCATGTATAGAAAAAATGAAGAGAGAAGAGGAGGAAACAGAAGCCCGTTAGGATTCACATTTTTTTGTACATCGAAAAAATAAATTACACCCTCCAATGATTAATCATGGATCTCCCCACCACAACTCATATATCCCCTAACTTTTACCACTTGAGCTAAATGATTAGTTTTTAATTAAAAAATAAAATACTCACTCATAAGTCATATCTGTAGTGATAAGTTTCTATCCGATGTAAAAAAAACAATAGTAATAAATTGACTCATAATCCTAATTATATAAGGAAACAACCAAACAAATCAATTTAAAAAATAGTCTAAATTATCTAAAATAAAATAAGATATTCTAGAAATGGTAAACATATAAGATAGCTTTTTAAAATTTTAACAATGTTTGCACTTGCATTATTATTTTTTAAGGCTAAAAAGCATTTTTTGCTCCTGATGTTTTAAGTTTGTGCAAATTATGCCCCTACTCTATTTTTGTCGACGTTTCTACCCCTCATGTTTTCAAACAGTGCACTGTCTACCCCTCCATCAGTCATGCTTTCTCAGGAGAGGTTCCTGAGTGGATTGGAGAGATGAAGAAGAGTATATGAAGTTGATGATGATCAAGGAAATGATATAAATTAAATTTGCTTGATGTATATATCAATTATGCATGTAATTGAACTGGTTAAATGCATGTTTTGCTACTTACAGGTCTTGAGTTTGAATCTCCCTTGCCCCTTTTTTCCAATTTCACTTGTAATTTCTACGTGGCAGTTCCAAAAAATATATAAAAAAAAAGCCACATCAGCTCATTCCGTCAGATTTTTAACGTTTGACTGATGGAGAGGTAGACGGTGCACTATTTGAAAACATGAGGGGTAGAAACATCGACAAATATAGAGTAGGAGCAGAACTTGCACAAACTTGAAACACGATGGGCCAAAAGTGTTTTTTAGCCTATTTTTTATTAGCCAACGGTCATTAAAGATGGTATTGGGGTACCAAAAACCCATTAAAGATGTTTGCATTTGCATTTATAGGACTTGCAGTGTATTAGTTAATTAATTGTTTATTTTATCAAAACTTTTGTCACAAAGAATAACAGTTAGATAATATATGAACCATTCTCTCTCTCTCATACATATATATATATATATATATGCTTATCTAAACAAAAATTCTCATGTATATAGGAGTAATTTTTACATATTAACAAATTCTTAATTAGTACTTTAAAAAAATTACATGTTTGTGGACAAAGGAGCTGATTTTGCAATTTGTATTTAGATTTGGTTTATGATTCATTCACATCTTTCTTTTTTTACCATTTCATTTTCACTAACTTTTTCTCTTTATATATCTCTCTATTTTCTCAATCACATCACCTATTTTATTTTTAATTTTTCTCTCATTTGTTCTTTATCCATGAGGTAGAGATGCAACTAGAGTGTCAACAAAAAAGTATTCTTTGTATTCCATGCGGCAGCACAAGTACTAATTCAGGATCTCTAATTAGTAATTATTATTATATATAATATATAAATAAATAAGTATGCTTTAAAAAAAATGTGTAAGTATTGAACCGGACCAAATTCAAGGGTTCTTCATGTGGGACTCCTAATTAAATTTCGCTGGTAAGTATTTATCCTAGCCTCCTAGGGAACAAACTAAGCTATATGAGGGGTGATGATACAAGATGTTTGCAGAGATTCTTCTGTCATGCGGTCTAATTCTGAAAAATATTGTGTGTGATGTTTACATAGAAAACTTCAATCCATGTCCAGTTTATGCAGGTATCTAACTGAAACAATTGAACCCATTAGATCCTGTCTCTTTTCAGAGAAAATATTGACACAAATTCATCATCATGTCTTGCAAAATGTGGAAACCTCTATCAGTATGGAATCTGAATTAATTTATCATCATTTGCCAGCACTCCTGGCAGTTAATTAGCAGATAGCACTGTGATACCCTTCAATGGAAAACCCTCTCCCATTAAGCTTTTGAGTAACGTTGTCAGCTCCTATCACTTAATTCGCTGACCGTGAGCAAAAACACAGACAAATGACAAGCTTTTGGAGATTTATTAAAAGTGGCGCAAGTGAGGACAATCCATTTACCAACATTAC
This sequence comes from Lotus japonicus, assembly GCF_012489685.1. NCBI lineage: Eukaryota > Viridiplantae > Streptophyta > Magnoliopsida > Fabales > Fabaceae > Lotus > Lotus japonicus. The sequence continues at coordinate 105,163,401 of NC_080041.1, read as the reverse complement.
TGAGCCACAATCGTGGAGAATTGGTAGACACTCGTACACACAAAGCAAATGTTTCTTCAAAATTAACTTGGCTAGAACGTCAAAATTATGTGACTCAAGGTAACAAGATAGGAGATGGAACTGACGGGGAAGGCTTCTGGCTGGGGAACATTACAAGGATTTCTTATCTTGGTTTATTTGTAATAGCTCTATAGCACGATTGATTGGTCTTATGTGTTGGGGATTTTGGGCTGCTCTCTTGGATTGGTCTCCTTTACCGGTGTCGAGCGGCTTTTGTCGCCATTTTTTCGACTATTTTGGAGATCTTTTCTAGACGCGCAGTCGCATTGGGTTTTACTAGGTTTCTAGCGCGCTCCGGTGCGTGAGGGTTCCTTGGGTTGTTTTTGCTATATGAACTTATCTATGTAGGGACTATACCCATGTTGAGAGGGGTTGTTTCTCAACATATTTTATCTGTTTATATATCTTTAACTTTAAAAAAAAAAAAACAAGATAGGAGAAAATAAGCCGAATGATGGGCCATGGTAATATAATATTTAATGTTCTTATTTTAATTAAAATTACTGCTTAACTTTCTAATGTAAAATTAAATTTATCTCTCAGTAATTCTCACCCTTTAATTTTTCTATTACCACTAAGAAAACTATATATATTAAGTTAGTTGTATAATTCATAAAACATAATTAATGTTTTTTTAAAATTGTAAAAGTGACAAATAAAAAAAGATTAAAATAATGACAAATATATGTGATCGAGTAATTTTATTTTATTTTTGGTTCAAATTCTGAAAAATACATTTGTTGAAAAGGTATACATTAATTGATTTTTTGTATGGTAGCGACATCCTACAAGATTTTTTTTGATACATTGGAAAAGGACAAAAAGCAAAAACTATGGGATGTCTAACGCATTCTTTAAAATAATAACTTGAAGATCTGGATTAGGCGCTTCTACATTGATAATCTCTAACATATGGTTATGGCACCCCTGTTTTGCGAGCCAATCCGCCGTAGAGTTGCACTCGTGCGGCACCTAGTTTTTTTTTTTTTGGTCAAGACTCGCCAATTACGAACAAGAAGATGGAAGATATCAAAAATAGTTTTTTTTTTAACTAAAATAGGTTCTTAAATTAGGCTATGTACAGTAGACATATACAAAATTTACGTTATCAAATCAACAGACTATCGTAAAAAAAATCGTAAGTTTAAAAAATTGGATTCACCCCCCCCCCCAAAAAAAACCTATCCTAGGCCTAGCCCAATCACTTTCGACAGAAGAATCCAATCACTTGTTTCAAATCTAATCACAATCACTGAATTAGCCATATAAACAGGGTTGGACGATATTCCATCATCACCTTAATTAATCATTGCTAGAGGTTTGGATTGGACATTTAATTGAAATCTAATTGATAAATATTAAAAATTTCACATCATTACTGTCCATTTTGGCCTAGTCAGTGAGTACCTATGTACTATTCCAGTTTTGGCAATTTTTTTATTTTATTTAGCAGCTTTGACTAGATTAGCATAAAGTACTGATGTTACTTATAGATATTTTTATATATGCTTAAATGAATTTTGAGTCCTCTTACTTTCAATTGCTTAATTTTAGTCCCAATATTTTTAACTTTATGTAATTTCAATCTCTTACCCTTTTTTTTTTTTCAGTCTCTTACCTTCAACTGCTCAATTTTAATTCATGTATTTTCCTAATGTTGCGATTAAATCCGGGAATTAGATTTCTCACTGCACAATTTCAAATTTTTAATTTCTGAATTATTTTGGGATTTTATATTCTGAATTAATTCAGGATTTAAATTTCCGGTGGTGCAAAATACAATGTAACACTCTACTTTTAAGTGGGAAAATATTTCGAGAACTCAATTTCTAAAATATTTCGGGAATTGAGTTCCCGAAAGTGTTTCAAGTGGGGTGGCATTTCTAATAAGTGGGGTTGTCAATCCAACTCCCTCCCCCTATTAAATCCATCTATTAAAAATGTCAGCTAAATTTAAAACAATTTTTATGAAATCAGCCGAGCTAATCCTAGAACAGTTGGTATGTTAGATGATTTTAAAACACATTGATTTCTACACATTCTAAAAATTTAGCATCAACTTTGCACTCACTATGCAACTGTCGTTTACTGCATATTGACTCTTTCTTAAGTATGATTTCCCTATTTCATTACACAAAGGTCGCTTAATTTGCATGTCGATCTGGAGGATTCCTTGATTTTTCCTTTACTATTCTTTGTTTTTAAATTCCTTGCATTTTAATTTATCATTATTAATTTTTTCTCTCATGTTTTCTCTTTTCCACAAGGGGAACCTTTTATTATAGTCTAGGTTGATGGTTTTTCTGATACTTTATTGAACAAATGCAGCTCTTTAACTCAAGTTGTAGTCGAGGTATGGGCTCTATATATGAATACTTCAATAGAAAAAAAACATTGTGTTTTAAGTTGTTTCTCATCATTTAACACATCAGCTACCACATGGATTAGCCTTGATTATATCAACAAAATTGACTTGAAATTGGATGACATTTTTAATGGAGGAATTTGATTGCAACATTAGAAAAATATAGGGACCAAATTAAGCAATTGAAAAAAAGAGGAGTAAAATCACTGAAAGTCAAAAGTAATGAGACTAAAATTGAGTAATTGAAAGTTAGAGGAATAAAGTCACTCAAAAGTGGTGGAATCGTTTTGGTCCTGAAATTCGTGTTTCAGATCTTCTTCTACATCGTTTTCTTTAATGAATCTCGCTCGTCCTTGGTGTTTTTGTGGTGGCTGCCCCGACCATTCTGGTTGCTCGCCCCAACCCTATCGTCGTCGTCGGCGTTCGCTTTTACTTATGTTCGCTATGCATCACTCCTTCCCTATTTCAGTTTCAGGGGTTGTGGAAGGTCCAGTGGCATTTTCTGGTCATTCTCGCAGTTAGTGGTCAAAGATATTTCACACCTGCTTGGTTCTTTGGGTGTTTTTCTTGTGTTTGTCTGGGATGCTCTACGGGATTGAGTTAAGGTTGTGGTGTTCCCGTTTGGTTGAGCCTGTATTGCTTCTTGCTCGTGGATGAGGTGTTCTCGTTGGTTGAGCCTGTGAGGTATTCCCATTTCGTTGAGCTTGTTCTGCTTCTCGCTTTTTGAGTCGAGGTTGAGGTGTTCCCGTTTGGTTGAGCTTGTGTTGCATCTTAATTCTGTGGTGACCCTTTCCTGGTCATTGGTTGGTTGGTTTTGCTACGTCGGGGTTGCTGTGAGGGTTTGATCTGGGCTTGTGTGCTTCCTTGGAGTCGTTTGCTTGGCAGGGTGATGCGTAGGTGATGGAGGCGCTGATGGGGAAGACAATGATGATGTTGCTTCATGTCTTTGTTTTTTGATAGCTTTGTTGTGGCTTGATAGGTTCCCTTTGTGGTCGAACTTGTCGTCGCCTCTCGTTGTCGAATGGAGGTCCTTTCCCGGTGGTCGGTTTGTGCTCCTTTTGGGTTTTCAATTCGTTTTGGCTTGAAGCATGGTTCTCATGCTAATTAGGTTCTTTGCGGTTGGGTTTTTGTTTGGTAGAGATCTTTGCGGTTGGGTTCTTGATTGGTTCATGGTTTTTTTGGGCTTTCAGGTTTTTAGACGTTTTATTCGATTTATGTTCTAGCAGGGCATTGTACTGTTCAATCTTTTCAAGATTGCTTTTATAGATATATATATATCATTTTGCTTTAAAAAAAAATCACTCAAAAGTAAAAGTAAAGGTACCAAAGATGCATTTAAGCCTTTTATATATAAAAAATATGTATTAATAGATATATACACACTCATCTTCTCTTAAATCTTTTGTTAACAGTCGTTTACTTAAAATTGCTTGGATTGTTCAATCCATTGTAACTTACTTGCGAGAGTTTTTTTTTTGAAAAGGCCAAAAGAAATATATTACTAAGAAGAGTTTGTCCCAAGTTGTTGATCTTTAATTTAATATTAGTTCTCTTTTCTAAAAAAAAAACAGTTGTTTTTTTCCTATATATCTTTTTTTAGATCACTTTTCATATCATATCTTTCATTTCTCACTCTTCAAAACTATATCTCTCTAAACATGTAGGGGAAATAGTGTTTTTTTTTAAAAGAGAATAATATATATATATATATATATATATATAAAATGTTGAGAAACAACCCCTCTCAACATGAGTAAAATAACATAACTAGCTAAAGCTAGCAAGCACGTAAAGGTGCTTTAAACCCCTAAAGTCATAGAATAAACCCCACTAGAAAAGACCCAATAAAGTCGAAAAACAGCAACAAGTCAAATGAAGCTGCTCGACACCTACAACAACGAGATTCATCCTAGACGATCAAACAAACGAACTAGAAGCAAAACAATCAACCAACACCCACGCCACAAAGGTCTCAAGTCAAGGTCCAAAGCCGCGCTTAAAAATCACTTGGAATAAAACATAAACACAGCCAGAGCTCCTTCCATAACAAAATGTGTTTAACCAAGGTCTCAAGTCAAGGGGAAAGAGTGTTTAACCAATATTATCCTTAACAATATTAAATGAAGCACTTACAAAGTGCTATATCTAGATGGCTAAGAGTAAATTTAAAAATAATATTTTTTAAATTAATAAAAATTATTATAACTATAAAAATAGTATTCCCTCTCCGCATATAAGAAATTAATTTTTTTCAGTTTTTTTCAAAATAAATCACTATTCAATATATAAGAAATATTAATTATTTTTTCTTATTTACCCTCATAAAAGAGATAATGTGATTTTAAAATATTTTAATTTGGAGAGAGAAATTTATGAATTATCTAGAAAAGTCAATAATTTTTTTACATATTTAATTTATTAGAAGTAATTATTTTTCTTAATTTTAGAGAATTAGGTAAATACAACTTATAAATTGAATCAGAATAAGAAAACAGAGTAATTGCTAACCCAGGTGGCAGTGACCTTTAGGCGTAGCCCGCTTCCAAACTCTCTGCTCAGACAGTCATCATCATCACATGGAAAAGTTTCAAGAGGCACCTGCATTTTGGTAGAGATGAATAGTAATTAGGAAAATTATTAAGAATAGTAGTTTATATATTTACACACATTTTTCACTTCCACCTAAAAATTAATAACCTTAAGAAAAGAGGGAGAAAAAAAGTAATGCGTGATATGATAAAAAATGCAGAAAGAGATAAAAAAAAGTCAAAATGAGAAAGAAAAAGATCATGTGACAACCATCTCATCTTAGTGCATGCACATTATTCTTAAAAGTTAAGCAATATATGGTAGCTGTAAAAGAAATGGAAAAAAAAAATCATGTGTAGGAATCATTCACAATTGCCGTTTGTAGCGGTTTTTAACTTATCCGCAAATTATAAAATTTATTAAAAAAAAATAAACTCTACGATTTCTTATGATGTTAAAAAAATGCAAAGTTTAAAGAAGAAATGAACCGAAATGTTTGATTATATACATTGAAAACTATTTAACTAACTAGCTACATTTTATCTTCCTTTCTTTAGTTTCAATGTATAATTTCAATTAGTAAACCATATATATTTACAGAGAAGTAGTATATCTAGCTTGAGCAATCAAGACTTCACATGAAGAAACAAAGAAAGAAGCTCAAGTTCATAAAATACCCAGAGAGACACACATAGAAACATAGATAAGATCGTACAGAAAAGTTAACCAAGAAAAACAAAAGTTTTATCGACACACACTCACACACACACATGATTAATTACCTGCAAGAATTAGAACGTGTTGAACAGAAGCAAGGAGCATGATACGTGGGAGCTGCAACAGTACGTAATTGACTTCATGAGAGCTTACTCCACAGAGCACTTGAGAGCACAGTGTTAAGATAACCTCCAGAGAGAGTAAGTAAAACTAAGAACAACAAGAAAAGAGCAGTACATAAGCCAACACCTTTGGTTCTTCTTAGCTTGTCCTTCAATGGGAAAAGTGACTGTGTGTGAGAGAAACAATTTGATTTGAAAATTGGAGTTAAAGCAATCTATATATTACTGATGCATGACATGCAGGATGTTTAGACATACACACCGAGTGCATGGACAAATTGGTTCCTGAAAGTGTTGGGAGCTGGTAAATTCATCCTTAAAAACAAGGAAATATTAGTTGTGTAAAATGTTGGTCAAATTTGTCTTTCTAGAGACTAACTTAGCTGATGTTTTATCAGATAAGAAACAGCGATTAACTTATCCAACATTTACACAATCAAAGACTAATGAGATATTTTCTAAGTTCATGAACGAACTTGTCAACATGCACAACACTTATGTAGATTAATTTGACAATTCACTCAATTCACAAATAATGATATTTAGACATCAATATATTATGTCACATTCAGTAATTTTCTCTCATCTTTTTTATATTTCACTATTAGTATAAATTGAGTATATTTTCTCTTAAGATGAACACAAATCATTTTCCCAACAAAAAAGCTAATTAGGGTATGTTTGATTATAGTTTTTGAAAACTGCTTTCCATTTTTAAAAACTTAAAAAAAATTAAAATCTGTTTGTTTTCAAATTTTTGAATTTGAAAACAAATCTTAAATTCAGTTTTAAAATTAAAATACAAAAACAGCTAAAAGATATTTTTTTATTTCAATTTTTAGTTTTCAGATTATAATTTTTTAATGTTGAAAAACTTCTAATTCAAATAATTTTTTTTTGAAAAATAATTTTATGATACAATTTTCAAAACCTGCAATCAAACATACATCGATGCTGTTTTTCCTTGACATATAATATATAATAGATATACACTTTAATGACAAATTTAAATTGCCACAAAACCATATATAATAGATATACACTTTCCTTGACTGTTTAAAACTTTCGTTGTATGTCTGGTCAAAATCATATGTACATCTGTCAATAGCCTTATCCCATATACACATGTACATGCTTCAAGACTCTAGCTCCCTTTCTCTCTAGGATGTATATGTAACACCAATAAATTAAATAAACAAATTTGCTGCAAAGCTGATGAGGATGCACAGCTACGGCTAGTTCAATATTATATGTGGAGAAATCATGACTAGCTCTGACTAAAGTCCCTAATGAGAAATTTTGAAATTGGTACGGTTTCATATATAATGCATGCAGACAGCACTGTCTAATTGATTCATGTAAGCAATGAATCATGATACATCCCTTTCTTCAGCTATCTTTCTGTGTCTGTTTTGCTGCATGCATATGAAGAATATTGTGTAGGTAAGGCTACCATATAGCTAGGTAGCTAACCACATAATATCACTTTTACCTAATCTTACTTACTGACAGAGACATTGCTTTTAAAGAGTTTGCAGATTTCTTGGTCTGCAATCAACGGTGATGTATAAGGTGCAATAGTGGATGAGTCTTGCACCCATGCCACACTTGTTCCGGTATGGAACCACTGAGCGGGCTAATCGAAATAGAGAGCGAACACCAAGTAACAAGATAAGTAAAAATGCGTAAAATGATAGGGTCCTGCCGCTTGGGCGGTCCTCTTCTATTTATAACTTGGGTTTTGGTCCGGCTGGACCATGGGTTGCCCGGCCCATTTGTTACATGATAGTGATAAGCCCAAAATAAATGACCCGGTTCGCCTATATCAGTCCACAGGCCCACAAGACACTGATGTTTTAGAACTAAAACGATAGTGTCTTATTTAGGCCCACAACGTCTGGTTCGCCCATATACAATGTGAATAAATTCATGAGCGCACAGGCTTCCAACAAAATAAGGCTAACCATAATGTAAACAATGTTAAGCTAATCATTACAAAGTTAAATCGGTCTGTGTGGCGTATGAAGTCTAAATGACACTTCACCCATCACTTCAATCACTATGCACAAATCAAATCTCTTTCCGGATTTTGTACCTGTTGCAATCATCACAAATATAACACAGATATCTTGAAACTTGTAATGCATAAGGCCTACCTAAGCTATGCTACTCACATTAATTAAGAAATGCATTTAAAATCCACTCATGGAGTAGCCCTTCTCTGAAAAGACTCGACTCCCTCGAAACGACACATTCACCTGCCAACTGACGTCACTCTTCATTCAATCGCTACCTCTTTGCCAAACGTCGTCTCTTAATGGCGCGCTGATTCACCGCCTTAATGAGTTTGAATGTGTGGCTTGAATGAACGCGTGGATTCACACAAACCACGCGTTTGCTCACCATTTACCTTAAGTGCCTTTAACCATACCTTTCTAACTCATCTCTTCACCTTCCGCCGTTTCTCTATATATAGCAGTCATTTTTTACTACAAATTACTTCACTCTTCTCTTTCAAAAGTTTTTCAAACCTCGTGTACTCGTAGAGTTTCCTGCATTGACCTGCGAGTGTTCTCCAACATTGCCAGAACTCCCCTAAATTAGCCAAGTTCATCAGATCCTTTCCCTGGTAAGCACTTCTCACTCAACCTGCTTGTACAATTTTTTCATCATTCTACACTAAACCTTTCATGTAAAATCTTTCCCTCTTCATCTTCTTGTTTTACTGAAATCATTCTTAAAAACTAATCTCCTTCACAACTGCAACTCCAATTTTACCCCACTACATGTCATAACTCCTGAATCCTTTACAATTTCAGGAATTCTTTTCAAAATGGATGCAAAACGCACCCGTAAAGTCTCTAAAGCTTCTAAAACTTCTTCCATTGCAGTCGATACATGGGTCACTAGTAAAGTTAAAACTAGGTTCACTAAATTCTGCAATGTTAAAACTGTAATGGACTTAATTACTGAAAACACTTTTCGCTCTGATGGCCAAGATGTGTACCTTGACATAGTCCCCTGTTTACCTACCGAACCTTGTTGTTTTGGGGCTCCTGACCCTAACGGCAAAAATCACACCTATTTCTTTGAAAACATTTTTACTGACCTAAAATATAAACTCCCTCTGTCAGATTTCACTTGCTCCGTTTTAACCCTACTGAATGTTGCCCCAACACAACTCCATTGTAATAGCTGGGCATACCTAAGGGCGTTCGAACTTTTGTGTCAAGTGTTAGGTATCGAACCCACTAGCAGTAAGTTTTTTTACTTCTTTGAAACTAGTGGTAGAAGCATAAAAGGCGAATATCTTTCTCTAGCCGCCGCTAGGGGAAAAGGCCTATTTACCTTATTTAGAAGCCACTACAAACAGTTTAAAGGGAGATTCTTTAGGCTAAACGAAACAGAAAAGTGCAAGGATGTATTTTATTTCAATGATGGAAGCCCAAAGTTCCCTTTCTACTGGACCGCCCGTTATGAGGCTATCATCAAACTTCCTGATGATTCCCTCACCCCTGAAGAAATGGTGGATTGCACCTTTCTATCTAGCATTGACTTGAATCTCACTGAATTTCTAGATGCCCATTATGAAAACAGATTGGGTGAATATGTGGGTAAGACTCTTGAATTTCAGTATCTTCGTATTTCAAATGTTTGCTGTGTCTAACTTATCTTTTCTGTTTCAGCGAAAATGACTTGCCTTTCTGATGATGATATCCTACGATTCCGCCGTGAACAACAGGCTGCAAGAGAAAAAAGGAACCCGGCGAAGACTCTACTTGATGCCGATGCTAGTCACTCAGGCACGGAATCTAATCGTCCTCAAAAGAAAAAGAAGAGGAATGACACTCCTGAACCAAACAAAGGGAAGGACGCATCGCAACCTTCAATGGAAAAATTTATGGTGAAGAATAACCCTCAACGTTTGGTGCATCAAGGTGGGTCTTCAAGCGCTCCGCCTCCGACATGGAAAAGCGTGCTGAAGGAATTCGAAGAACTTACCTCTGAAGAGGTAACTTCGCTATGGGATTCAAAGATTGACTTCAACGCATTGGTGGAAACCAATTTGGTGTTCAAGGCGGATCAGGAGAAGATCAAAAGGATTGGACTAAAGGAAGCTTGTCAAGCCATCATGACAAAAGGACTGGAAATCGCGGCTATTTCAAAAATGGTCGACCTGGAGACCGCTGGTTTTGACGGGATTAATTCTGCCAAACAACTTGAAGAGAAAGAAAGAGAAATCCTGAAGATGAAAGCCACAATGAAATTGTTGGATTCTGCCAACAAAGTGAATGAGAAAAAAGCCACATATTTGGCCCTAGAAAATGAACGCCTGAAGAAACATGCTGAAGATTTAAACACCGCTCAGAAAGCTAAGGAAGAAGAACTTGTGAAATCTCAGGCAGAAATCACACAACTCGATTCCGCCAATGCTGAATTGAAAAATGAAAATTCTAAGTTGCATTCAGAAATTTCTGAACTGAAGAATTCTGTCCTTGACCAATTTGAAGCTGGATTCGCAAAAGCCAAAGAACAGATTCTTTTCCTAAATCCTCAAGTTTCCATCAACTTTGCCGGTTCCGATCCTTATGCAAGGATTGTTGATGGCAAATTGATCAGCCCTGACACTGGTGATGAAGAAGAAGAAGAAGAGGAAGAAGAAGCAGATAAAAATGAAGAGGATGGGAACGCCAACAACAACGAAGGCGAAGGAGAAAATCACTAGTTCCACCCCTGTTCAAGCATATGTTCTACATGAATTATCCTTTAGTCTTTTTTTTTTATTTTCTAAGTTAGTTAAATCTGCCTATGTTTTATCTTTATTTCTGTAAGTGTTGAGCAATTAGCTCCACAGTTTATCCTAAGTATTTATGTAATGTTTATCAAGCACTATTAATATGATGTATTTTCTATATATCAACTCTCAAATTGTATAATTCTAATGGTTCTGCCTCCTGTCTAAATTATTTCAACACTTAATATATTTCTGTTCCTATTCCTATTCTATGAGGACATCACATCTTAACTTAACATAGAAACCATTAAGTAATTCCTTCAATCTCAATAACAGGATTCATCCAATAACAACTAGATCAATCAGACAAATCAATATAATTAATAATACTGCGCTTTACTAACCTTTCAATCAGTAAGTTCAAAGTATAACTTAACATGAATAACTTTTACTAACCTTTCACCAAATTTGATCCGCCTTCGTCGTTTAGTTGAATACATTATTCCCACATTTTGCAGTACATAATGAAATATGCTTAAATGAATCTCGTCAAATGTTGTGAAGTTTAAACTTAATCAACTACTTTGGAATCATAAGGCCTTTGTGTACATAACTTAGTCAAATTTTTCATTTTTGACATAGTTACTCATGGAAATCAAAGTCAACATATTTGATTTCATTAGTATGCTCGCGTGGAGACTTGTGCTTAGTTTGGACAAGCTTAAATCCAATTTAAGACTGTGCTTATGAATTCGTGGCCGAATGCTCTTGTTTTAAGAGACTTACTTTTTTCTCAATTGTCTGACGTCGCCCAATTGATAGACCTTAGTTGATAAGTTTCCGCTATGGGTAAAAGAAATAAGTAAAATGATAAGCCCTTGATCATTTTAAAAAGGTTATGCCTCGTTAAAAACTCTCCCGCCTGGGGTAGAGAAAAGAGTGCATACCTGTTATTCATTAATAATTGATGCCTCGTTAAAAACTCTCCCGCCTGGGGTAGAGAAAAGAGTGCATCGAATTTAGTCTTACACAACAAACATAGTCTTAAACAATTCAACCAACAAACGTAGACTTCAACACACACAAACTGAAACAACGAAACATAGTCTTGGACAAACATACACTGAAACAAACTGTACAAAATCAAACAAACCGAACGAACCACCCTGCACTTCAACTGTAATAATAACGGAGATGCTGTGCATTCCAAGCCCTTGGGACCCTTCGCCCCGATAACTCCTCCAAATGATACGCCCCTTGACCAAGCTCACGCAGAATCCTGTAAGGTCCTTCCCAATTAGGTGATAACTTCGAATCATCAGGCCCCTTTGCCTTCCTACGCAGAACCAAATCACCAACTTTCATTTGCCTCGGAACCACTCTAGAGTTGTATCGCCTTTCCGACCTCTGTTTTACCATCGCTTGCCTTAAACGAACCTCTGCCTGCGTTTCCTCTGCCAAATTGAGATCAACCACTCTGTTCATGTCGTTCTGCTCTTCATTATAAGTTGCCACCCTGAAATTTACATCCTGCAATTCTGCTGGAATCATTGCATCTACCCCGTAAGTCAACTTAAAAGGTGATTCGCCAGTAGTCGATTGAGGAGTTGTATTGTACGCCCAAATGACTGTGATCAACTCTTCAGCCCATAATCCTTTAGCTTCGCCTAGACGCTTTCTAATTCCATTGAGAATGACCTTATTCGCTGACTCCACTTGTCCATTTGTCTGAGGGTGCTCAACTGAGGCGAAACGCATCTCAATTCCCATTCCTGCACAAAAATCCTTCACACTCCTGCTTGTAAACTGTGTCCCATTGTCTGAGACGATAGTTGCTGGAACGCCAAATCTGCAAACCAACTTTCTCCAATAAAACTTTTTGACTTTTTCTGCTGTTATTTTCGCCATTGATTCCGCCTCAATCCACTTAGTAAAATAGTCTACCGCAACCAAAATAAACCTGATCTGAGAACCTGCCGGAGTGAACGGTCCCAGAATATCTACTCCCCACATTGCAAATGGCCACGATGAACTTATTGAGCTAAGAGTCTCAGGCGGCGCCTTATGTAAATCTGCATAAATTTGACACTTACCACACTTCTTCACATACTCCATACAATCCCCTCGTAAAGTTGGCCAATAGAACCCTGCTCTGAGCACTTTCGCCGCCAAAGATCTTCCCCCAACATGACTTGCGCACACACCTTCGTGAACCTCAAACATGATTCTTTCCGCCTCATCCTTGGAAACACATCTCAATAAAGGTATTCCAATCCCTCTTCTGTACAATTGACCGCCTAACAATGTGTAACGACTTGCCTCGCGAATTTGATCCTTAGAAAATGTCAGCACATCAGAACCTTCTGCCTCCAAACACTTTTTGATACGCCCTATCCAATCTGAATCCGCTAAAGTTAACACCATCATTGTCTCATCTTCTTCGATACTTTGGCTGCTTAAAACTTCCTGGATGACTGATTTATTGTTTCCTGGCTTCTTGGTGCTTGCTAACTTTGACAGAATATCTGCCCTTGTATTCTCCTCGCGCGGAACATAATTGACCTGCACTATGCCTATCTGCTTTATCAATCCTTGAGCTTTCAATAAATACTTAGCCAGCTGTGCGTCCCTCGCCTGATATTCACCCTGAATTTGTCTGGAAACTATCTGAGAATCTGTTTTAATTATTATGCTCTTGACTCCCATCTCGATCGCCAACTTCAGCCCTGCAATTATAGCTTCATACTCTGCCTGATTATTGCTTGCTTTAAAGTCAAACTTGAGTGACTGCTCAACTGTCACGCCACCTGGCCCTTCTAAAATGATTCTAGCTCCACTGCCCTTGACGTTAGACGAACCATCTACAGACAAACTCCATTCACCAACTTCCATATTTTTCTCACAGGAAGACATTTCATTGACAAAATCCACCAATACCTGTGCTTTAACCAGACCTTTCTTATCAAACGTGATTTCAAATTCCGACAACTCAACAGCCCAGGAAACCATTCTTCCAGCCAGATCAGGCTTTTGCAAAACTTGACGAAGTGGCAAATCTGTTTTTACCACAATTGGAAAGCCTTGAAAATAAGGTCTTAATTTCCTGGCGGAGATGATTAAAGCTAACGCAGCCTTTTCAATTTTTTGATATCTAACTTCAGCTCCTTGAAGAGCATGACTCACAAAATATATGATCCTCACATCATCTTTACTTTCTTGCAACAAAACTGAACTAACTGCATTATCAGAAATGGAAATAAACATTGATAATGAAATACCTGGAACTGGTTTGGCTAAAATTGGTGGCCTGGATAAATGATCCTTCAAACTTTGGAACGCCTTCTCACATTCTTCAGTCCAATGAAAAGTCTTGTTCTTCCTTAAGCATTGAAAAAATGGTGCTGATTTTTCCCCAGAACACGGAAGAAACCTGGACAAAGCCGCTATTCTTCCTGTTAATTTCTGCACATCTTTAACTGAAGCTGGACTCTGCATATCAAGTATCGCCTTGCACTTATCAGGATTCGCCTCAATTCCTCTCCTAGTGATCATGAAACCCAAAAACTTTCCACTTTGAATTCCAAACGAACACTTTTCTGGATTAAGTCTCATGTTATGCTTTCTTAATTCGCCAAAAGCTTCTTCGAGATCAGAACAATGTGCCATCATTTCCTCTGACTTGACCACCATGTCGTCTACATAAATCTCCATGTTCCGCCCCACCTGCTTGTCAAACACCTTATCCATCAACCTTTGATATGTTGCTCCCGCATTCTTCAACCCAAACGGCATAGTCTGATAACAATAGTTCGCCTGATTTGTCATAAAAGCTGTCTTCTCCTCATCGGGCTGGTACATTCTTATCTGGTGATACCCTGAATATGCATCCATGAGGCTAAGCATTCCGAACCCTGATGCCCTATCAACAAGCTTATCAATATTTGGTAAAGGATAAGAATCCTTAGGACAGTGTTTGTTCAAATCTGTATAATCCGTGCACATTCGCCACTTTCCATTAGCCTTCTTCACCATAACAACATTCGCCAACCAAGTTGGATACTTTACCTCCCTAATAAATCCAGCTTCCAGTAACTTATTTGTTTCCACCTTCACCGCCTCTGCCTTTTCTTCGCCCATCTTTCTTTTAAACTGAACAATAGGTTTCGCCCCGGGATTTAAAGCCAATTTGTGACATATAAATTCCGGATCGATTCCTGGTAAATCCCTTGCACTCCATGCGAACAAATCCATATTCTCAGATAATAACTTTACTAACCTGTTTTCCTGACTTGTAGTTAAATTGACACCAACTTTCAAGTTTCGCTCCCCAATCTGGATCGCCTTAGTTTCCTCTTCTGATTTCATCTTGTGCTCACTAAATCCCTCTCGAGGATCCAAAATAATTTCTGACTGTTCTAAATCCACCTCATAGACCCGATGCCCCTCTTTCACTGCCTTCTTACCCATGTGCCCATACTGCTTGAAGCTTTCTGAATAACACTTTCGAGCAACCATTTGATTAGCCTTTAAAATTCCAACTCCTCCTTTGCTCAATGGATACTTCGCCGTTAAATGTCTTGTAGAAATTATCGCCCCCAGTCTGTTTAGTGATGGCCTCCCAATAAGTACATTGTACGGTGAAGTACACTTTACTACCAAAAACTTAATAGCAAATGCCTCCGCACTCTTCCCTTCTCCAAAAACAGTCTTCAATTCCACATATCCTCGAACAAATACTTTTTCTCCAGAAAAACCCACTAAAGAACCATCATAAGGCAATAAATCAGATTCACTGAACCCCAACTTTTCAAAAGCGTCACCATAAATCAAATCCGCTGAGCTTCCTTGATCCAAAAGTACCCTCTCAATTTCATAATCCGCAATCCTCAGCATTACAACAATTGGATCGTCTTCGTGAGGTTGTACTCCCTCAAAATCTCGCACAGTAAACGTTATATCGGGTTGATTGGTTGCCCAACTTCCCCAATCGTTAGAGTAAACAGCATTAATAGAATGAACGTACCTCTTACGAGCTGAGTTAGTCATTCCTCCGCCACGAAATCCACCAAAAATAGAATGAATTCGCCCCTTTGCTTTTCCATCTGACTGCCTATCTTGACCATCTTCCTCAATCTCTTTTCCATCTTCGGTTCGTCTTGTTGAAGTTCCTGCTTCATCTGAATTGCTTCGCCCTTCAAGCTGCTTCATATACCCAGCCTTTATCAATTTATCAATCTCCTTCTTCAAAGTAAAACAGTCATCAGTATTGTGTCCTGAAATCCTGTGATACTCACACCACTTCTTCTTATCCACATAACCCGTTGACGGCTTTGGCTGTCGCGGAAAACGAATAACATTCGCCTCCAGACACGTGTGCAAAGCTTCAGTCAAATTAACCGCCAATGGAACTGCACGATCATTTTGGTTCCGAGTCCACGTCATCGAATGTCCTGGCCCACGCACTCCATACGGTTGAGCACGATTTTTTAAATTAGAACGATTCTCAAATCGTCCGTCATAACGGTTACGATTGTTATACCCTGCGTTGCCACGTTCGGTCCATCCCTTCGAATATTGATCCGCAACCGCTCCCTTCTTCGTCTCAAACTGCTGTTTCTGCCCTGGAACCGCTGCATTCGGACGGTTGTTCTTGATCCGATCACTCTGCTCCTCCCTGATGTATCCTTGTACCCTTTCGCGCAAATGCACCATTGTCTCCACAGGTTTTCTACTCAAATTACTGTTCAAACCACCCGGCTTCAAGCCCAATTCAAAAGCTGCAATGCAAATTTCTGGCATTTTATCCTCCAAATGAACAGATAATTGATTGAAACGCCCCATGTAAGACTGTAAAGTTTCATTTGGTCCTTGACGAACATTAAATAATGTCGCCGGAGTTACTTTTTGTGCACGACTGGTAGAAAACTGAGACAAGAACTTTGTAGATAATTCAGTGAAATTGACAATTGACCTTGACGGTAGAGTTGTAAACCAAATCATCGCCGATTTCTTAAAAGTTGATGGCAACATTTTGCACTTCAACGCGTCTGATGCGCCTACAATGACCATTTTCGTGTTGAAATACACTAAATGGTCCTTTGGATCTGAATCGCCATAGTAAGAGTCAAGTTTCAATGTCTTTAAATTGTCTGGGACGGCAGTGTTCGCTATTTCCTCTGTAAAAGGTTGAAAGTCCACCACCGTCTCAGCCATTCTTCGATCGCCCTCTCGTAAACCCTGAGTCTGATTGATATCAGTAAGTTGATTCTGTAACTGTTGATTATGTTGACGAAGTTCATTGAGATCGTCCATGATCCGCTGAAGAACATCGGGAGGAACATCATTTTGTTGAACATGATTCCTCTCTCCGTTCGCCCCGGATCGAGTCACCATTGCGGTGAAAATTGAAGCCTAGGAAAGTATCCTTCGGCCCCACGGTGGGCGCCAATGTTCCGGTATGGAACCACTGAGCGGGCTAATCGAAATAGAGAGCGAACACCAAGTAACAAGATAAGTAAAAATGCGTAAAATGATAGGGTCCTGCCGCTTGGGCGGTCCTCTTCTATTTATAACTTGGGTTTTGGTCCGGCTGGACCATGGGTTGCCCGGCCCATTTGTTACATGATAGTGATAAGCCCAAAATAAATGACCCGGTTCGCCTATATCAGTCCAACACTTGTAGGAGCGAATGGGATGACAACACCTGTTATGGTGGAGAATGAGAAACCTGCTTATCCTGTTAAATGGATTTTTCAATTTTTTAAAATTTCAATTTGATTATGACACTAAAACCCCTTATTGTGTGCCCCATCATTTCTCCCTCGACCTTCTTTGATCTCTTCACCTGCAAGTGTGCCACTGGGGCCAACTCCGACCAACCACCTCGGCGGCTGCCGGAGGATTTCAGGGCAGTGGTCACTTCCTCTCCCTCATCCCTTCCTGGGCGGTGGTCATGTTTCCTCTTCTTCTTTTTGTTTTTTCATTACTCATTTTCTTTGTTATCCATCAACATAACACTGGATATACCATGCATATTCATGAAACCAAAGGACAAAAGAACATTGAATTGTAATACATCATTGCATCTGGAATTTTTTGCTGTAAATTTACAATAAACGGATTGCAACTTGCAAGCTTTAACCAACACAAAGCCTGAAGTTCAAATCAAAATTACTTCACATAAAGCTACAACTTTATCATTAAAGTTATTTAGCTGGGACAAATCAAGCAGACAACCCATCAAGATAATAATACAGCACCAAAAAAAACCCAAAAAGTTCAGAGAAAAAACCTAGAAAACGAAGGTAAACCAAATCGCATATGTGATTTTGGCCAATGGATCTTCAGATTTTGGGATGAACATGTGGGTCTTCCAAATCACATCACCAAGTTGCAGATCTATTCCAAGAACTGCTGCTTGGTCTTAAGTGCACCCCTTTGGGTTTGAGTCTATTGAACCAACACTGCCAGAGGAGTTTGAAGAGAGGTTTCAAGAAACTAGATCTGGGTATTGGACTTGGTCGACGATGCAAGCGATGGGCTTTGGATCTGGGCGGCGACGAAGAGGAAACAACGATGTCGCGTGGTGGTTATGGGGGCGTCAGCGGCGGAGCTCGAGTGATGGCTGCTCCGGCGAGATCAAGGGGAAAAGAGCGCGGATCTGTTCTCGGCGGCTGGATGATGGAGGCGTAACAATTGCGGAGAAGCACGACGGAGGCGCAACAATCGACTGAGAAGAAAGAAAACGCGGCGGAGAATAGCTCGCCGGAGAAGCAAAGAAACACGGCAGAGGGGAGCTCGCCGAAGAAGAAATGAAACGGCTAAAGGAGCAGAGAAAGGGGAGAGGAGAGTGAAAGAGAAAAGAGAGGAAAGGGTATTTTAGTACTATTAGTGCATTATATTGTTTTGATTTTTTTTAACAGGTAAACATTACCTGTTATAACAGGTATTTTTTTATCTTGCATGGTGCAAGACCTATGGTGCTCTTGCACCCTATAAGCCACCGCAATCAACACTCTTAATTATATTACGTAACATATATATGAATAAGAAAATTTTGAGCGGTTTATTGATAAGAAAATTTATACACCAAATGTCTTAAACTTTTGAGTAAAAGATATAATATTTAATTAATTTATAGTTTACTCTTTATCTTAAAATGATAATCTCTCAAAATTTTATGTCTCTTACGGCACAACATTTTTTTAGTTGTTTGATGATAATTAATTATGCATTAAAAGGAAAAATTTGTGTGAAACCCCGTTCCACCTGCATAGAGAAAAAGATAGAAAAAAAAAAAGTGTCGAAATAAGTTCCATGTTTGTGGGCTGGACAAAAATTTTAGTGTTTGGTTTAACGCATTTTTGGTTAAGTTTCTACACTACAACATTTCTTTTTTTTGGTACATAGTTGTTTAAAGAAAATGAAGAAACATACTGGCGCATTAAGAAGTGAGTGCCACGGTAGCCTTCCGCCAACAAAGGGATGACAGCCAACGGGGATTCTCCAAGAAACTTAGGCGGTCATCACCAGTAGCTCCCTGCAACATTTCTAAGGCACTCTCTTGGACTTTCCCTATTATTATGGGGCTCGTGCGCTTCCAGGTCAAACAAAAATAAGTAAATAATTTTTTTTAGGTAAGCAAATATATAAATAAAAGATAATATAATGGGTTGCGCATGTTATTAGAGAAAAGAATAGATTGACAAATTACCTTGCAAAATAAGGTTGTGATAACTAATTGATAGCTTACAACTACTAATTACCCCGAATTTAATAACAACAAATATATACTAGTGTATCTAGGATCCCTCGTACTTTTCAATTTCCGTACAATTTTGAATTGGAGTTTGATTGTAGATTAATAGAAACTGTATTTTGACCTGGTTATAGTCGAGAGACCTACTCAATACGTACTATGCTATGTTGTATATTGTATATATAACCTAAAACAAGAACCTAGCTATGTATATATAACCTGCCACACCGTGTTCTTTATTTAACATCAATTTCGACTTTATACCTGGACTTTGGATTAATACACGCAAATGATCATATCTAAGGGATGTAGCTTATATGTATTTGACTGACAACAAAACAAAGTTTGACCAACTCCAATACTTTTCAGTTTTACAAGTAGAAATACGTACCATAGCTAGCTATATATCTATACTATGCATGTATATATAGGATATCATGAAAATCTCCTTTAATTTAACAATATTGTTAGCGAAGTGAAGTTTCACCAAAACTAGCTACTCGACTTTTGACTGTTTAATTTGCATTGAATAGAACTCTTAAGAGGAATCAAACCCATTTCGAGAACTTTTTTTTTTTATCACAATCACTACTATATATACACTAAAAAGACCATAACTAAGATTCCGTTTTGCTCAACAAACACTATAATTTTACAAAGTGAAGTTTAATTTATGGATCTAAACTTCTCATTAACCTATTTGGCTGGCTCACACTAAAGCTGTTTTTCAAAACAAATTATTTGCTGCAGGTTATGTGAAGAATATTATGTACAAGATTAGATTGGCGCGTGGTCCCTTATAATGCATTCTTTTGCCATTTCAAAAAAAAAAAAAAGATTGGCATGTGGTTAAAAGTAGCATGAAAGGTTTATAAAAAAAATAGCATGAAAGGGTTGTCCATATTTGTTCCCTCAAATGATTGATATTCTCTCCGTTTCAAAACAACTGTACATGTAGAGACAAAATATTTGTTTCATAATAACTGTCTATTTAGAATTTAAATGAAACATTAATTCATGTTTTTCCATATAATACCCCCATAAGAAGAATAAACGAGGAGAGATAATAGACACTTTAAATGGTAAAATAAGAAAACAAAGATCAATATACTCTAAGAAAAGAAGACCTTACTGGCCACGTGTCATGCTCTCCTTTACTTAGAAAAAGTTGAAAAAGTTACTACAATTTAAAATCCCGCTCATTTTAGCTTTTCACATTTCTTTCTTTTTCAAAATTCAAAATTGTCCTAATCCCTCAAATCTTGCTACTCCTATTTCTGTATTTCCCTCCTTCTCTCTCTCTGCCTTTCTTTTCCTTGAGCTGTGGTGTGGAGTTCATCTTCCCAATTTAGTATACTCTCATTCTCATCATGTTTCACTGCTCCTCTTCTACACTCATTTGTTTGAAGTAGCTTGCTTCAACGCTTTTATTTTTACTTCCTCTGTAATCTATCTCATTCTCAAATTAGGCTTACCATTTGACAGGAAAACAAAAATCAAGCTGTTGTTGTTCTTCCTCTGTCTTCTCCATAAGAGGTAACACATCAAGGTTTGATTTTTATTTTTTTCCCTGCTATTTTTCTTTTGTTCTTCCTCTGTTGTTGTTCTTCCTCATTCTTTCGCTTTCTACTGCCACCATTCTTCTTTTTTCCTCTATTAAGTACTAACAAATATGACTTCAGAAACGGGGAAATGTAATCATTTCCCTCTTTATGATTATGATTAAATTTTTGAAAAATTTCAACAAAATGTTTGGCATGTGGTCAATGACATGATAAAGATGTTGACTTTCATAAACTATATCAATAGTAAGGAGTGTGTTAAAGAGCGTAAAAAAGAGTATGTTTGCAATTCCTCTTTCATAAATTGTTTCCATGGATATCCAATATTCCAGCACAACTGTTAGATCTTTAGCTAGATCTGCTATTTCTTTTGCGTTCTTCTTTTGTGTCTTGACTTATTGCTTTCTTTGATAACAAAGCTTTGACCTTTTTTGTGTACTATCAGATTTTGAAGACAAAGCTTTGATTTTTTTTGTTCTATTTCAGATTTGACCTATTTCAGACAAAGCTTCTTCAGTCTCACTATTTTGTGCATATGTCTGTATATTGATGTGATCCTTTCCAGATTTAACCATTTTGTGATTGAAGTGCTTATGATACATTTCAAACTATCTTTGACAAGAACGATCTTAACAACTATTTAATGTAATGCTTGAAAGATTGAGAGAATTTAATTGATTTATCTTAATTCTTAACAAAGTTAATAAACGATTTGGAGCTTATGTTGTTTTCAAAGTGGCAGATGATGGAGTTGAATATCAAATTCAAAGAGGGTTCTCTATTTCCTAACCCAGTTAAATTACTTGCTATTTCTTCACTATAATTGATCAAGTTTCATCCTATTCTTAATAGCAATTATAGTTACAGTTTGTGACCTTATTTAGTTGCAAATGGAAGTCTAAATTGTAACAATTTCTTTCACAAGTTTCTAGGTAAATATACCTACTATAACTATGACATTTGCAACACTTTTATACAAAGCATACTGTTACTATCTAATTGCTGGCTTCAGAGCATTTGTAAATTGTCCACTGAAAGTTTTATACAAATTTCAAACTGTTTTTATATACTTTAGTTGGGTAGTTTTGTTGTAAGAGTATTTTCAAGGATGAGAAAAATCAGCCTGGATTGCTTTCATCTATGTTGTAATTTATTACTGATATATTCTTTGACTTGCTTTCTTTGTTGGACTAGGTGGCTTTATCTCTGGTCTCAGGAATATTTATGCTTTAACACCCTTAGATGTGTCTTCACTAGAAGTTAGACTAAGCTTAACTTTTATCACTGGGCAAGACCTATTAAAGCAGTTGATTGACCACTTTGCTTTCGTAAAACAAGACCTATTATAGGCAAAGGCTACAACCTTATGTATAGCATTTAACATCTTTAAATGCTTAATTTTGTTGTTTGAGTTTTAATTTTTACATTCCATATATTGTTTTGATACAGCCCATCACTCTAAATGCAATATTCCATTTATTTAGTCAAGTCCTATCGTCTTGGTTAAAGTTGTGTATTATCTGGTTTATAGTGATTTTTCTAGGAGTTGCGCTATTTGGTATGAAACTCTCATGTAATTTTAAATTTGTATTTTTTTTTGATAAATTTGTACAAATTGGGAAAATAAAAGCCTTTTGTACAAAGTGGGCAAAATAAAATAAAGTGAATTGAAGTAGTGACTAAACACTTTTTCTCTTAAAAAACAATCTTACTTAATGAAATCTTATTTTATATATAGATTAGATACATCATGATTAACATAAAGTTAATTTACAATAGATTTTTTTGAATTTTTTTTTCAATCATTAAATATTTCATTACAATTTAAATTATGTTTCATAACTAATATTTTTTTTTTCAAAACAAAACTAATAAATTATTTCAATAGTATGTTTTTCATTTTTCAAATAAATCATTTATTCAATCAATTGGGAAGATATATATATGCTAAATGAAACAATAAATTTTTAAAAATGATTTTTTTTTAAATATAGGATTATATATTATTATCCACAAAAATCCCCTAAGAACAAGCTCTTAGGGGGCGAGAGACCCCAATAAAAGAGACACCCGACGAACAAAAGAAACCTCTCTAAGCCGAAAAAATCACAACCCGAACAAAAAGCAAAAAACAAAGCCCGAGAGAAACAAACGAAAATCAAGTCTCGAAATAATCCTCATACAACTTTTCCAAACCCCGAATAGCATCAATATCATTTCCCTCAAACTCTAACCCCACGTCTTTTGCCAACAAGCCACGTAATTTTAAAAATGATTTCATTGTCATTTTTTTGAAAAAAAAAATTCAGTATCATTTAAAATATTTTGGTTAACTAAATATTATTTAAACAAATTACTTTTAAATGTTGAAATAAAGTAATAAACGATTTCATTAGTCAAGGGGAAAAATATCTATGCTAACAAAAATTATAATTTTCAAAATCCTTACATGGTAAATTTTTATATTATATCGAGATTGATATATCTTCATTCATAAAGATTTAAACTACTTAAATTTTATTATAAAATTAATGTTGAAAAATGTATATATATATAATTTCATTATAATTTAAATTATGTTGGTTAACTAATAAATTATTTAAATTAATTAATTTTCAATGTTTAAATAATTAATTTCATTAATCAACGGGGTATATATCTATGCTAAGAAAAATTATATTTTTTAGATATTTCTTACATAGTGAATTTTCATATTATATAGTGATTAGTTATATCTTCATTTCTAATTAGGAGCTAATTTACATTAACTTTTATTAAAAAATAAATTTTCAAATCTTAAATAACTAATTTCACTATCATTTAAATTATTATGGTTAACTAATAAATTATTTTTCAATGTTTAAACAAAAAATTTCAGTTTCAAAAAAATAAACAATTTCATTAATCTATGGGGAAAAATATCTATGCTAATAAAACCTATAATTTGAAAAAACCTTACATAGTAAATTTTTATATTATATAGAGATTAATTATATCTTCAATTATACAATATTAATTTACATTAAATTTTAATATATAATTATTTGTCAATGATTCTATAAACAATTTCATTATAATTTTAATTATATTCGTAACTATTAAATTATTTTTTTAATGTTTAAATAAATAATTAATTAATCAACGGGGAAAATATCTATGCTAACAAAAGTAATAATTTTTTAAAAATTCCAGCATAATTTTTAAAACATATATTGTAATTGCTTTATTCAAAAAAGCAATTTATCTTTATATTTAAATAATTTTAAATATGAATTGTTTAGTTAAATTGATCGCGGTCCGGACCGCGACCCGTGCAACAGCACGGGTAACTTACTAGTTATATTTTAAAAAGTTAACAAAATTAATTGCATTCCTTAATATATGTGCATATTTTCTAAGTAGACACTTATATTGAAACAGAGGGAGTATATAACATCAGTGCTCAGCAGTATTAAACTTCCCAAGAATCGAGGTCCTCCAAGGATGGGTGAGTGCATGGCACACTCTCAGCGCGCGTCGAAGGGGAATCTAGGAGCTGGTGAGTGGGACTAGAGCAGTGAGGATTGTTTTGATTTGTTTCTCTAAATATGTTGGGAATAAATGGGCTTCCAAGCTGAGATTTTGGTGTTCCTAAATGCTAGCTCTTATTTCTTTCCAAGAGCTCATCTTCAAAATATTGTGATTGAAAGTGACTCTTTCATCGTGGTTGGTTGGGTTCACAATGTCAAAAATGGGCCATGAAAATTGCATAATGAGCTAAACCATATAGATATCCTATGTAAAGTCGTATATTGTATTAGAGTATAACACATTTATATGGAGGTTAAGCACTTTGTCGATGCTCTTGCAAAACAGGGTTATTCTAGACAATAGGGTCTTTAGGTCCCTGGAATAAGAAAATGGCTTAAAAAACCATGAAAGTGCAAAAGCTGGTCATGTTCGGTCCATGGCTCACTTCCGTTAAGTGAGGCTTAAAATAAGTGCTTATGTGGCTAATTAAGTGTCATGTGGAATCTCAGTTGTCATCCTACATGACTTTAGTTCACTCCCTAAATGTTTTGTACTTCAATTTGGTCCATACATTTTTGCTATCTCCCCCACCATTTCCACCCATGTCTCTCACTACAAGAAAAGTGTTCATTGATGTCGATTGAAGGCTGACGATAAGAAGCCTAAAGCTAATGTTATAGTCGATTAAGTATCGAGTCGGGCCTGTTGTTAAACAACTTGAGGATAATGTGCAATGTCGGCCATGCAACATGCTTTAGTTTCCTACTTTTCTATTGTTAGCTGACTTTAAGCAGATGCTACACATTTGTTGTCATGACTGACGTTAAATCGTGTAATTATTAACGTCATTCATATAGGGTAATGGTACTGATAAACTGTTAGTGTTGGTCATGGTCAACACTTACATTCAATGACGTCGTTCATAAGAGCATAAAAGGATAAATCAAATAGAGATAGAGCAAGGGACCAAAGAGACGTACCATGGGGACGATAGAATCTACGCACAAGATACATTATTTGCTATATGTAGGTAATCACTTCGGTTTGAATTGGTTATGTTTTCAACACATGAACTACAAATCGAATCAATCAAATAGAAGTTAAGCGGTTTTTAATTTTTTTGATTTTCAAATTTCAATTTTTTTATTCAGTTTATGTAGTTTAACTTGATTTGGTTTGGTTATGAACCCTCCTACTGTGTGTCGTCTCTTTCCATATTGTGCGAGTACATTTCTACGTCAAATCATTTGGAGCTTGTTGTTGTCGGAGGATTACGAGAAGGTTGTGTTCTTCCTTCGTTCCACTTTGGAAAACTAACATACCACACATCAACTTTTACAGCTATATATCTTATATGTTTAAATTATATATATATAATAAAAATAATACTAATTTAAAAATGATATTTTTAATAGATTAAAAACCGCCATATATAAACTAGCATTAAATATGTTTATGATTATGATAAAATAGTGAATTATTGGTTTTGGATCCTCAATTTTTTTTTAAATTTCATCCTTAATTTATGAAAATGCTGTCAGCACCAAATTTTATCTGGTTCATTTCTATTTTACTTTTAATTTAAACTTCATGTTCTCCGCTAATTTGGAAAACAAAGAAGAATTAACTAGTTAACTGAGATTGAAAATCTAAAAGATGAAACTAAAAAAAATGCAAGCAACAATTTATTCATAACTATAATAATTTTGAAAACAATCTTCTCCTACAAATTAAGAAAATCACTCCACAATGAAAACACACAACCCCTTTACATAGAAAATAAGGTTTCAACCAATTGTTAGTCTTTATAGAACAACCAACAATAGATACTCTAAGCAGTAAGGCTAGTAAGATATGACCATCAAATTGGACACCCACTAAGACAAAGTGCAATAATGACACCTCTTCAAAACAGTCTTGATTTGTACTCAGCTTCGGGGGATTACATTTGGCATCGACTTTTGAGCAACTTGAATCTTTCTAAGTAGCCTCTAACTGATACCTCAGTTCTTTGCTTGGTAGAGTTTATATTGGCAACCAAAATGTCTGGATATGGCCTATCATGGATGCTCATTTCCATTTCTCCACAATTTTGTACAAAAATCAGGGGCAATATTGAAGAGTACCAATTGAAAGCTGCTCTTCTAAGCAACAGTTGGAACAACTATAACTTGTAGAACTAATTTTGATTCACCTCCCCACATTGTTAGTTGATCAACCAATGTGTTCTATCGTGGACTTGTCATCTTCGCATGAGAAAGTGGTAAAATTATTGACCTTAAACCCCCTCGGCAAAGGTATCGTCCTGTGAACCCATTCAAGATATGGCTTCCGAAAGACATGTCTATCGATTGGTCATAATTGAAAGCCAAAATGTCCCGTGGTCGCATCGACAATCATATTTGGGTCTATGAAATTTCTCCCCTATGATCCCCAACATTCAGCTGGTTCAACTAGTGTTCAAACCCTTAAAAGTTAAGCGACTGATTGGCCATCATTGCTTGTTGTGCGGGTCTCATTTGGGGTGGAGGAGTCTGGTAATGTGCAACATGTGAGACTTGTTTCTCATTGAATGGTTGTTCTAGCGCTCCTCCATATCTGATATTTGTTGTAGGTACTATTGGGAATAATCCCTTTCGACCCATGGAGAAGAACTAGCTCATGCGGCTTCGATTACCATAGGGCTCAGAAGCGAGTTTTCTCTAGTGAGCAAAGTGTTTTGAGGGGATATATTCAACTGTTTAAAATTGTTGTCTCAGGGACCCTCGTAGCACCTTGCTATGCAAACAAGTCCATATTGTAGAGAGAGAGCAGCGAATGAACCTGGGATGGATTATCCCCCACCCTGAGTAGGGGTATGACAATGAAAAATGCAACTCATTGTGATGTGGAGAATCAGGTCGCTACCTTTGAGATTCCTCCCTTGCAAAATGGAACTCATTGTGCACCATGAGTTTGACAGTTTTCTACAAAGTTTCTCGATACTTGTGTCAGTCTATCATTGATACCCATGTCAATTTGGTGCCGAATGAAGGGGGTTGTCGTGGTCATGCTAGGATCTCCACCGTCGTCATCTGTGTCAACGAATTCCACCTACGAGGTAGTGTTTATTGTGGACTTGAGAATCTGGACTGGTGGCGACATGGTGGTAAAAGCAGTACCCTTTATGGAGCCACAACTACTTGTTGCTATGCGATTGTTTGTAGATTTCGTTTTACGTCTTAGACTGCTTTATCTAGCCTAGTCAGCCTGAAAGTCTTGGTTAGTTCACTTACACATTGTTTGGTAGAGAGAGTTAGGGTAGAGAGATGAGAGGAAGAGAGATAGAGAGAGGATACCTTGTTTGGTGGGAGAGAGATTGAGGGTGGGAAAAACCCACTTTTTTATCTCTTCGCGTTTTGCGAAGAGATTCACGTGGGGTGTTTTTTTTTTTTTTTATTCCGGTGCAGTTAGTGGCGGTTGGAACCGCCACTATTATATTTTTTTGTCCTTTTCTTAGCATTTAGTGGCGGTTTAAAACCGCCACTAAATGCATCTGACACCTTTATAATAATAAAATATTTTTTTAATCAAAAGTCAATTTTTTTTCTTTCTTTCACCTCATTATTTTCCATCTCTCTCCTTTATCTCTATCATACCAAACAACCTCAAAATCTACTCTATTTCTCACCTATTTCTCTCTACTCAAACTCTCTCTTTTCTATCTCTCTCTTCTCTACAAACAGAGTATTAGTGAGTAACCACTTTCCATAGCATCAAGGAGCTGAACCTATAACTATTATGCGTGTGAGAATATTTTTAGGCGCCCCAAAATATCTTATTTCTTTCCACCAAATTTTGTGAATTTGCCACAAATCCCCACGTAGATATGCATGCCCTTTTTTACTTGGTTATTTCACTACATTGTGTCAACGGTTGACATTCCCTCTCCGACTATTCTTTTAATGGCTAGACTCTAGGCTTTCACTAACTTGTCCCTTTGACTAACAAGATAAAAATATATTCAACTAAATAAGTGATCCTTTGTTATAATAAAAAGCCACAAAGCTATGTAATTTTTTATTTGGGAGTAAATTTTGAGCCAATCATATTCTTTCAAGTGTGAGTTTTCCTTCTCCTATGTAACAAAAAATGTGTGAGTTTTCCATTCGATCACATTTCAATATTTTCTATACTCATTCTACAAGGCACCGCTGTGGTTGCTCACTTTTTCGAGTTTTCCTTTTCTTCTCAGCACCAATCATACAAACAATAATGGACAATATTAACAAGTATCTTTTTTTATTACATCTTTGAAAATACATTAACAAGTATCTATCAACCATAATGAATGTCTTTAAATATAAAATATTGTGCAATCTAACTTGTTTTAGAAATAAAGAAAGCTACTAGGTGTAGCACAATTAGTAAATAGTCGTGCTCCTTAATCATTTAGTCCAGGGTTCGATTCCTAAGCTTTGCGTATGGAGAAGCATTTGTTGAGAGAGACCTATCCACTAACGTGATCTCATAAAACTTTCTTTTATTTATTTGGTTTTTCATTAATTTATAAACCATTACTTAACAGTATTTTGATGTTTTCCATCTTGTGATTAATAGATATTGAAATTACTTGGTAGCTAGGTTTACTCAAAAGTGTAGAATATGGTTAAACAAAAACTTGACGGGTAAGAACCATCTAAACTATGTCATGAAAAATATGGTTTGAAAACATTGTGATTCTTAATGTAAGGATGTATGTGAACCATTGTAACCTTACTTGAAGGATAGATCATCTCTTTACTTTCTTTGTAAATTTGTGATTTGAGTCACTTGATACACGATGATGATACAATTATCTAAATTCCATCAAACTTGTGAAAGAAGAGTCAGAGGAAGATCCTATTATACAAAACAAAACATTTGAGTAGATCAAAGGTTTCCAACATCAAGTCAAGAGGCCGTAGATATTAGAAGTTTATCATAAAATATATGGATAAATTTGTGGTTGATTCAAAGGGTATATTCTAGATTTTATGTTACGGTTTTGGGTTCGAATTTAATTTTGTGTTTGGAAAAAATCTCCGCTGAGAGAGTCAGTCTCACCGTGATATAGAGATTCCGCCAGCTCGAACAAAATTGTCTCACAATACATGCAACAAAAGTAAAATACATCCAAATATTTTTTTTAACTTTTGAGAATAATAATTCAAATTCATTATATTAATCTTTCCTACTGTAACAAAAAAAATCATTATATTAAGATGAATTATAATTAAAAAAGAGATCTAGAAAGACTAACATGGCACGTTAATCCACAATTCAATCCTTACTATTCTTGGGGCTCGTTTGGCACGCCGTGTTAGGCATGATAATATAAGCTTATACAATACATTATGAGTTTATCCATTGTTTGGTGATGACATTGTATTGTATAAGCTTATCCATTAAAGTCCCCTTATACGTTAAAATGATGTATTATTTAATCCATCATGTGAGTGATGGATAAGGCATGATAAGGTTGTGACGTATAAGTCACCATCACCACCACCCTCAATTGCTGCCAACTTACACCACACTACTACAAAATTGGCTTTTTGCCACGACTCAATTGCCACGGTTGTAGGCGGAACCGTGGCAAAAACTCAATTGCCACGGTTATAGGCGGAACCGTGGCAAAAAGGATAATATTTTATTATTTTTTCGGAGGACCGTGACAATAGATATTTTTTGTTTAGACTTCACTTCGTCGTTGATTTTTCCTTCTCCCTAGTCCCTCCCACTCCAATTTTTTTCTGAGTAACAACCCTAAACCCTCGATCTGTTCTCTCTGCGTTCCCTCTCCCTCCCACTCTCCATCGATTAGCACTGACTCCATCTCGTGTGACGCATCACTCGCTCCCTTTCCTGCTCGGCGCTACTCGCATTCAGCAACTTCTCAAGGTGCAATCTCTGCTTCTCAATCTCCGGCGCCCCTTCCGCTTCTCGAATCCTTGCCATCCGCATAAGCAACAACAAAGAGTGGTGCAGATTCTCTTGTATTCAAGCTTGAGGTTGGCCTCTCTGCTTCCTCTTCATCCTCCTTTTTTGATTTCGTTATTGTCTTCAATTTGGTGGGTTTTGCCGTTTTCACAGCGACTTCGTTTCTGGGTTTTCTTTCTATTCTCACAGATGCGTTGGTTTTCTTCTCCTTTTTTTTTTGACCTTATATCAAAATTGTTTCTTTTGTAGTGTGTTCTTTTCTTGGAATATTTTCGAACTAATCTTGCAAATCATCGTGTGACTCTTTCAATTTTGGACTACTGTTTGAAGGGATATGCATTCATATTATACAATTGGGTATGCTCCTTCTGCAAGCAGGTAATGTGGAAAGAAGCTTATTTTTTGTTCTTTTTTGGCTTTAATAGTATTTAGAGACAAGAATGATAACAGTTTCTTGTCCTTCTATATATCTTCAGATTTTCCCGACAATTCTTGGCATTATTTGGCATTCATCAGATGGCTCTCTCTCTAATTCGGTTCATTGCTGCTGCTGGTAGAACACTAGTTTTTGCTAATTCAGTGGGTACCTTGTCATTGCAAGTGGTATCTGTGCTAGGAGGTTTTATTGTTGCCAAAGGCAAGTCATTTATCACTTCTTAATTTTGCATACACCTTTTAGCTTCACAAAGCTTAATAAGATTAAACATGTTAGTTTTTCTTCCTCTTATTTACAGTCATATTCTATAGTTCCGAACAACTACTTAGTGCAACATATTTTCTTTTGTCATTGTAGATGCAATTGAGCCATGGATGGTATGGGGTTACTATATATCTCCTATAATGTATGGCCAGAATGCCATAGCAATGAATGAGTTCTTAGATAAAAGATGGAGTCAAGTAAGAAATCAATTTTCTTATTCTTGTTTGTCACTCCTATGTTACTCACAAACAACCAAGACAAATTTGTATTCAGAGTTGGTTACTTCTATTATATGAACTTTAAACATTGTCAAAAATCCTTTTTATCTTTTGCAGCCAAATACAGACTCTAGAATTGATGCACCTACAATTGGAAAAGTACTTCTCAAATCTATAGAGGCTTATATACAGAAGACTATTGGTATTGGATCTGCATTGGAGCCTTGTTTGGGTTTGCTCTTCTCCTTATCCTTTTGTTCATTGCTGCATTGACTTATCTGAATCGTAAGTTATATTCTTTTGATTCTCAAAGTCTCTAATCAAATAAACTTTTCACCGTTGGTAAACCATTTTAACATTGAACCAAAATCCCAGCTTATGGAGATTCAAAAGCGGTTATTGCGGATGGAGGTGACCAGAAGAATAAAAGTTCATCCTCTAGACAACGTATCCTTCAAGGTTCTGTACCTATATATTTTTACACTATTTCTTTGCATTCCATGTGCATCTCATTGTCGAGTAATTTAGTAGCAATAGTTCTATTAAATAGATTTGACTGTTTCGATACAAATCTTTTTAGTTGGCACCATTGGCACCATTGGCACCACCACCGCTGTTGTCGCCACCACCCGATCACCATCGCCGCCACCACCGCCACCGCCCTACCGCCACCACCACCATAATCACCGCCACCACTCTATTGCCACCACCGACACCACAACCACCACCCCACCACCACCACCATTGCCTCCACTCTCCACCGTCGCCGCCACCGCCTTACCACCACCACCACCACCCTATCGTCGCCAACACCACAACCACCATCGCTGCCCCCACCGCCACCACCACTGCCACTACCGGTGTTGCCGCCACCGCCACCACCACCACCGCTGCCACCACCGACACCACAACCACCACCCTATCGCCACCACCACCACCAATGTCTCCACCCTCCACCGTAGCCACCACCGCCTTACCACCACCACCACCACCCTATTATCGCCACCACCACAACCACCATCGCTGCCACCACCACCACCAACCTATCTCCACTGTCACCACCACCGCCACCAACACCAACCTACCACCATTGCCACCACCACCACTAACCTACCACCACTTCCATCACGACCGCCACCACCGTTATAATCACCTCCATATTTAATTTTTATTATATATCATTATTCAATACTTCATTAAACATAAAATTGCATTAATTTAAACGATATGGTAAATTATACAGAATATGACCAAACGCTGGATAGTATAAGAAAGTTATCAGGGCTTATACTATCAGACCTAATACTATCAGGTCATATACTATCAGGCCTTATACTATACGTCGCACCAAACGGACCCTTGGTCAAAGAATTTAAGTGGCTTAAGATTTAAGAAGAGTACAAATTAGCAGTGTTTTGTTTAGTGAGGAGTAGTATTAACGGTTATACTGTAGTTAGGTTCATAATCCATTAAATATTTGCTCAACCTTTTCCTTCGTTGTTTTCCTTGTGCACAGGCCAAAGTCGATAATTATTCATGTCTTATGTTTCCCTTGTTTCCTTATGCCTCTTTCCTATGTTTTAGTACAAACCACCAAACGACAGAGTTTTTGGTTTCTAGATTTTCAAGATTTTACAAAGGCAGAGTGACATCATGACTCTCTCGTTTGTCTCCTTTTCATTTTGTATAGTCACTTTTCTTTTAAATAATCACTTATGTTTATTTTTATGTGTTTTGTGTGCTTTTGAAAAAAAATATTTAAACAAATAGAAAATAAATTATTTTCTTAAACTATTTTTAGGTTACATTATGAATTAATTGCTTATAAACATTATGAAATAATTGATTAAGGTCAAGGAGAAAAAATTCACTCATATTTTTATGGTGCACCACTTTCAATTCAAATTTATCCCTAGATGATTTTTTTTTGAATCAGAAAAATAGATAATTATTTAAATTAATATAAAAACTTACTTTTTTATTTCATCTAAAGTAATTGTATATGAAAAAATAACTTTTATGTTTTTATTTCTAAACAATTTAAAAGTCAAAACACTTATTATATTTGTAAACAAACAAAAATAACTGTTTTATTAAATCACTTACGATAAAATTAATTTTTATTCAAAAATAAAATATCAATTTTTATTTAAAAATAAAGTAATTTTTTAAAACAAAATCAATTAGAGCCGAATTATGTTTAGATATCTAATGATATCCATTGCACGCATAGATATCCAAACACAAAATCACTTAACAATTTTTTTTTTAACTTACAAAAAGAGTTTAACTGAGACTTACATAGCTAAATTATTGGGTAGGATATTAGTGGTATGCTAAAATGACTTGTAGAGATCAACTGAATAGAAGCGCCAAAGATCTTTCAAAATAGAGTTGTCAATTAACCGCGATTTTATAAAACACAAAAGTTAAATTCGAAGTCTGTGATCAGTTGTGCACCACAACCGCAACAATAGTTCTTCTTGTTCACTTCAACAAAGCACAATGATTAAGTGACGTGCAAGCCAAATAGGACAAAGGCAAGACTTATCTTGAAACCCCCCAATTGGCCATGTTCTCTCTTTTCCAACTTGACATCACACACTCACACATACACCGTGGCATTCCCAATCCCACATTAAAGAGCATATTCTCTCAAAAACACAACACTCACTTACTTTTACCAAAACACCCTCAAACCCCAAACCCTCTCAAGTCTACCAACCAAGGGCAATAATGTCACGCCAGTAAAACACACACGAGAACCCACGTTCTCAAACCAGAAAAGCCACTTCCGTAAATTCCCATATTACCCTTCCCCACGATGCATAACCTTGATAAAGGAAGGGTATTAAAGTACTTTAACCCCGTCTGAAAATAAAAAACCATTAAAATAAAAGCAAAAGAACGTGAGCGATCCGCGCAGAGATAAAGAAGAAGAGAGAGAAACAAAGAGAGAGCCGTTTGAGGATTTTTGAGACGTTACCGGATTTCAAATCCAGAATTCGCCGGAATTTGGGAACCACGGTTGCGTCCGGAAGAGGAAGCTAGGGTTTCATCTTGATTTTCGTGTCTCGATTTCGGTTTCGAATTTTCGCGATGGGGGTATGAGGTTGTGATTGTGGTTGAGGTTGAATTGGGGATTTGAAGCTTCGTCGTGTTTTGTCGTCGTTGAGCGGAGGTAGGTTTCGGTGGTGGTGATGTTTACGCCGCAGAGGGTGTGGCAGGGTTGGTCCCTCACGCCCAGCAAGAGCGGGGCTCGTGCGGGAACTGGGTCCGGTTCGGGCCGCGATTTGGGTCCGGAATCGGGCGATGGGGCTGGTTCGAAGGGGAAAGGTGTCGCGTTTGTGGAGAATGGAGGAAACCTGGATCGGGAGGTTTTGGTTGAGAGAATTTCCATGCTTGAGAAGGAGGTTAGGTTTTAGTTTTTTCTTTGTTTTCAAGTGGGTCTTTTGCTTTGAATCTCTGATGTGGGTGTGTTTTGAAGTTTAGGGTAGACAGAACACTTGGTTTTACTCTCTGGGATTTGAAGTGTTGATAATTTTCGTACTTGATTTGAATTTTTTGGTAGCATAGTTACTACTAAGATGGGGAATTGAACTATTGATGGAGTACATTCAAGTTTTTTTGTTTGTTTAATTATCTGGGGTGACAGATTTTTAGGATGTTTTAAGAACAGAGTTTAGAGATATTAGGGCATTTGTAATTTAGTTCTCAATTTTCTTTGGCTTATGTTGTGATTACATATTTACATCACATGTTTAATTATTTTGGGTGTTATTCTTGCAATTTCATTTACCCATTGATGTCCAATTTTGTATATGTTGTCATACTTGTACCATGATAGATATGTTTTTTCTTTCTGAATGATTTGATGTTAAGATAGGGAAGTTAACAATTGAAAGTATAATATTTAGAAGATAAGTATTTGAGTTTAAGGGATAGGACAAGTGGACAACTATTTCTAATTTTCTTTATGTGATGCCATGTGAAACTGTATGTACCTAGATTTTGTTTTTTTTCACCTCATATCTATTCTGATTATGTGTTTTTATTTTGTGTCCAGCTCTATGACTACCAATACAATATGGGGCTTCTCTTAATTGAGAAAAAAGAGTGGAATTCTATGTATTCTGAGCTAAGTCAAAATTTAGTAGAAGTGAAGGATGCTCTAGAACGAGAAAAAGCTGCTCATTTAATTGCTCTATCTGAGGCAGAGAAGCGAGAAGAGAATCTGAAGAAGGCCTTGGGTGTCGAGAAAGAGTGTGTGCTTGATGTAAGCTTTTAGACATACTTATTGTGTACATATGCATTGACTTTTTCTTTCAACCTTTTTTGTGGACAGTTTATTCTCTTAAAGTATATTTTTTGCTAATATTTGGAAACATATGTGCTGACAGCTTGAGAAGGCTCTGCGAGAAATGAGGTCAGAGCATGCAAAAATTAAATTTACAGCAGAGTCAAAATTGGTTGAAGCAAATGCTTTAACAGCTAGCA
Source organism: Lotus japonicus (assembly GCF_012489685.1). Classification (NCBI taxonomy): domain Eukaryota; kingdom Viridiplantae; phylum Streptophyta; class Magnoliopsida; order Fabales; family Fabaceae; genus Lotus; species Lotus japonicus. The sequence goes on along the minus strand of NC_080041.1, from coordinate 105,127,667 downwards.
TTGAAGAAAAATCTTTAGAAGTAGAAGCAAAGTTACGCTCTGCTGATGCCAGACTTGCAGAAATCAGCAGAAAAAGTTCGGAGATTGAAAGGAAATCACAAGACCTGGAGGCTCAGGAATCTGCACTTCGAAGGGAACGTTTATCCTTCATTTCAGAGTAATCCCATTATTTCTATTCTGAATCAATTTGTATTTTTTTTTATTGGTTTTCTCTTGTAATCAATTTTCGTATTTATTGTGGTTAATTTATTATCATTAATGACAGGCAGGAAGCACATGAGAGTACTTTGTCTAAGCAGAGAGAGGACCTGCGAGAATGGGAGAAGAAACTACAGGAGGGAGAAGAGAGGCTAGCCAAGAGTCAAAAAATTCTCAATGAAAGAGAGCAGAGGGCTAATGAGAATGATAGAATATGCAGGCAGAAAGAGAAGGACCTTGAAGAGGCACAGAAGAACATTGATGCAACAAATGAAACATTGAGAAGCAAAGAAGATGATGTGAACAGCAGGCTTGCAAATATTACCCTAAAAGAAAAGGTAAATATTTTGTGTAATGTTACATTGTTTAGCACTTTTTTTGTTTATTACGATATCATGTGTTAATAGGTCCATTTCCTCTGATGCAGGAATATGATTCTTTGAGGATGAACCTGGATCTGAAAGAGAAGGAGTTATCTGATTGGGATGAAAAGCTCAATGCGAGAGAAAAAGTATGTTCTTTTACTTGCTCATTTGCTAGTTATGTTTTGTGCTGGGAAATTGTTGATAGGGTGGCTCATAAATTCTATCTAATGTTTGAGTTTTATTTATTTGTTGTTCGTGTTACTATTGTTTAGCTGTTGATCAGTGGTTGTGTGTATGCTTTTGAATACTAGGATCAATGGTATTTAAAACTGTCAGACTAATAATGAAGTCAATGTTTTGTAAGCATCTATAGTTATCATTGAATGGTATGCCATTGCCAGCACGCCACTATGACTATTGCCCATTTTCTATTTTTTTGCTGAATTCAGCCTTATCTCATTGTAGGTTGAGATTCAGAAGCTTGTTGATGAGCATAATGCTACTCTTGATGTGAAGAAGCAGGAGTTTGGGGTGGAATTGGAGGAAAAAAGAAAATCATTTGAAGATGGGTTGAAAAATAGATTGGTGGAAGTGGAAAAGAAAGAAGATGAAATTAGTCACTTGGAGGAGAAGGTTGCAAAACGAGAGCAGGCCTTGGAAAAGAAAGCAGAGAAGCTTAAGGAGAAAGAGAAAGAGTATGAACTAAAAGTCAAAGCTATGAAGGAAACAGAGAAGTCTATTAAGTCTGAGGAAAAAAGCTTGGCGAAGGAGAAAGATAAAATAGAAAGTGAGAGAGAGGAATTGCTCAGTCTTAAGGCTGAAGTGGAGAAAATAAAGGCTAACAATGAAGAAGAACTGTTGAGGATAAATGAAGAGACTAATAATCTTAAAGTCACTGAGGAGGAGAGGTCTGAATATCTGCGCTTGCAGTCACAATTGAAGCATGAAATTGATCAGTACAGGCTCCAGAAAGAATTGCTTCTGAAGGAAGCTGATGACTTGAGACAGCAAAAAGAGACTTTTGAAAGAGAGTGGGATGAGCTGGATCTGAAAAGAGCAGATGTTGAGAAAGAGCTAAAAAATGTGATTCAACAGAAGGAAGAAATATTTAAGCTACAACAATTTGAAGAAGAAAAGTTAAAGAATGAGAAGCTGGCCACAGAGGATTATGTACAGAGGGAGTTGGAAACTCTTAAGTTGGCTAAAGAGTCATTTGCTGTGGAAATTGAGTTGCAGAAGTCAAGCCTTGCCGAAAAAGCTCAAAATGAGAAGAACCAAATGCTTCTGGATTTTGAGCTGCGAAAAAATGAACTTGAAGCTGATATGCAAAATCAGTTGGAGCAGAAGGAAAAGGACTTGCACGAGAGGAGGAATCTATTTGAAGAGAAAAGAGAGAGTGAATTAGACAATATCAATTTCTTGAGAGATGTAGCTAATAGAGAAATGGAGGAAATGAAACTTCAAAGGAGTAAATTAGAGAAGGAGAAACAAGAAACTGATGAGAATAAAAAACACCTTGAAAGGCAAAGGACAGAAATGCAAGAGGACATTGATTTACTTGTTGACCTTAATAAGAAGCTGAAAAATCAGCGGGAGCAATTTATCATTGAGAGAAGCCGCTTTATTGAGTTCGTTGATAAATTAAGGAGTTGCCAGAACTGTGGAGAAATGATTTCTGAATTTGTGCTGTCAAATTTACAATCCTCTGCTGACATTGAGAATTTAGAGGTACCTTCTCTTCCGAAATTGGCAGGTGATGTAATACAGGGTGGTTCTGAAGTAAATCTGGCTTCTTCAAGGCAAATGACTGGAGTTCCTCCGGCAACTGATCCAAAGTCCCCGGTTTCTGGTGGCACTATTTCCTGGCTACGGAAATGCACCTCTAAGATTCTCAAGATCTCCCCTATCAGAAAAATTGAATCTGAAGATGTTAGTGGTTCAAGGGATGAGGCTACTTTGTTTTCCGAGAAAGCTGACATTGAAGATCCAGCAGGAGGAATTCCTGGCAATGAAAATGAAGTGGAGTTGTCGTTTGCTATTGTAAATGATTATTTTGATGCTCGAATGCTCCAATCTGGCAATGATATTGCAGAGGTTGAAGCCAACCATGATCCATCAATTGACAACCAGAGCAACATTGATGTCAGTAAGGCACCAGAAGATGTGCAGCCTTCTGATTCAAAAGTTGAGAAGCAGAAACCTCGCAGGGGAGGGGGAAGGGGCAGAGTAAAGCGTACGCAAACAGTGAAAGCTGTTCTCGAAGAGGCCAAGGCTATACTTGGGGAGTCAAATGCTGCTGAAGTAGTTCCTGGGGAATCAAATGCTGAGGATTCTGCCAATGTGATTTCTGAAAGTCAGAAACCATCCAATACAAGAAGACCGGCAAATGTACGGAAGCGGAACCGGGTTCAAACATCTCAAGTGACTGCTAGTGGCCACGATGGTGATGCTAGTGAAGGACATTCTGATAGTTTGGTACTAGGGCAACGCAAAAGAAGGCGACAGAAGGCTGCTGCTCCTCCTGTACAAATCTCTCGTGAAACAAGATATAATTTGAGGCGACCGAAAAGGTATTAATTATCTTTTAGCTAATCTATTTCCGTTTGACTGTTGAAAGTGATAGGTTTATTTGTTTATTTGCCCACTTACATGTGGATGTGTAATGATTTTTTATAGTGGAGCAACTTCATCGGCTAGAGCCATGTCTGGTGGCGGCAAGGAAAGTGAGGGAGAGGTAGATCGTGTAAAAGATACAGAAGGGAATGTCTACTCAAAGACTTCTCATTCGCACTCAGTTGGCGTTACTAATGAGAATGGTGGAAGCATAGATCTTGAGGAGGTAAGCATAGATACTAGAGAGCTTCAATCATGAGCATACTTTTATTCCTTTTCTTTATTATTTGTTATATCTTATAGCAGGCTTCAGTTGTCAAACAAGTTTTGGATTTCACAGTTGAAAACTGGGGTTGAAGAGTAGGCTAATGTTTATAAGTTGCATGGTTGTTTTGTTTTGTTTCAGTCTCATAAAGTGGTGGGTACCCAGGATGGTTATGGTGATACCGCAAGGACCTTGAGTGAGGAGGTGAATGGAACAGCAGATGATATAGTAGAGCATGGTTCTGAGTACCGGAGTGAATCTCATGGTGGTGTTGATGAAGAGGATGATGAAGATTACCCTCGTCCCGGTGAAACTTCTATAGGGAAGAAGCTTTGGACCTTTTTTACAACATAACAAACAGCACTTCACCAGCTTCTTGATTTGTCTCTTGACCTCATCAACTTTAGGGATGTTGTCAGAAGTTTATCTTGTATTAATTACTGGACTTAGATTTCTGAGTTATAACCACGAGGGGTTACTTAGGAGGGGGTGATTGAATTTCATTAGGTTTTTTGCTCCTTTACGTTTCTATGGATATTTGGAACCCTTTGGTATTTGTTGATAGTTTTAGGCATTTGAGATGTAGTTTAGCCTCTAGTTCAGAGATTGGAATTTTAGCTACCTCTCCCCTTGGAAATTGATTGTATTGAAATGATTGTATTCCTTCTCCGAAATTGTAATTTGTTTGAATTTGATCATGTATGTCCTTTCGTATGAGCAGCCTTGGGTGGCAGTTTTTGCTGCAAACTACTTGGTTTCATTGTCCATGTCAGTGATGCATAGGGCCATGGAGCTAAGAGGGTTCCACGCCTGCAGTAGAACCTCCAATTGAACTTTTATGAACTTTTAATTTTGATGTGTCAGTCTCTTGACTAGTACAGAAATGATCAAAATTTCAATTTTGTTATCCCAGAACGATCTAAGTCAATTTGTGGTTGATGAGAAGATACTCCTTGTCTCCAGTAAGAGTCTGCTCTTAGTGATCATATTTTTTTCTTCAATTGAAAACATTGACTGAGAGAGCGAGAGGTGACTTAGTCTATTAAAAGTATATAATAGAAATTTGGACAAAATAATTCAACAAACAAAGGTATTGAGCGTTATGATATTTGAAAAAGTGAAAGTCTTACTTAATTCTCCAATACTTGGCTCCAATCCTTTATTGTCATGTTTTTTTCTTTCTTCTGTAACCAAAAAAAAAAATACATGACAATAAAAGATCATCGTGTTCTTTTCCCCTTATAATAATAAAGAAAACAACTTAAACGGCCATTTTTTAACTACTTTTAGATCCCATTAGGGGTATTCGTTTGCAAATTGAGTTGGATCTATTTTGAAGAAAAAATTATCCAATCCAATTAGATACTTCAAGTGTGAGTAAGAAAATAAAAAATAGATAAAGAAGTCACATTGAGATGAAAAATATAAGTGCTGAATAGAATATAGGTAAAATGACATACACATCTCATATCTTAAAGTTTTGGGAGCAATATATGGATGTGATGTCATTCGCTAATGTGTTTTACTCCTCATTCGATGATATAAAATAATTAGCAAATACCTCCTTCATTGATTTACAATCAATTACAGCTATTGTCTCCAGATTTTGAAGTTGTGGCACTATCTCTGCTGTCAGCAAATACTCTAGCGCACTGCAGTCATAGATATAAATATGCTTCAGGCTAGCGAACGCGCCGGGGAAAGGCTGCGGTGCATTAGCAAAGATATCCTTCATTGAATCACAATATTCTACTTTTATTGACTCCAGAGTCGAATAAAGATGACTTGAAGATTTGCAACAAGAATCCGCTGAACAAAACAAACTGTTCAGTTTTTTGCATGATTGAATATCAATTTTCCAGGAAGAAGAGGAAGTACCCTCAGATGATAGACCATTACATAAGCATGTCCATTGATTATTGTCCAATATACACAATTCTTCAACATAGAAAGTGAATTCGGCAAAGCTGTTAAACTTTCGTTTCGAGATAGATCCAGTACAGTTAAAGCATTCATGTGCTCGAAAAAACGCTCTGGAATACTAGAGATGTTACCATCACATAAAATCAAGGAGGACAATATCGGACAACAAGGCGACATGTCCCCTGGGATTTCTTCTTCACTGAACTTCAAAGATACCATCTCCAAATCAGTTGTCCATTCCTGCAGGCGAGGTAACCCTTTCTCATATTTAAACATTGCGTACTGGTGTCTCCCTTTCATGATATAACAGGCCAGGTAACTCATTAATAGTAATACCCTTTCAGGTGACATATACTCTAGTACGCCCCTCAGCAAATTCAAAGAATGGTCTTCGAGTTTACCCAATATAGTACGCCCCTCAGCAAATATTTCCTCCAAACTTCTCATTCCATTAATTAGTCCTTTCTCAACAAGCTTCATTATCAAGTCATCTGTTGTGAAACAAGGCAACAATGCACTGTACAAGAAACAATTTTGTATGTTCTCATCCACTAAATTGTCATAGCTGAGTTTCAACACCTTCAGGACCTCTTCTTCCATCTCTTCTCCCATTTCCCCTTTGTTAAGTTTATTCAATTTATGTTTCCACCCATCCACGTCATCTAGTTTTCCTTTCATGGTTCTGGCCATCACGTTAATTGCAAGGGGTAAACTTCCACATTTCTTTACAACAGATCTTGCAATCTTTTCTACTTCTGAGGAAAGCTTTACAGGTGTCCCCTGGTGTCCAAGTTTCACCAAAAATAACTCCCAAGTTTCATCTGAATCAAGAGGCCAAATTCTAATCATATTTTTTGGGGAGCAATCCATCTGTTGACACACGTGTATCAAACGAGTAATTAGGATCACTTTAATGCTGCCATTCACCCTTAGAGGAATTCCCACCTTTTGCAAATCAATGTATTTCCAAACATCATCTAAAACAAGTATTGATTTTTCTTTTGTTTCCAATGCCGATGATAAATCTTCCGCTCTTTTCTCCTCATCATCTTCATCATCAAGCTTTACCCCCATTTCTTTTGCAATGTCATGTTGCAATTTTGAAATGCTAAAGTTTTGGGAAACCTTGACCCAAAAGACATCGGAAAATGTTTTATCCACACCTCATTTTGAGGTGGAAGGAGGTGGAGGAGGAAAGAGATAGGAAGAAAAGAAAAAGTAAGAGAGAGAAAGTTTTAGATGTGATAGATAATAAGAGGAGAGAGGTAGAAACAAAAATAAGTGGAAATGAAGTGTTTAAAAGATGAGGTGTGTATATATCATTACTCAAAGACATCCCATGTTCCTTTCCTTTTTATTTCATCTTTCACATATTTAGCTAGAAAAGTCTTACCCACTCCTCCCATTCCATATATGCCAATGATGAGTACTTGGTCATCCTCTAGAAGCTTCCACACCTTCTTGAATTTTTTCACAAACCTATAACCAACAATTTCATTTGACAACACCAAAGGCTTTGATTGATTATGCTTTTCTACTTCTTGGGTGAATTTCTCTATACCTGATAGCGACCGAGACTGGATCATATGACCAGCTCTTCTTTTAAAGCCTTCTAGTTCATGTAACCAGTTGTCGTCTTCTCTCTTGCGCTTTTTGCCTCGAGATTCCAACCATTGTAATTGTCCCTTGATGTCATCTTCATCACGTTGTAGATCAGAAATGATTTGACTTAATTGATTAATCTCCTCTTCGAAAGCTCCAGTAACATTGTTGTTTTCGTTCACATTGTGCCTCAAACCTATTTCAAATGTTTCTTTACATAAAGCTCAAAATGTAGACATATTTATTCTCTATTTAAACTATCATATGTAACTAATAAAAACGAGTAAGACTTTAAAAAGAAAAAAAGTAATCGCACACACACATTAATAAGGGTTGTCTAGATGAGAAAGTTTGGGTTAAATAACTCATCATCCAATCACATTGAAGATAAGTGAGTTATAATTTCTATATTTTATTTATTAATTTATTTCCAACTCACTTATCTCCAATGTGATTGGATGAAGGGTTATTTAACCAAAACTTTCTCATGAATCATTTAGACAATCTTTTAAAATTAATTACTAAAGTAAGTCACGTGAAAGCTTTTAAGACTAACTATTTCTCGTGCAGCAAAAGTAAAAAGAAACTGATTCATAACTTCTGATTTGGATTTTGAACTAATTCAGCATTAAACAAAAGAAACTAAATTTTTTAAATTATATCACGTGCTAACATTAATATATGGTTGAGAAAAAATATTTCATATTTTCGCAAGATAAAAAATAAAAGGGTTATATATGTTTTGGCCCCTGAACTATAGCGAGTTATTGATATTAGTCCAAGAATTAAAATTTCAATGAAATTCATCCCTTAACTTGTTGGCATGTGTTTTCTAGTTTATTGGTTGGCTTGGGGGCGGCTGTTTTTGTGGCCTTAGGTGGATTTTGTTGGTTGTTTGGCTTCTAGAAGAGTTTGTTTAGGCTTTGGGGGCGGGTTTTTTGGCATCTCTCCGGGTGTAGGTTTTTCTCTTGGTGATTTTTCTGACTCTTTCTAGGTTGCTTTCTTTTTGATCCCTGAGAGGAAGGTGTAAATCTTACAAATTTCCTCATCACTTTATTAATACATATTTCTATTTGCGAAAAAAACTTGTTGGCAGGTAGGTTTTATGTGACATGGAATATTTTTATTTTTTCAACTAAAATAATAAATAATAAATTTTCATCTTAAACTACCATCTTTGTCCTCAATCATCTTCATCCTCCATCATCTTCTTTCATCTTCAGCCTAAAGCTTAAACAAATCCATAAAGTTTTCATCTTAATCATTTGCAACCCTTAAACCACAACCTTCATGGTCTTGATTTCCTTCTTCTTCCCCCTTCATTCTCAAAACATTAACATAATCCAACACAAAACCTAAACATCACTATACATCCAAATAGAATTAATGTTGAGCACCCAGAAAGTGGTGTTAAGCTCCCTATACTCACCTTTTCATATAAAAATCATTTTCTCATTAGGTTTTAGGAGGCATCACTTAACTCGGATTAAAAGGAAGAGGAACAAGAGAAGAGGTTTAGGAAGCTAGAGAGAAGGCATGTATATTGAATTCGGCGGCGAGACATCGCGACAGCTTTGATTCTTCTTATTCTTCATCTTTATTTTTAAAACTATCCATGGAAAAGGATAACTATTCTCTCTTTTGTTGGGATCTGATGTAGTTGTATGATACTTATGCTTTTATATGATTCTCTTCAATATAAAGCATGTTTCTTGTTTGTGATTTAGTGGTTTTATCTTGATCTTCATGTTATATTTTAGATTGTGCACCTAGGGTATTTTGCTTGATTATTCGACTTGTGAGCGGAAGCTACAACTTTTTGAGTCCTAACTAGAGTTAATCACCTAATAATTCGCATAGAGTTAGGTTTGTTAGTTACTTAAATACCGACAATTCATGATAACTTTTGCTTAATCATGTGAGACATTCATGTTTAGGATTATAGATTATTGCTATCCACTCACGTAAGACATCAATGAAGTAGGGTTGAACTGGAGTAGATGAATCATATTCTTAGGCTTAGTTTGTATTTGAATCACTAGAATGCAAAAAGGTTAAACAATGAAAACTAATCCCAACAAATTCTCATACATGTTGTTTCTCCGTTATTATACTTGTTTTACAATTTTATTTTCATATATAAAAAACAAACAATATCTTGTGAAATAATGATTTAAGTTTGTTAACTATTGAATGACATAAGTATTATACATTTTTGTGGATACGACAAAACCCTTTACTATACTACAATTACTATACTTATATGTCAACACAATAGCTTAACATTGTAAAGTAAACTATTTGTCTTTCAAAGGAAAAAAATATGATCATATTAATCATTCTAATAAAACATTGTACAGTATACTCTTATCTTTGTCTTTTAAAGGTTTATATGATCATATTAATCCTTTAAGGACTTTTGTCATAAAATTATTTTCTCTAAAAAATTAAAGCATTATCATGTTAATCTTTAAATTCATATCAAATTTGTTCCTCAAATATCACATAATTACCACCAGTTTTCATTCATGCATTGAAAATAAAGACAATGTATCATTGAACCTAAACGTTATATCTAATAAAAAAATTCGATGCGGTATAAATTAAACAAACATAACAACTTATATGTTGGCACAATAGCTTACATATACTTAAGAAATTATATATCATACATAGAGATATTTACCTCCATACTCGACATTATCTTGATGATCAACTGGACCACCGATATCATCACTAATCATTCCATGAGCATCTTCACACATTTAAGTGCAACATAATGAAAAATATTAAATAAAATCTATTCAACATTTTCAAACTTACAACAATTTATTTTTCAAAAAAATAATAGTAGAAATGACTATATCAAATTATGATAAACATGAAATTTGTTTTCTAAAAAAACATTGTAAGGTAAATTTTGTTAGAATATAATATAATATAATTGATGTGGTCTTTACTCAAAAGCTTAAGCTGTTGAGATCATTGGTTGCTTGACATGGTATCGGAGCCTCTATAACCAAGCGGTCCAGAGTTCAATCCATGTCGCCCCAAGTCTTTCTAATAAAAAAGTTGAACTAAAAAGCATATGGCATTGCTGAAAACATAAGGTCCCGAGGGTTGAGCTGGCTGGGTGGTCCTTTCCGCCATGTCATGGGTCTGTTTATTTGGTTTTAGACTAGGTGGGGTTACTTTTTTGGTTGTGGGGTTGCCTATAATTGTGTGCTGGTTAGCTTTTCGATGTACTAATCTTCATTCCCCTTATGTATTCCTTCATGATTAGCTCTTCAAGTAGCTTATATAATTATTTCTTTTGCTTTAGAAAAAAAAAAGAGTTCTTGCGTGAGACAGCGTGTTAGAATATAATATTTTTTTGGTTACAAACTTCTATCTCGGGCTTTCAAAGGTAAAGATATGATCATATTAATCCTTTAATATTTTTTAACGTAAAATTATTTTCTCTAAAAAATTAAAGCATTCTTATAATGATCTGTAAATAAATATCAAATTTGTTCCCAAAATATTACATAATTATAAAAAAAATTCAATCATGTATTGAAAATAATGACAATGCATGATTGAACCTAGATGTGAAATGTAATATAAATTTTTGATGCATTAGAAATAAATCAAAAAAACAACTTATATGTCAGCACAATAACTTACCTATAAAAAATTGTATATATCATAAACCGGACCCCCAATATACTCATTAGCCGTTCCATAAACATCTTCACGCACATAAGTGCAACATAAACAAAAGTATAAAACAAATCTAATCAACATTTTTAAACTTCCAAAAATATTTTTTTAAGATAATAATGGGAGAAATGACTAAATGAATCATATTATGACAAACATGACATAATTCTGTAAAATTGTTAAATTATTTCCTCTAAAAGACTAAAGTGTTATCATACTCTTTAAATACATATTTGTACAAGAAAAAATATTTTTTAAATACATATAAAATTAGTTCCTAAAATATTACATAATTATCTCCAACTTTGCTGATGACACTTTAAGAGTACTCATCAAAACTGTATAAATAAAATGGACTTCCTTCCTCTTAGACTAGAGGGCTAGTATTAATTTTGGGATTGAAATGATGGATGAGGTGAGAGTAACGGTGGCTAAAACAGGAGAATTTGTCATGACTCGCCGCCAAAAGCAAGGTGTGATGCAGTTAGAAGCGTGATAAGGATTAGCAAGCGCTGAAAATTAAAAGAACAACTCTGAAATCCACCAGAAAGTCTGGAATCTACTAAAGTTTTATTATCAATAATAAATTCAATAGGCTATGCTTTACAAGTGCTTAAATAGGAAAAGAAAATATCCTAACGGAAAATAAACAAATTCTAAACGAAATTAAAAGATAACCCTAAATGAAATTAAAATATCCTAAACAAATTTAAAAAATAATCCTAAACGAAATTAACCTAAACGAATTTAAATGATAATCCTAAATGAAATTAAAAGATTCTACACAAAATAATAAAATTACTTTAAATATTAAAATGTTTTTTTTTCCAGGCTTGAGACGAATTCAGACGGCCAAACACCGTGCTACATTCATCTCCACCACCTCTGAAGAACTCGACCCCGATTTCTTATCTTGATAAAAGGCTCATCTACCTAAATCTGAATGTCAGTGTCATCAAGAATGCCAGGGTCAAATACATGAATTCTACCAAAAAACTGCTCATATTTAGCCAAAATGAATTCATGGGGCTCAGTTGTTACACTCGTATCCTTGGGGCTCAGTTGTTACACTCGTATCCTTGTATGTAGTAATATTAGCCACTATATCCTGCCAACAACCACCATTGTTCATTAAGAACTCATTTATCTCCATACCACTGTTTAAACAAATAGTCAATTCAGTAGTTTCCTCAAACCCATAACAAATATCTTTAAGAACAACACCTTTCTCCAATTTTCTTGGTATTGTCGATTATTGACAACAAGAGTAGGCAATATGGTAACATCACTTGTGATCCCTTTCCAACGTGGGCTTCTTACTATTTCTTCAAAAGGGAGTTTTTTATATGAATATCTGGATCTCCCACGCATTTCTCAATCTTCTCGATATCAAGACCCAGCGATTTTATGACAGCATTTGCACGATCATCAAGATATGGGACAACCTGTTAAGCGTTCCTTGACATTATCGGCAACAAGAACTGCAGAAGCTCCAACCTTCTAGGCATCCCAGACCTTCAAAGCAAAGAAGCAAGGAGGGTCCTGAGAAGAACTGAAACTTCTCATAGCAATGGCACAATTATTTGTGCCTCCACGCCTATGTTGTTCTCCTCCCCTATCTCTGTGCTGGTTCACGTTGTACCTCCATGTTGTTATACCCGCCGTTAACGTCGCCATCTATTGCGTCAAAGCGGTTAGGGCCAGGGCAACACCCGCGGTAAAACCCTCAAGGTCTGCTTTGATTTTTGGTTGATCTCCCATGATTAATCAAGCTATGAAAAGAGACATGAGAAAGTCAGCTCTGATACCACTTGACGCATTCAGAAGCACACAAGGGTTAGCATGCGCTGGACCCTAAAAGGATAACTCTAGAAAGTGAGAAAACTCTCAAATTTTATTATCAATAACAAACTCAATAGGAAAAGAGCAATACTATTCGGCTCGACTGGATTATGCACGAGAGTGCACGAGCAACAGTTAGTGGCGGTTTAATATGCGGTGCCAGGGAAAAACGCAAGTGCTACACATTTCTGGCGGTTTTAAACCGCCAGAAACTGCCTCTGCTCCCATCGTGCCTACATCCTAGTGCACTCTATCATTATCTAAAGAAAATATCCTAACAGAAAATAAACAAATCCTAAGCAAAATTAAAATATAATCCTAGATGAAATTAAAATCCTAAACGAATGTTAGTTCTTAGAAATGTTAGTAAATTAATTCATCCTCCGGGTTTGAACCCGGGCCTTCACCCTTCATTCCACCCCACCCTATGTCCCTAACTCTTACCACTTGAGCTATCCTTTTTTTTTTTTACAAATGGAAGACTTGAGCTATCCTTCTAAATAAAAGTATTTAAAACTTATTTTATTCATTTTAATTATTATTTTAAGGGATAAAAATATATGTTGCATATAAACATACGGAAAAACACAAACACATGAACTTGCGAGTTAAGTGGGTCAACTTATATAAGGCTACATCAAAATAGATTAGAAATTAACAGGTTTTGTTTAACTCTTGCACAGTTAAAAAAAACACAGTCTGCTAGGGTTGGGCTTTTGGTACCCAGCGCCGCCCCTTCCCCTCCATGGGGTTGGGGCTCCTCCTTCCTTCAACCTTCTGCTCCTTCTTCCTTTCACGGTTGCGGGCCTCTTCCTCCTCCTTCCTAGTTCTTTTCCTCTTTTGCTAGTGTTCGATTTCAAGTTTCGTTCCGCGGCTCCCCTCCTTTGGATGCGTCCCCCACTAGTTTTAAGAGGCGTCACTGTCATTGGTTCGCGGAGGCTCTTCTCGCTTTCTCGTGGCGGCAAACTCTTAGGTTTTTAAGCTCTAGGTTTTCCGTTCAGACTTCTCCTGGTTTCCTTCGCCCCTATTTTCATTTCCAGTCGTGGTTCCTCTGCCTGCCCCTGTTGCGGTGGGTTTCGCCGCCTCTGGTTCAGATCTCCCTTTACCAGAGTAAGTTTCGGTTTGGCTCTTCGCTGTTTGCTCTACTGCTATTCATGACGATGCTCTGTTTTTCAACCGAGAGAGAGCAACAGCAAGAGAGTCTCTTTGCTGCAATTTTCACTTCCGATCTGCACCTTGGTTGCGCCGTGGTTGGCTCTATTCAGGTTTAAACGCCCTTATTCAGGGTGTTCGGTGTGCAGTTTGGGATCGTTGTTGGTGGTGGATTTGGGTTTGTGGTGTGTTGCAACGGTTTTTTTGGCGGTTCGTTTCTGGATGCGCGGCGGTGGTCTTCTCAGTTTTGTTGGTCTGCACCTTCCTTTCTTTATTGACGTCTCCTTTTTGTTCTTGATGCTCCAGTCTTGATGCTCCCTGCGTCGTGCTTCTGGGTTTCGTTTTGGTTTGGTGCCTTCGGAGTGCTAAATATTGCTTATTTCCTCCGCCTTTTGGCAACTTAGTATTTTTTTCAAAATTTCAAGAGTGTATATTTATATATGTACATAACTATTATAATTTTATAGTAAGAATAGTACGAGAAATAAAAAATATTAATACATCTATACTATAAATTTATGACCTAAATTTATTAGTGCTAACATATTAGAGTTACGAGATCTCACGGGGAGGAACATTTTACATGAAAAATGAAAATTTTATTGAGTTAAAAATAATTCATTTTTGTATAACTGAAGTGTATTTTTAATAATTTAAACAATAGTTATATATTTATGTATTGTTACATATCTAAAATACAAAAGCAATACCCTTTATGCAACACGGATATACATCTTCGCAAACAAAATATAGTTATACCTCACATATGCAAAACTTAAAGATTTTGACCTAATAACTTATGTGTTTTTCAAAATTTTTATATTAGTTAATTGAAATTCAATGTATGCTTACAAAACACTAGAATTGAGTGTCTGAATTTATGCTCATTAAATGTCTACATCTTTATTATGACTGTTCTTACATTCTTAGTATCTTAAATTTTTATAATTTAAAATATTGATCGATCATCGATGTATCAAATACAATAGACAAATTTCCCGTACAACGCGCGGGTAAAATACACTGATTATAACTAATTTTCAATCATATATTGATTTTTTTTTAAATGAATCATGTATTGAAAATAATGACAACACATGATTGAACCTAGATATAAAATCTAATATAAATTTTTGATCCATTAGAAATAAATCAAACAAAACAACTTATATGTCAGCACAATTAACCGGACCCCCAAAATAAGCAATAGTCGTTCCATGAACATCTTCACGCACTAAAGTGCAACATAATGAAAAATATAAAAAAATCTATTCAACATTTTCAAACTCTTAACAATTTTTTCCTTTTCAAAATAATAGAAAAATGGCTTTATCATATTATTATAAATGACATAATTATTTTAAAATACATATTGTAAAGTAAACTTTTATCTCTGTCTTTCAAAGGTTTGATCATATTAATCATTAGCATAATGGCTTACCTATAAGAAATATATCATAAATTGATTGCAAGTTTAGACATTTACCTCCATATTCAACAGTATCTTGATGATTAACTGGACCACCAATATTAGTACTAATCATTCCAGGAGCACCTTCAAGCAACATAAGTGCAACATAAACAAAAATATAAAACAAAATCTAATCAACATTTTTAAACTTCCAACAATATTTTTTCAAGATAATAATGGGAGAAATGACTATATCATATTATGACAAACATGACATAATTCTGTAAAAAAAAACCTTTATGTCTTTCAAAGCCAAAAATATGATTATAAAAAATTCTCAAATTTTATTATCAAAAAATAGGTCCCGTATGATAGCTCAAGGGGGAGGTCCAGGGTTCGATTCCTAACAGATGCAATTTATCTTTCCGATGTACCAAAAAAAAATATAGGAAAAGAAAATATCCTAAAAGAAAACAAACAGATTTAATTTAAACGAAAATAAAAGATAATCCTAGATAAAATTAAAAGATCCTAAACGAATTTAAAAGATTCTAAAGGAATTTAAAAGATAATATCATAAACGGAATTAAAAGATCCTAAACAAAATATTAAAATTACTTTGAATATTAAAATGTTAGGGTTAAAAACCATGCGACATCAAGGTGTGACTCGATAGGGTGAGATTTTTTTTTTTTGGTCAAAGATGTATGGAATTAAAACTCAGAGGTTTGCCAAACGGCACTTACAACATGCGAGAAAACTCTCTAAGAGCGCTATTCGCAATGCACAAATACATAAGAAAATTAAGCGCAAGCATGCACACTCAACTGAAATAATCAGCTAAAACATGATGTAAAAACCCTAGAGCCCAACAAAAGCCCCTAAAATCCAAATGAACAGAGAGCCAATTAACTTCTGAGCAGATAAAAACCAACATTTTTAACCAGTGCTCCCTCTTTACAACAAAACGGCTCTGCCGAAGTTGTACTGCGGCGGCGAAAAGCGAAGCCAGTATGCTTCAACGGCACCAAATAGGGGTCAACTCTGCACCTCTGAGAATAAGGAAAAGAGGAGAACTTTTGAAGATTCCATACAGGCAGCAGTAGGAGCTGCAGAACTGGGAAAGGGGAGCCAAGAACACCAAAGCATCTGGAACGGGCTTGTAGATCACTGAAGCATTATCAGAGAACCCGGATCTGAGAAGAACAGTGCCAGATCTAGAGCTTTGACACCCCGGTGGTAGATGGCGGCGGAAAAGACTAGAGGAGGCAAGGGTGGCAGCGGCGGCGACAGGAATGGCCGTGGAGGAGAGGGTGGCGGGGGTTAGAGGAAGATGGTGATGGCCAAGGAACAAAACCAAAACAAACCCACTTATTTGGGTAAAGGATCCACCTAATGTGGAAGAAAACCCACCTGATGTGGGAAGAAACCTACCTAAAGCAGGAAAAGAACTCCCTAGAGGAGAAGAAGTCCCCCAAAGGGGGAGGAACCCCCCAAGGGGGAGAAGCAGCACTCAGTAGACAAACCCTAGCAGACGTTGAATTGATAGGGTGAGATTTGATGAGGATTAAGGAGCATAACACCACTCATTTCAATATGTCAAAAACTTAAGGTGGGTGTGCATGCCAATTTGATCCTTTTTTACCCGATCTGTGTGGCCCACTTTTAAATGGACCGGACCAGGTTGGTCTTCAAAATAAGCGGACATAATATTTAATTATTTCGCGTTCATACTACTCTAGTCTGCAAGTTAGCGGGAAGGTTTGCAAACCAACCAATTAATACAATAGAAAATTTTAAATTTTTAGAAACAAAATTTAAAAAATAAAATAAAGTAAAAGAAACTGTTTGAAAACTGTTTTCAATTTTTTTGTTTTTAAAACAATAAAATCAGAACAGAAAAAAATTGTTTTTGTTTCCTGTTTTTAAATTTCTGTTCCGGAAATAGCAAAAACATGGAGAACGGGTTGTTTTCCTGTTTTTCATTAATGGCACTATTGTAAATATTGGTTTCTACTACATCTTCTTTCTCTTTACTTGCTCATTTGAGTCTGACCCCGCATCCTGAACATGGCTTCTCATTGTTGACTGGCCGCTCCGAAATCGTTCTCTCTTGCTATAAGGCAAATTTACTCCTCTTCTTTTATTTCTCTTCCGATAAGGATTTGCTCCTCTTTTTCCTCTGTTATTGATTCGGTGAAGTTAGCATGTTTGGTGATGCCTCTTTTCTTCCTCTTCGTTTGTTTCTCTGAATGTATTGGGTCTATTGAGGTTTACATATTTCAGAAAAAGGGTTTCGTTTGGATTTTCACTTTTTGTTTGACATTGTGCTTCTGGGTCAGTCATGGATCTGGTTCTACACTTGTTTTAAAAGGAGAAGGAGGAGAAGGAAGAAGAAGATGATTGGAAATTTCTGGGTTCTGTGATAAATTTCTTGATTTTCAGGTAAGATATGAGTTTAGTTTGATGAGGATGGTTTTGCTTCATGGGTATAGCATCTGGGTGCAAAGATTGTGGGTACAAAGATTGTTGAGAAAGAGACATGGCTTGTGTTGTGACTGTGAAAAAAATTGGGATGGTTGAGCAGTGAAGGATGAATGATGCTGGATGCAGAGATTATTGAGAAAGATACGTTAGTCACTCTATGCTTTTTGACTAACCAGTAACCACGGTGTGTGAGATGAACATTCTAGACTAAATATCTTTATTGTTTACTTGATTGAATTATAAAGAAAAGTTGTGCACCTACTCTATTTTTGTCGATGGTTGATTAAGCCATTTTGCTTAATGCCAATGTTTCTGAATATGTTAAGTTTATCAGCATGTTGTTGTAGATTTATCATTGAGGGGGACTTTCTTTCTTTTTGTAAGTGTTTTGTAGTTATGCCCCTGTTATTTGCTTTTGTTTATGGTTTCCCTGTTTTGTGTTTTGTTTGCTTTTCTTTTTGGCTCTTGTGATGCTGGTTACTTGTGTGTTTTTTGGCAGCCTTACTTCACCTACCTTGAGAAGGTTGTTCTCAAGCTTTCTTTGTCCTCAATAAAACTGTTTTGCTTTCTAAAAAAAAATATTGAGTGCTTAGTTGAAGTAGATTCTAAAAAAATATTGAGTGCTTAGTTGACATACACAGTTTATGATATGATGGATGATTGTTAATTATCTGTCCATGAAAAGAACAACCTTTACTCAATTATTCATCTGATAAATATAGCAGTGCATAATGCTTTATCAAAGTGTGGTTGTCTTGATTCTGATTGTGCAGTTCATGTGACTACCATATGTTGATAATTTTTCATAGCATTTATCACATGGTGTGATTTCCTTTTAGACCATGAACAAAAGAAAATTGTCAATCCACCCTACATCTTAAAATCAGTATATAGCTTCATTGATCTATTAACGCAGTGAGTTGAACTTGGATGATTTTATTGAATTTTCCATTTTTGTTTGCTTACACAATGCAGGTTGAGTATTATCCACAACTGGTTAGTTTTTGGGAACTCCTTAATATTTTTTTGTCAAGCCATCCTACACGAGTGCAATACCAAGGTCCTGATGTGGGTAAAAGATACAGGTAGTGAGAGTACTTATGTCACCTGCAATTTCTTGTGATCTTCCTCCATATCCAACTTCGCACTAAGTGCTTAGTACTGAGCCATACTTGCATTCTGACAGGTCTACTGTTAATGGAACTGAAGAATCAAGAATGGCTACTGTTAGCAAAGAACATGAGCAAAGCAGGTCAAGAAGTAGCATCCTGATATAACTCAGGGATTCTCTTTTCACGGATTCTCTTTTTACTTATTTGATATGATTTTTAATGACAATGTGGACGTTTGTTTTTCTTGGTTAGTTGGTTTTACAAAATGACTTCTGACAGGTTTCTTTTCAATGACTTCTTATGCATGTTTTTTAATAGTTTTATCTATGTGTAGTTCTATAGGTGTCAATTGTTAGTGTTTTGCAATCTTCCTGATAGTTGTTCACTAAATCGGATATCTTTTTCATTTATTTCAGATTAAATCAAGAATTCAAAGTCACAAACTAATATTGTTATTGTTGGCACCAAGTTTTTTTATCCAAACTACTTAAAAAGCACATTACAGTTAAATTTGCCACATTTTGTAAAATTATCTTTATAATGCTATTGAAAAAAAAAACATAGAAAAGATATGTGAAGCTAACATGAAACTAATCTGTTATTTTTTAGTTTCTCAAGATATATATATATATATATATATATATATATATATGTATATATATATACATATATATATGCACATCCAATAGCCATACTAATCCATCTTTTTTTTGACAGTCATACTAATCCCCTTGATGCCCGAGCATACAAATGAATATATCACATTAAATATCCAGTGTTTAAAAAAAAACTTTATATCCATTGTTTTTTTGAACTTATATCCATTGTTACTCCTTAATTTGTTATTATCATTTAGTTAAGTTTGTATGAATTTGTTAATTACTTTTCTACTATAATGAACACTTAAAGTTTTGAAAACATAAAATTTTTATATGTGTGCCAATAATTTTGATTGCTTCTGCGTCTTCGTCTGCCAATAATTCAAATCTCATAATAATCTAAGCAATGATCCGTGCATCGCACGGGTATAATCCTAGTTATAAAGAAAAGTTGTGCACCTACTCTATTTTTGTCGATGTTTCTACCTATCATGTTTTCAAACAGTGCACCGTCTACCTCTCCGTTAGTCAGACGTTAAAAAACTAACAGAATGAGCTGATGTGACTTTTTTTAATATTTTTTGGACTTGCCATGTGGAAATTACAAGTGAAATTGGAAAAAATGGACAAGGGAGATTTAAACTTAAGACCTGTAAGTAACAAAACATGCATGTAACCAGTTCAGTTACATACATAATTGATATATACATCAAGCAAATTTAATTAATATCATTTCCTAGATCATCATCAACTTCATATACTCCTATTCATCTCTCCAATCCACTCAGAAACCTCTCTTGAGAAAGTCTGACTGACAGAGGGGTAGACGGGTGCACTGTTTGAAAACATGAGGGGTAGAAACGTAGACAAAAATAGAGTAGGGGTAGAATTTGCACAAACTTAAAAAATTAGGGGCTAAAAATGCTTTTTAGCCAAAAGATTATTTAAATATAAAATCACGATTTAGCCACAGGTTTATTATTTAACATTGAATTAGGGTCTCGATCGGTTTAATAATCGGTCAACTTTAATAGAGAATGAGATATATTTGATATTGCAACAGACTATTTACGCTGCAGTAGCCGCAACATTGCAATGTCCGCGACCGCAACACTTGCAACCGCGACCGCAACCGCAATTTAAAAATGTGGGTCAGATGTTAGATGTGGACAGTTACACTTAACCTTAATCTTGCCCGGGCTTCATAAGAATTCTAGCTCCGCCACAGGGTGAGGGGGTAGCCATGTCAGGTTAAAGGCTGGTACAATGGTATTCTTACAATAAAATTATTGGGATGTGGAAGATTGATCCCTGATGATCAAGTTGGATGGGTGCCCCTGCCCCTCACTATCTATCTGTTTGTTGGTTATGTATCTTGTATTTGGTACTTATGTTTCTTTGTTTGCTGGTTATGTATCTTGTATTTGGTACTTATGTTTCTTTGTGTAAGTCTTTAAGCAAGAGCTGTATCGAGGTCTCAACTTGTTTGTCACTTCGCGTGTGGTTTCTTGCTTTCTACTTCCTTGAGTGCTAGTTATGAATACAATCTTTGGATTTTTTTAAAAAAAGGACTTCACCCAGGAAGAGGAGGAACTTCGTAGGGAGAAAAGGCCAAAAAAAAATTAGAACACAGATTTAGTATTGTATGAAGTAAACTATCAAAAATCTTATGATGAAAATTATTTGATTTAATATATTCATATATAATCATTTTTATCTTTAAAAAAAAAATTAATAACCTTTTTCCTTAAGGATGGCGTCCAAACGAGTATTCTATTTTTTGTTTCTAAAACATGTTTTTGAAATAAATTTATCAAACACGTTTTTTTGTTTTTTTATTTCCAAAACTGTTTTTAAAATCTAATTACCAAACAAGTTTTTTTTAATATTGTTCTAAAAAGTAGTTTTTAAAAATTATTTTACAAAACTGTTTTGAAAAAAAAAAATGAAAACACAATCAAACAGGTTAACTACAATGTTTTCTAGAAACAAAGTATTAAGTATAATTTTGATGAGTGTTACCAGTATTAGTATCAATCATTACAATAAATCTCTCAACTATAAGGCAGTAAAATCTCTTTGTCACCACTTTAAAACTTGAGCACATCAGAAAAGCAAAGAATGAAAAATGGTGAAATTAATAAAGTGAATCAAAATCATGTTTAAATCAGCTAAAAACAATTTTAAACATGTGAGCAGTGTTTTAAGATTTCGGTTTGGTCATCGACTCGATCGAGGTACTGAGTCAATGAGTCACTGGTTCGATTGCTTAACTCGGTGTATTTTAGAAAGTTGTAAAAATTAATAATATTAACTAACACTTATTAATAAGTCCATACTCTATAATTAAAATCATTACCATAAAAAAAATACCTAATTAAACAACCAACAAAAAATATTTTACTACAACAAAATCAATATCAATATCAATCAATCAATATATATTAGAAAAGAAGAACTCCTATAAGGCTGATTTAGTGACGTGTCATTCTCACGTTAATTCTCAGTGACGTGTCATTCTCACGTTAATTCTCATAAAAAAAATTTCACGTGTCATTCTCAGGTTAATTCTCATAAAAAAAAACATTTTTAAATTTTAAATTTGATTAGGATTTAGGTTTTTTATTTCTTGATTTTAACTTAATATATTTTTGATTTATTTTTATAGTATTAATTAATTTTTATTGAATTTTCGGATTTTTAATTAATTCAGGATTTTATGAGTTTTTATTGTGATTATCTAGATTTTTGTAGTTTTTATCTATTTTTATTTATTACCTTTTAAATTTTAGATTTGATTATGATTTAGGTTGTTTATTTCTTGATTTAATTTTAATTTATCTTATTATTTATTTAATTTTAATTTCAAGAAATATTTTATTTTAATTTAGAGTATTTGCCCTAATTATCTAAAATTTAACTAGATTAAATAAAAAACCAAAAAATTCAATAAAAATACCATAAAAATTAATTAATAAAAACTATAAAAAATTCACCAAATCACAATAAAAACTCATAAAATTATGAATTAAATAAAAATCCGAAAATTAAATAAAATTACCATAAAATTTAATTCATACTCTAAAAATAAACTTTTTCTTCACCTAAAATTTATTTCCATAACAAATCTAGAAACCGATTTTTTAAATGTAATTTTAAATCTAAGAAACTTTTTCATAAAATTTTAAAATATTTGCCCTAATTGTCTATGATTTACCTAGATTAAATGAAAAACTAAAAATTCAATTAAAATACTATAAAAATTAATTAATAAAAACTACCAAATCATAATAAAAACTCATAAAATCCTTAATTAAATAAAAATCCGAAAATTCAATAAAAATAACAAAAAAATTATTTAATGCTTTAAAAAAATAAATTTTTTCTTCACCTAAAATTTATTTCCATAACAAATCTTGAAACCGATTTTTAAACAAATAAACATACAAAACCAAGATTGTGTTCTTCTTTGAACTTTGGCATTTTTAGGGTATGGTGTTTAGTTTTCTGTTTGTCATATATGATTTTTTTTTTTCATTTTCTTCTTGGACCTATTTGCAAAGCTTTTCCCCTGTGTTTGTTTTTGCTTGATGTGTTTTTTTGTGCTGATTAGGGGAGCTTTTGAATTTTCAGATATTTGTGAAAGATGTATGGAAGGAGTACACGGGTGGCCATTGAAGGACATGAAGGGTCAGTATAAATTCATGATTAAGCATGTACAGTTATGGAATGTGCCGACTTACAATTTCTTATCGACAAGGTTTTCATTACATACATTCTATTTATTGAAGCTTGAGCCAATATTCTATTCTATTCCCCTATAGTCATTCAGATTAGGACTAACTTTCTATCAATCTTTGTTTTGCATAGCATCACTTTGACTATTGAATACGGGCAAACTTTGTGACACATTAGATTAATATTATATGATAGACATAAATAGACAATCAAATGGGTGGGAACCCATTAAAGATGCCTTTTTAGAGATGATTTTGTCTATCTACCATGAAATATCTTTAGGTTTTTCTAAAAGCATATTAGTACAGTTTAGAACATGTGGATGATACTAAACATTTTTATAAAGCTCATCATGTACCAAACTCTTTTTTTTCTTGGAGTGATTGGCACTATATTGGCTAATATAAGCAGAGATATGTTTCTGGACTAATAGCTTTTCAATTAGGATTGGAATTAAGTTTGTGTGAAAAGTTGAAGTTACATGCTTTTTGAGTTTATGTTTCTAGATTGGCTAATAAATCAACAATTTTTTTGGCCGAAAAAGGAATTTGAAATGAAGAAGGGAGCAACGAGCTAAGAAGAAGCAAGTGGAGTTTAAGAGGTTTCTCAACTTTCTGCTAAGCTTAAGGAGAAACATACCAAAGAGCTGGTTGTATAAGGCTATATCTACAATGGTATTATACATTTCCACTTCCTTCTCTCCCCATCATGTGAAAATTATAATGTTATTGTTGTTTCCAAATATTGTTGATTTTAAATTCAAATTTAATTACATTAGCTTCTGACTTTGACTCTCTCACTCTGGAAACTCATTCGATTTGATTTCAAACATCAGAAAGATGAGAGCTCTTCCCCTTGATTTTCTAATGATGATAGCAATGTCTTGCATGCTTCCACCTGCTGAATCTGCGCTACTCTTCAAGAGGTAATTTTAGCTTTTCTCCTGACTTTCTAATGGACTAACATTTTTTTATTTTAGTTCTTACAATATTTCTTTCCCATTATTATTATGATTAGTCCAATGATTTATTGTATTGCAGTATCTGACTGTGTCGTGATAAGGGTTATGATAGTCTAAACCTAGATTTTTTTTGTTTTAACCCCTTCATTATAAGGTTTGCACCCTTCGCTGCAATAAATGAGATTGTTAACAGAAAATAGACTAAACAAGTCAAAGTTGTAAAAAAACATGTTTTAAAAGTTAACTAATGCTGTTACTAATTTTTGCTTAATATTCTATATTTTTTTACCCAGCTTCTAATATTTTTTACTTGAATTTCGAATGAAGACTCTCATCAAGGGAATAAATCTTGAGATTTAAACAAAACTAAGGAAATGATTTTCATGGATTTTATTGTTATATGCAGGCTTTGTGTACTATCAAATGAGATACATCTCTATTGATGATTGTAAGTGAATTTTCTTGGAAGATTGAGATTCTTCAAGTGGGGAAGGTGCAGTAACATGTGAAGCTTAATCTCCAATAGACTGTTAGAACATAACCTTAAAGATTAATCATTTTTGGTTACTTATTAATTATATAGCATTAATTATAGAGCATTTACTACTCATTGTATAGGCTGGTGAATGTGTTGTTTTTGTACTCACACTAATGGATTTGATAACATAACGGTGCTAGAAAACAAGAGTCATGGACATACACACATATTTATTGGTTATAGAAAATGAAGTTTGGTGATGCAGGTCATACTCTACTAATAAAAAAATCCGCCAAGATTGTGATTTGGAGATCTAAGCCAATTCAATGGATGCGTTGTTGTTTAATATGTTGGCAATTCCTTATATCTAAGATTTGTGATGTTGTCTTCATATTCACGAATAATGTGAAACGAGTTCCTGTTGATATGGATCAGGCTTAGAAGAGCAGTCTTTATGTCCACTTTGCTTAAGATTTATGACTCTTCTATTTCATCTGTTGTTTAATATATTTTTAATAATCAAAGTATCAATTGATGTATCAAATACGATAGACATATTTCTCGTGCAACGCGCGGGTAAAAAAACACTAGTATTATAAAAATCATAAGTCTTCCGCTTTAATCATAATAAAAAATACACAAATAACTTATTTTAAATAATTGTCAAATAGAATATATATTAAAATAAATAGCACCAGTAACAATTATCACCTTTGTGATTGTGCTGGTGGGTTTGGTTATTTTATAATTTATTTAAATTGTTTTACTATATATTTAATATATTGTAAATACGTTGCAAAACACTTGCATAGCCTAGTGGTAAGGTTTCCTAGGATATGCATCCAGGTGAGGACTTTTTTTATTTATTTTTTCGGAATAAATGGTGGCTGAAAAAAAAACTTGGGACTTTCTGGGTCGACCGGGCCGAGCGAGTCACCGGTTTAACTGCCAAGTCGAGCGATAGGAACCGATTCTCACCGGTTCAACTGCTTAACCGATATATTGAGTGGCTCGAACCAATCAGGTGACCGAGTCCCGGTTGAACCGGTCGGACCGGCCGGTCCGAGCCGAGTCTTAAAACTATGCATGTGAGTAAGAAGGAAAATATTTTTTCTTATTAAAAATAATCAATTGATTGGTAGTTTAGATACGTACCTTTTACAAAATAGTTGAATTCAACGTTACTTTGATGGTTAATTGAACCGCCAATATTAGTACCAATCAGTTCAGGAGCAACTAGTGCAACATGTAAAAAAGAAGGCCACCGTTATTATACTTCAACAATATTTTTTTTTATAAAAATCAATATAGGAGAAATGTATAAGATACTTGGTGTTTCTTTTTGTTAGTTTTCCAATGCATAAAAAAAATACATACCTTCTACTAAATAATTGGATTCAACGTTATCTTGATGGTTAATTGAACCGCCAATACTAGAATCAATTGGTTGATAAGCATCTTCAACTAGTGCAACATGTAAAAACAAAGCAAGTCATCATTTTTAATCTTCAACAAAAAAAAAAATTACAGCAGAAACAAAAATTTATAACCGGAGAAATGACTAACATATTATAATAAACATTACAGAATGCATTAAAAAATAATATAAAGTAAAATATTAATTTGGTCTTCCAAAGGTGGGGAGGTATTGGCGTATTAATCCTCTAAAGATTTTTATCACAAAAATATTTTGCAAAATTTGTCACTAGATTCTTGCAGTAGTATATTTGAAAGATTGTAAATGATATTGTAATATCTTTCGTAGGTATTTGCAGTAGTATGCAAGTTAAACAAAAGAGTGAGCTTAATCATAGGTATTTTAACAGTCTTTTTTTGTCCCCTTACAATTTTTTCATCGAAGTTATTGGAAATAACTCTCATTTCTAACAGCATTGTATATGATGTTGATATGATGCAGATCATATGCCACCGATAGATGAATCAAGCTCTAACTGTTTAGGTTAACCTTCTTTTTTGCTAGCTGTTCCGGTATGGAACCACTGAGCGGGCTAATCGAAATAGAGAGCGAACACCGAGTAAACAAGATAAGTAAAAATGCGTAAAATGATAGGGTCCCTGCCGCTTGGGCAGTCCTCTTCTATTTATAACTTGGGTTTTGGTCCGGCTGGACCATGGGTTACCCGGCCCATTTGTTACATGATAGTGATAAGCCCAAAATAAATGACCCGGTTCGCCTATATCAGTCCACAGGCCCACAAGACACTGATGTTTTAGAACTAAAACGATAGTGTCTTACTTAGGCCCACAACGTCTGGTTCGCCCATATACAATGTGAATAAATTCATGAGCGCACAGGCTTCCAACAAAATAAGGCTAACCATAATGTAAACAATGTTAAGCTAATCATTACAAAGTTAAATCGGTCTGTGTGGCGTATGAAGTCTAAATGACACTTCACCCATCACTTCAATCACTATGCACAAATCAAATCTCTTTCCGGATTTTGTACCTGTTGCAATCATCACAAATATAACACAGATATCTTGAAACTTGTAATGCATAAGGCCTACCTAAGCTATGCTACTCACATTAATTAAGAAATGCATTTAAAATCCACTCATGGAGTAGCCCTTCTCTGAAAAGACTCGACTCCCTCGAAACGACACATTCACCTGCCAACTGACGTCACTCTTCATTCAATCGCTACCTTTTTGCCAAACGTCGTCTCTTAATGGCGCGCTGATTCACCGCCTTAATGAGTTTGAATGTGTGGCTTGAATGAACGCGTGGATTCACACAAACCACGCGTTTGCTCACCATTTACCTTAAGTGCCTTTAACCATACCTTTCTAACTCATCTCTTCACCTTCCGCCGTTTCTCTATATATAGCAGTCATTTTTTACTACAAATTACTTCACTCTTCTCTTTCAAAAGTTTCTCAAACCTCGTGTACTCGTAGAGTTTCCTGCATTGACCTGCGAGTGTTCTCCAACATTGCCAGAACTCCCCCAAATTAGCCAAGTTCATCAGATCCTTTCCCTGGTAAGCACTTCTCACTCAACCTGCTTGTACAATTTTTTCATCATTCTACACTAAACCTTTCATGTAAAATCTTTGCCTCTTCATCTTCTTGTTTTACTGAAATCATTCTTAAAAACTAATCTCCTTCACAACTGCAACTCCAATTTTACCCCACTACATGTCATAAATCCTGAATCCTTTACAATTTCAGGAATTCTTTTCAAAATGGATGCAAAACGCACCCGTAAAGTCTCTAAAGCTTCTAAAACTTCTTCCATTGCAGTTGATACATGGGTCACTAGTAAAGTTAAAACTAGGTTCACTAAATTCTGCAATGTTAAAACTGTAATGGACTTAATTACTGAAAACACTTTTCGCTCTGATGGCCAAGATGTGTACCTTGACATAGTCCCCTGTTTACCTACCGAACCTTGTTGTTTTGGGGCTGCTGACCCTAACGGCAAAAATCACACCTATTTCTTTGAAAACATTTTTACTGACCTAAAATATAAACTCCCTCTGTCAGATTTCACTTGCTTCGTTTTAACCCTACTGAATGTTGCCCCAACACAACTCCATTGTAATAGCTGGGCATACCTGAGGGCGTTCGAACTTTTGTGTCAAGTGTTAGGTATCGAACCCACTAGCAGTAAGTTTTTTTACTTCTTTGAAACTAGTGGTAGAAGCATAAAAGGCGAATATCTTTCTCTAGCCGCCGCTAGGGGAAAAGGCCTATTTACCTTATTTAGAAGCCACTACAAACAGTTTAAAGGGAGATTCTTTAGGCTAAACGAAACAGAAAAGTGCAAGGATGTATTTTATTTCAATGATGGAAGCCCAAAGTTCCCTTTCTACTGGACCGCCCGTTATGAGGCTATCATCAAACTTCCTGATGATTCCCTCACCCCTGAAGAAATGGTGGATTGCACCTTTCTATCTAGCATTGACTTGAATCTCACCGAATTTCTAGATGCCCATTATGAAAACAGATTGGGTGAATATGTGGGTAAGACTCTTGAATTTCAGTATCTTCGTATTTCAAATGTTTGCTGTTTCTAACTTTTCTTTTCTGTTTCAGCGAAAATGACTCTCCTTTCTGATGATGATATCCTACGATTCCGCCGTGAACAACAGGCTGCAAGAGAAAAAAGGAACCCGGCGAAGACTCTACTTGATGCCGATGCTAGTCACTCAGGCACGGAATCTAATCGTCCTCAAAAGAAAAAGAAGAGGAATGACACTCCTGAACCAAACAAAGGGAAGGACGCATCGCAACCTTCAATGGAAAAATTTATGGTGAAGAATAACCCTCAACGTTTGGTGCATCAAGGTGGGTCTTCAAGCGCTCCGCCTCCGACATGGAAAAGCGTGCTGAAGGAATTCGAAGAACTTACCTCTGAAGAGGTAACTTCGCTATGGGATTCAAAGATTGACTTCAACGCATTGGTGGAAACCAATTTGGTGTTCAAGGCGGATCAGGAGAAGATCAAAAGGATTGGACTAAAGGAAGCTTGTCAAGCCATCATGACAAAAGGACTGGAAATCACGGCTATTTCAAAAATGGTCGACCTGGAGACCGCTGGTTTTGACGGGATTAATGCCGCCAAACAACTTGAAGAGAAAGAAAGAGAAATCCTGAAGATGAAAGCCACAATGAAATTGTTGGATTCTGCCAACAAAGTGAATGAGAAAAAAGCCACAGATTTGGCCCTAGAAAATGAACGCCTGAAGAAACATGCTGAAGATTTAAACACCGCTCAGAAAGCTAAGGAAGAAGAACTTGTGAAATCTCAGGCAGAAATCACACAACTCAATTCCGCCAATGCTGAATTGAAAAATGAAAATTCTAAGTTGCATTCAGAAATTTCTGAACTGAAGAATTCTGTCCTTGACCAATTTGAAGCTGGATTCGCAAAAGCCAAAGAACAGATTCTTTTCCTAAATCCTCAAGTTTCCATCAACTTTGCCGGTTCCGATCCTTATGCAAGGATTGTTGATGGCAAATTGATCAGCCCTGACACTGGTGATGAAGAAGAAGAAGAAGAAGAAGAGGAAGAAGAAGCAGATAAAAATGAAGAGGATGAGAACGCCAACAACAACGAAGGCGAAGGAGAAAATCACTAGTTCCACCCCTGTTCAAGCATATGTTCTACATGAATTATCCTTTAGTCTTTTTTTTATTTATTTTCTAAGTTAGTTAAATCTGCCTATGTTTTATCTTTATTTCTGTAAGTGTTGAGCAATTAGCTCCACAGTTTATCCTAAGTATTTATGTAATGTTTATCAAGCACTATTAATATGATGTGTTTTCTATATATCCACTCTCAAATTGTATAAATCTAATGGTTCTGCCTCCTGTCTAAATTATTTCAACACTTAATATATTTCTGTTCCTATTCCTATTCTATGAGGACATCACATCTTAACTTAACATAGAAACCATTAAGTAATTCCTTCAATCTCAATAACAGGATTCATCCAATAACAACTAGATCAATCAGACAAATCAATATAATTAATAATACTGCGCTTTACTAACCTTTCAATCAGTAAGTTCAAAGTATAACTTAACATGAATAACTTTTACTAACCTTTCACCAAATTTGATCCGCCCTCGTCGTTTAGTTGAATACATTATTCCCACATTTTGCAGTACATAATGAAATATGCTTAAATGAATCTCGTCAAATGTTGTGAAGTTTAAACTTAATCAACTACTTTGGAATCATAAGGCCTTTGTGTACATAACTTAGTCAAATTTTTCATTTTTGACACAGTTACTCATGGAAATCAAAGTCAACATATTTGATTTCATTAGTATGCTCGCGTGGAGACTTGTGCTTAGTTTGGACAAGCTTAAATCCAATTTAAGACTGTGCTTATGAATTCGTGGCCGAATGCTCTTGTTTTAAGAGATTTACTTTTTTCTCAATTGTCTGACGTCGCCCAATTGATAGACCTTAGTTGATAAGTTTCCGCTATGGGTAAAATAAATAAGTAAAATGATAAGCCCTTGATCATTTTAAAAAGGTTATGCCTCGTTAAAAACTCTCCCGCCTGGGGTAGAGAAAAGAGTGCATACCTGTTATTCATTAATAATTGATGCCTCGTTAAAAACTCTCCCGCCTGGGGTAGAGAAAAGAGTGCATCGAATTTAGTCTTACACAACAAACATAGTCTTAAACAATACAACCAACAAACGTAGACTTCAACACACACAAACTGAAACAACGAAACATAGTCTTGGACAAACATACACTGAAACAAACTGTACAAAACCAAACAAACCGAACGAACCACCCTGCACTTCAACTGTAATAATAACGGAGATGCTGTGCATTCCAAGCCCTTGGGACCCTTCGCCCCGATAACTCCTCCAAATGATACGCCCCTTGACCAAGCTCACGCAGAATCCTGTAAGGTCCTTCCCAATTAGGTGATAACTTCGAATCATCAGGCCCCTTTGCCTTCCTACGCAGAACCAAATCACCAACTTTCATTTGCCTCGGAACCACTCTAGAGTTGTATCGCCTTTCCGACCTCTGTTTTACCATCGCTTGCCTTAAACGAACCTCTGCCTGCGTTTCCTCTGCCAAATTGAGATCAACCACTCTGTTCATGTCGTTCTGCTCTTCATCATAAGTTGCCACCCTGAAATTTACATCCTGCAATTCTGCTGGTATCATTGCATCTACCCCGTAAGTCAACTTAAAAGGTGATTCGCCAGTAGTCGATTGAGGAGTTGTATTGTACGCCCAAATGACTGTGATCAACTCTTCAGCCCATAATCCTTTAGCTTCGCCTAGACGCTTTCTAATTCCATTGAGAATGACCTTATTCGCTGACTCCACTTGTCCATTTGTCTGAGGGTGCTCAACTGAGGCGAAACGCATCTCAATTCCCATTCCTGCACAAAAATCCTTCACACTCCTGCTTGTAAACTGTGTCCCATTGTCTGAGACGATAGTTGCTGGAACGCCAAATCTGCAAACCAACTTTCTCCAATAAAACTTTTTGACTTTTTCTGCCGTTATTTTCGCCATTGATTCCGCCTCAATCCACTTAGTAAAATAGTCTACCGCAACCAAAATAAACCTGATCTGAGAACCTGCCGGAGTGAACGGTCCCAGAATATCTACTCCCCACATTGCAAATGGCCACGATGAACTTATTGAGCTAAGAGTCTCAGGCGGCGCCTTATGTAAATCTGCATAAATTTGACACTTACCACACTTCTTCACATACTCCATACAATCCCCTCGTAAAGTTGGCCAATAGAACCCTGCTCTGAGCACTTTCGCCGCCAAAGATCTTCCCCCAACATGACTTGCACACACACCTTCGTGAACCTCAAACATGATTCTTTCCGCCTCATCCTTGGAAACACATCTCAATAAAGGTATTCCAATCCCTCTTCTGTACAATTGACCGCCTAACAATGTGTAACGACTTGCCTCGCGAATTTGATCCTTAGAAAATGTCAGCACATCAGAACCTTCTGCCTCCAAACACTTCTTGATACGCCCTATCCAATCTGAATCCGCTAAAGTTAACACCATCATTGTCTCATCTTCTTCGATACTTGGGCTGCTTAAAACTTCCTGGATGACTGATTTATTGTTTCCCGGCTTCTTGGTGCTTGCTAACTTTGACAGAATATCTGCCCTAGTATTCTCCTCGCGCGGAACATAATTGACCTGCACTATGCCTATCTGCTTTATCAATCCTTGAGCTTTCAATAAATACTTAGCCAGCTCGCCTGATATTCACCTTGAATTTGTCTGGAAACTATCTGAGAATCTGTTTTAATTATTATGCTCTTGACTCCCATCTCGATCGCCAACTTCAGCCCTGCAATTATAGCTTCATACTCTGCCTGATTATTGCTTGCTTTAAAGTCAAACTTGAGTGACTGCTCAACTGTCACGCCACCTGGCCCTTCTAAAATGATTCCAGCTCCACTGCCCTTGACGTTAGACGAACCATCTACAGACAAACTCCATTCACCAACTTCCATATTTTTCTCACAGGAAGACATTTCATTGACAAAATCCATCAGTACCTGTGCTTTAACCAGACCTTTCTTATCAAACGTGATTTCAAATTCCGACAACTCAACAGCCTAGGAAACCATTCTTCCAGCCAGATCAGGCTTTTGCAAAACTTGACGAAGTGACAAATCTGTTTTTACCACAATTGGAAAGCCTTGAAAATAAGGTCTTAATTTCCTGGCGGAGATGATTAAAGCTAACGCAGCCTTTTCAATTTTTTGATATCTAACTTCAGCTCCTTGAAGAGCATGACTCACAAAATATATGATCCTCACATCATCTTTACTTTCTTGCAACAAAACTGAACTAACTGCATTATCAGAAATGGAAATAAACATTGATAATGAAATACCTGGAACTGGTTTGGCTAAAATTGGTGGCCTGGATAAATGATCCTTCAAACTTTGGAACGCCTTCTCACATTCTTCAGTCCAATGAAAAGTTTTGTTCTTCCTTAAGCATTGAAAAAATGGTGCTGATTTTTCCCCAGAACACGGAAGAAACCTGGACAAAGCCGCTATTCTTCCTGTTAATTTCTGCACATCTTTAACTGAAGCTGGGCTCTGCATATCAAGTATCGCCTTGCACTTATCAGGATTCGCCTCAATTCCTCTCCTAGTGATCATGAAACCCAAAAACTTTCCACTTTGAATTCCAAACGAACACTTTTCTGGATTAAGTCTCATGTTATGCTTTCTTAATTCGCCAAAAGCTTCTTCGAGATCAGAACAATGTGCCATCATTTCCTCTGACTTGACCACCATGTCGTCTACATAAATCTCCATGTTCCGCCCCACCTGCTTGTCAAACACCTTGTCCATCAACCTTTGATATGTTGCTCCCGCATTCTTCAACCCAAACGGCATAGTCTGATAACAATAATTTGCCTGATTTGTCATAAAAGCTGTCTTCTCCTCATCGGGCTGGTACATTCTTATCTGGTGATACCCTGAATATGCATCCATGAGGCTAAGCATTCCGAACCCTGATGCCCTATCAACAAGCTTATCAATATTTGGTAAAAGGATAAGAATCCTTAGGACAGTGTTTGTTCAAATCTGTATAATCCGTGCACATTCGCCACTTTCCATTAGCCTTCTTCACCATAACAACATTCGCCAACCAGGTTGGATACTTTACCTCCCTAATAAATCCAGCTTCCAGTAACTTATTTGTTTCCACCTTCACAGCTTCTGCCTTTTCTTCGCCCATCTTTCTTTTAAACTGAACAATAGGTTTCGCCTCGGGATTTAAAGCCAATTTGTGACATATAAATTCCGGATCGATTCCTGGTAAATCCCTTGCACTCCATGCAAACAAATCCATATTCTCAGACAATAACTTTACTAATATGTTTTCCTGACTTGTAGTTAAATTGACACCAACTTTCAAGTTTCGCTCCCCAATCTGGATCGCCTTAGTTTCCTCTTCTGATTTCATCTTGTGCTCACTAAATCCCTCTCGAGGATCCAAAATAATTTATGACTGTTCTAAATCCACCTCATAGACCCGATGCCCCTCTTTCACTGCCTTCTTACCCATGTGCCCATACTGCTTGAAGCTTTCTGAATAACACTTTCGAGCAACCATTTGATCAGCCTTTAAAATTCCAACTCCTCATTTGCTCAATGGATACTTCGCCGTTAAATGTCTTGTAGAAATGATCGCCCCCAGTCTGTTTAGTGATGGCCTCCCAATAAGTACATTGTACGGTGAAGTACACTTTATTACCAAAAACTTAATAGCAAATGCCTCCGCACTCTTCCCTTCTCCAAAAACAGTCTTCAATTCCACATATCCTCGAACAAATACTTTTTCTCCAGAAAAACCCACTAAAGAACCATCATAAGGCAATAAATCAGATTCACTGAGCCCCAACTTTTCAAAAGCGTCACCATAAATCAAATCCGCTGAACTTCCTTGATCCAAAAGTACCCTCTCAATTTCATAATCCGCAATCCTCAGCATTACAACAATTGGATCGTCTTCGTGAGGTTGTACTCCCTCAAAATCTCGCACAGTAAACGTTATATCGGGTTGATTGGTTGCCCAACTTCCCCAATCGTTAGAGTAAACAGCATTAATAGAATGAACGTACCTCTTACGAGCTGAGTTAGTCATTCCTCCGCCACGAAATCCACCAAAAATAGAATGAATTCGCCCCTTTGCTTTTCCATCTGACTGCCTATCTTGACCATCTTCCTCAATCTCTTTTCCATCTTCGGTTCGTCTTATTGAAGTTCCTGCTTCATCTGAATTGCTTCGCCCTTCAAGCTGCTTCATATACCCAGCCTTTATCAATTTATCAATCTCCTTCTTCAAAGTAAAACAGTCATCAGTATTGTGTCCTGAAATCCTGTGATACTCACACACCTCTTCTTATCCACATAACCCGTTGACGGCTTTGGCTGTCGCGGAAAACGAATAACATTCGCCTCCAGACACGTGTGCAAAGCTTCGGTCAAATTAACCGCCAATAGAACTGCACGATCATTTTGGTTCCGAGTCCACGTCATCGAATGTCCTGGCCCACGCACTCCATACGGTTGAGCACGATTTTTTAAATTAAAACGATTCTCAAATCGTCCGTCATAACGGTTACGATTGTTATACCCTGCGTTGCCACGTTCGGTCCATCCCTTCGAATATTGATCCGCAACCGCTCCCTTCTTCGTCTCAAACTGCTGTTTCTGCCCTGGAACCGCTGCATTCGGGCGGTTGTTCTTGATCCGATCACTCTGCTCCTCCCTGATGTATCCTTGTACCCTTTCGCGCAAATGCATCATTGTCTCCACAGGTTTTCTACTCAAATTACTGTTCAAACCACCCGGCTTCAAGCCTAATTCAAAAGCTGCAATGCAAATTTCTGGCATTTTATCCTCCAAATGAACAGATAATTGATTGAAACGCCCCATGTAAGACTGCAAAGTCTCATTTGGTCCTTGAAGAACATTAAATAATGTCGCCGGAGTTACTTTTTGTGCACGACTGGTAGAAAACTGAGACAAGAACTTTGTAGATAATTCAGTGAAATTGACAATTGACCTTGACGGTAGAGTTGTAAACCAAACCATCGCCGATTTCTTAAAAGTTGATGGCAACATTTTGCACTTCAACGCGTCTGATGCGCCTACAATGACCATTTTCGTGTTGAAATACACTAAATGGTCCTTTGGATCTGAATCGCCATAGTAAGAGTCAAGTTTCAATGTCTTTAAATTGTCTGGGACGGCAGTGTTCGCTATTTCCTCTGTAAAAGGTTGAAAGTCCACCACCGTCTCAACCATTCTTCGATCGCCCTCTCGTAAACCCTGAGTCTGATTGATATCAGTAAGTTGATTCTGTAACTGTTGATTATGTTGACGAAGTTCATTGAGATCGTCCATGATCCGCTGAAGAACATCGGGAGGAACATCATTTTGTTGAACATGATTCCTCTCTCCGTTCGCCCCGGATCGAGTCACCATTGCGGTGAAAATTGAAGCCTAGGAAAGTATCCTTCGGCCCCACGGTGGGCGCCAATGTTCCGGTATGGAACCACTGAGCGGGCTAATCGAAATAGAGAGCGAACACCCAGTAAACAAGATAAGTAAAAATGCGTAAAATGATAGGGTCCCTGCCGCTTGGGCGGTCCTCTTCTATTTATAACTTGGGTTTTGGTCCGGCTGGACCATGGGTTACCCGGCCCATTTGTTACATGATAGTGATAAGCCCAAAATAAATGACCCGGTTCGCCTATATCAGTCCACTAGCATATGAGCAAAGTCCTTCCTTCACAAATTGGGAGGATTGATTGAAGAGCTTGATAAAGCAGATTAGATCTACTAAGGAAAAATGTTTGGTGGTGGCTTATGAGGTGTGGATTGTTTTCGATTACTTCTATATACTCATGTTTCACTAGAGCTAGATTTGGCATTGCCAAATTTATTGGATTGGGATTTTTATCAATTTATAGAAATCTCAAGGGGTGTAGTATAATGGAATTTTTTTGTTTCAATTTCACATTGGCGGTCTTTTTAAGTGAAAATTAAAACCGTCTTTTTCTTCCAAAAAAAAAAAACAAAATTGTCACTAATTTTGGCCACATAATGAACTACCATGATGATAGTTTAAAAGTACTGATTTGGTTTATTTCTACGTCATTTTTTTCTCACAATGAGTTTTCGGGTCAGTTTTCACATATCTTGACTTATCTTGCTTACGGTGTGTAACTGCCGATAGCGAAACATTTTTTTGAAACACCGAGAATCAATCCCGAGAGCTCTAATTCAACCCCAAGTTGTCCTAGTGGCAGTCTTATACAGCTAGGCTAAGAGATTTGGTTAGTCATGAGATTTTATAAAATAAAACTATGAAGATAAAGTAACCGGTAAAACTATTCATATCATCTTCCCACTTATTCATGTTATCTCCCTTTTTAAAAAACCCAAAAATATACCATGAAGGTCAAAATTCCCCACCATCCCCTCACATCCCAAAAATTTACCGCGCCTCTCTCTTTCTCTCTCACCATCCCTATTCTTCATTTCTCTCTCACTATCTTTACATGCACCGTCTTCTTCTTCAACCCAAACCCTAAAATTTCTTCTTTAAAAGCTTTTCTTCTCAAGATCAAGCTTTTCTCTAGGTAAGCAATAAATCCTTTCACTCTTCCCTCTTTTGCGTCTTCTTTTTTATTATTTCCGCCACTTACCTGCTCCAGTTTTGTCTCTATTGGATTAAATTTGTTTCGGTATGTACTTTTTACTAGAAATAGAGGTACCACATTTAAAAATGTGGTATGTTAAGTTTAGGTACAAAATCTTAAAATGCAGAACTTCTTTTTGCCCTTAAAAATTATATAATGCTTTTTAAATTGCAGTACATATTTGTAACGTACCACACTTTACCCTTCGGTTTGTATATTAGTGTTTACCACACTTTAAACTGCTTTAAAAGACGTTCTGCATTTTGTCCATAAGCCACTTTATATTGCAAAGTTTCTGACTTTTACATACTTCTTAATTTTATATCCATATATGGCTAAAATAAGGTGTATAAGCTCAAGTCGTCCTCCATCGAAAATCACAAATCATTTGTTAAGAGAAGTGAAAAAATTTAGTAATCAAGAAGCCTGTTAAATTAGAAGTAAAATCCACTCCTTACTCTTACTCTTATGTGAAAAATATTATTTACCTTGCAATGAATTGGCAACATTCATAGCTTCTTGTGGGATACTTGAACCGGAAGCCACATTGTTGTGAACTCCTTCATCAACTGGATCAACGGTGCATACGCTAATGCCTTTTCCTGGTATTTGGTCTACATGGGGTCTAATTCTTGAAACACCTCCAGCAAACACATCACCACATCTCTTGCACTTCACCTTCTCCTTCACCTTGCCATTTTCTTCTACTGTAACTTTTGTAACTTGATTCCAATAGTCCTGATTTTTCCTCCTACCCATAATTACTAAATTTCCTAAACACAAAAAAATCAAATCTCTTCATAAATATTTAAAGAATTCACTTATTTAATACATATGAAAACAGAAATGAACACATGGTTTTAACTTGAGAAAATTTGAGAGAGTTTACCATTGCACAGGATTCTAACCCAAAATAAATATTATTGTTGCTACAATTAGAACTCCACACCTGGAACTTCCTCACTTTACTCTTTCATTCCTGTAGAATGAATATGACAGTCATTACTCATTATACAAAAAAGGGAATAGATAGAGTTAAAATGGAAAAAGTTAGATTGTAAATATGTAGAGAAGCAATCTATTAGTAAATAAGTTAGATTTTCTCTACGGGGAGAACACAAATTTAAACTACAGTAAAAGTGATTTGTTTGTTGGGAGAACAACTATAATTTCCAAAACTGATTAAGACATAAAAAACCAAAGAAAAAAGAAAGAGAAGCAATCTCTACATACAAAGCTAAAAAGTCTACCAGCAAGCCAACCAATAAACCTGTTTTGATATTTTCACACCTACTTTCACTTACATATTATATCCACTTTTTTTTCTACCTCATAATTCATCATATCTTTTTTTTTTTTTATCTTGTATTCTTATACCTCTCAAAATATGAAGGGGAAATGCAAACAAAACATTTTCATTCTTAAACTAACATGGAAAGTAAATACGTTGCACGCAACAGTAGCAGAATAAATAAATCAATTTATTAAAAAAAATACATGCACCAAAGATAACATAAAAAATAGAGAATCTGTTAAGTCCCCTGATCAAATTCCTCACTAAGGCTTTGTTTGTTTCAAACGAATCTGAGAGGAAAAGAAAGTGAAGGAAAGAAAAGAGTGAGAATATTCTATTTTCCACTATTTGGTATCACGGTAGAAAGAAAAGAAAAGAAAACTTTTTGTGGGTCCCACATCAAAAAACTTTCCCTCCGATTCGGGCAGAAAATTGGAAAGTTGGAGCCATTTTAATGAAAAAGACCAACCTACCCTTAAAATTTATTTCCTCATTTTTTCAGCCCTCTTTTCTCTTCTCTCCTGCAGTGTGAACCCAAGATTGCAGCTAGGAATTCATTTGGCAGAGAAACCTCAGATAAGAGCCAAAGGTACTTCCTTTGTGTTGGTCATCGGTTTAATTTCACTTTCCCAATGTTTATGTTGTAAATCCCTCACACATGCATTGTTTATTTTGTGCATTTTTATTTGTGCTGTGATGGATATGAAAGGGTGTGAATGTATCTAAGATTTCAATTGTTGGTATATGCGTTTTTAAGATTCTAAGATGTGGGGTTCTGGAATATGCTTCATGGATTGTTTAGTGAAATTTTTGTGGTTCAGTGCTTGCCCCTTTTGTCTATATCAAGTTCTGTAGTAAACTCTTTTAGATTGCAAAAAATTTCATCACAAAGCTTATTTTATTCCAATGTTATTCTCAGTCTAATTTCTTTATTTGTCTTCTTTACAAGTTATTTCTAGCCATGAATATAAAGGGTGTGATATAAAAAAAAATCAAATAGGATCATCATTCACTTTACAATTGTTGTAATTTCATACAGATCTCTAATACCCAATACAGATAACAAAACTAATTAGTGGAAAGTTCAAATCTTTGGGAAAAACAAGGTTGATTGAACTCTCCATGTTTCAAGATTAAAACTTCAAAATGAAAACTGAAAAAGGAACAAGTTCCAGATAGGTTAAAATTAGTAAAATTACAAGAGAAAAAAAAAGATCTTATCGGATAGAAATCAAAAGGGTTTAACACACTTGATGTTCAACTGAGTAAAGGAAGAGCAAAATCAAACCTTTGTTTAGCACTTGTGTTTTTTTGGCTCAAGTTGGAGGGACACTTGGTTTTTTATATACTGTTATCTTTTCTTTTTCTCCTTGTATTTAATCTGAAGTGGCAGTGACTATAATTCTTTTGTATTTGGGTTATGGTGTTATTTTTTTTTCTTTAATAAATTTCATTACATGTCTGTAGCATAATTGCTAATGTTTTATTTTTCTTATTTTTTACTGAGATCACATTTTTACTGGATCAATATCCTCACAATCTTTTTGAATGTTATTTTCTTTATTTTTCTGTTGTCATCACAGGGATTTGGACAGATTTAGTGTGGTTCACAACTACTTCAAACGACCTTATTGGTATTTTCAAGTTTATTTTCTCTTCTCTAATTATGATAATGAAATTTGGATTATGAGAGTTGCTACCGTTTATTGGTGTTATTGAGTTAATCATGCTTTCTAAATTGGTTTAATACCAATATGAAATCTTGCTTTGTGTGTGGTTATTAGTTCACATGTTTTTTTTTTATGTTTGGCCTGAATTTTAAATTTGGATATTGTTGGTATAAGTCTTGAAAACTTACTATTAAAATGCGAATTATAATCAAGTAGGTAGTGATGGTTGCACAATATGTAAATTTCCTAATCATCGCCCTTTTCTTCATTGATATAGGCATGGATTTTGTTAATAATGAGGGAGACAACTTAGATGAAGCATTCAATGAGATTAGTGAAGTGCAATCTCAAGTGAGACATGCTAACAATGTTGGCATGCCACCTCAAATACAAATTTTAAGTCATTTTCGTCAAGAGTTAGAAAGGCGACATCGCCTTTGTTCTGTAGTTTTGTTATGTTACATAGTTCATGCATTACATATGCTTCAAATGATGTCACATCACATGCATGTTCCAATTAGTGATGAAAATGAACAAAGGGAGCGTAGGCGTCTCCATTTAATGAGACAACTAGCACATACTGAAAAATGTCGGGACATCATACAAATGGGACCTGAAGCATTTATGTTGTTGGTTCATAAATTAAGAGGGATAGAGATTGTAAAGGATACCATACGGTCCACAGTTGAGGAACAAGTTGCTAAATTCTTACATGTCATTGGTCACAATGTAAAAAATCGAACTGTCTCATTTTTCTTCCACCGCTCCGGAGAGACTGTCAGTCGTCACTTTCACAATGTACTACGTGCTGTCATTTCACTTCATGATGAGTTCCTTGTCCAACCATCCGGTAGGGATGTACCTCCACTAATCTTAAACAATAGCAGATTCTATCCATTTTTTAAGGTAGCTTCGTCTTCACTTAGCTTATGTTATATTCGGTCCAAATGTAAATGATATAATTATATTAATAATTTATTCAACGATAAAAGGATTGCATTGGAGCCATAGATGGAACCCGAATGTGGACCCACATTCGGGTGAAGGTCCCAAGAGAAGAAGCCCCCCGATTTCGTGGAAGGAAATGTAAGATCAAGTTTTGATCTAGTAGTACAATTTTATGTTTTGATGATTACAAGTTAACCTTTTGATATGAACAATTGTGGTACTCTAACGTGTTTTTCTGAGTGTGTTATTTACAGGCTCTGACCTCTATTCAATCTCACACAAATCAGAAGCACTGTGCTTAAAGAGTGTCCCAAACAACGCTTTCGCATTCACCATATTCAGTATGAACAGTGGAAAAGCTTCAGAAGTTCTGAAGTTATACAAACTCTGATGTGGACTCAGTCACTAGAAGTTCTGAAGATCCAGAAAGTCTGATAACCAAGAAACACTGAAGGTTCAGATGTTCTGATGGTGTAGAAGACTCTGAAGATCCAGAAGCTGAATAGTGGAAACTCTGATGTCCAGAAGCAAGATACTCTGAAGACCATGTACTTCCCTCTGAGTTCAGAATCAAAAGATACAATGGTCAGAGGATCTGGGCTTTCCCTCTGACTCTGATCAACCGGCTTCACAAGTTCCAACATGAAGCATTCCCCTGATCAGAAGTCTCCTAGGTTTTAAGGTCAAGTCGCTATCCAAGTACAAAAGCAACTGTACCTTCCTGACGACCTACCTAACAGTCTCAGACACAGCAGAAGCTGGATTTTTCAGAACTGCCCTCCAACGGTAGCATTTCCCATGCAACGTTCAACCCTAATCCTTGGAGTATAAAAAGAGGCTGAAGACTGAAAGAAGCGGCTAGAAGCATTCACATACGCGCAAGACAAATTCAAATTCTTCTAAGCTTTCTTTCATCTGAAATTCATTGTGTTTACTATTAGCTTTTTAGAAGCAAATCTCTTGTAAACATTTCTTTGATAAACAGTTTGTTTAGTTCCTTTAGGAGATCAAGGTTGATCGGATCCTAGAGAAGACTAAGAGAGTGAATCTTAGTGTGAGCTAAGTCAGTGTAATTGTTAGTCACTTGTAGGTTTCAAGTGCAGTTGTAACTTTTACCTGATTAGTGGATTGCCTTCATTCTAAGAAGGAAGAAATCACCTTAACGGGTGGACTGGATTAGCTTGAGTGATTTATCAAGTGAGCCAGGATAAAATCCTTGTGTGCTTTTCTATCTCTTATCTTTAGCACTTAAGTTCTCGAAAGATTTGTCAAAATCTTTAAGGTGGAAGCTTTATCTTGAAAACGTTAT
Source organism: Lotus japonicus (assembly GCF_012489685.1). Classification (NCBI taxonomy): domain Eukaryota; kingdom Viridiplantae; phylum Streptophyta; class Magnoliopsida; order Fabales; family Fabaceae; genus Lotus; species Lotus japonicus. The sequence goes on along the minus strand of NC_080041.1, from coordinate 105,085,277 downwards.
TCAAACCCCCCCCCCTTTCTACCGTTTTTCATACCTTCAATTGGTATCAGAGCGCAAGTTCTGATTACCACACCTAACAGTGTTCAGTGATCCGGGCCGGTGTGAAAAACAATGGCTGCCACCACCAGTGAAACTCAAAGAGATGGTTACAATGCAAAGCCTCCCATGTTCGACGGTCAAAGGTTCGAATATTGGAAAGATAGACTGGAAAGCTTCTTTCTGGGTTTCGATGCAGATCTCTGGGATATTATTGTGGATGGCTACGAGCGTCCAGTTGATGCAGATGGCAAGAAGATCCCAAGGTCAGAAATGACTGCAGATCAAAAGAAGCTGTACTCACAACATCACAAAGCAAGAGCAATTCTTCTAAGTGCTATTTCTTATGAAGAGTACCAGAAGATTACAGATCGTGAGTTTGCAAAAGGCATTTTCGAATCTCTGAAGATGTCTCATGAAGGAAACAAGAAAGTTAAAGAATCAAAGGCATTGTCTTTGATCCAAAAGTATGAATCCTTCGTCATGGAGCCAAATGAGACCATTGAAGAAATGTTATCCAGATTTCAGTTGTTTGTAGCTGGAATACGACCTCTCATCAAGAGCTACACAACAAAAGATCATGTCATAAGGGTTATCAGGTGTCTTCCTGAAAGATGGATGCCTTTAGTGACATCAATTGAGCTCACAAGAGATGTCGAGCATATGAGTTTTGAAGAACTCATCAGTATTCTGAAATGCCATGAGCTGAAGCGTTCTGAGATGCAAGATCTGAGGAAAAAGTCCATAGCCTTGAAATCTAAATCTGAAAAGGCTAAGGTTGAGAAGTCAAAAGCTCTTCAAGCTGAAGAAGAAGAATCTGAAGAAGCATCAGAAGATTCTGATGAAGATGAGCTGACTCTGATCTCCAAGAGACTCAACCGCATCTGGAAGCACAGGCAGAGCAAGTACAAAGGCTCTGGAAAGGCAAAAGGAAAGTCTGAATCCTCAGGTCAGAAGAAGTCCTCACTTAAGGAAGTCACATGCTTTGAGTGCAAAGAATCTGGGCACTACAAAAGTGATTGTCCAAAACTGAAGAAGGACAAGAAGCCAAAGAAGCACTTCAAGACCAAGAAAAGTCTGATGGTGACTTTTGATGAATCAGAGTCAGAGGATGTTGACTCTGATGGTGAAGTCCAAGGACTCATGGCCATTGTCAAAGACAAAGGAGCAGAGTCAAAGGAAGCTGTTGACTCTGACTCAGAATCAGAAGGAGATCCTAAGTCAGACGATGAAAATGAGATATCCTTGATAGCTCCACTGAAACACCAATCATGGTATCTGGACAGTGGATGCTCGCGTCACATGACGGGAGAAAGGCGTATGTTCCAAGAGCTAAAACTTAAGCCTGGAGGCGAAGTTGGCTTTGGAGGAAATGAAAAGGGTAAAATTGTTGGTACTGATACTATTTGTGTAGATAACAGTCCATGTATTGATAATGTGTTATTGGTAGACGGCTTAACACATAACTTATTGTCTATAAGTCAATTAGCTGACAAGGGTTATGATGTTATATTCAATCAAAAGTCCTGCTGGGCTGTAAGTCAGATCGATGGCTCTGTTCTGTTTAACAGCAAGAGGAAGAACAACATTTATTAGATCAGATTATCTGAGTTGGAGGCTCAGAATGTGAAGTGCCTTCTGTCTGTTAATGAAGAGCAGTGGGTATGACATAGACGGTTAGGGCATGCCAGTATGAGAAAGATTTCTCAGCTGAGCAAGCTAAACCTTGTCAGGGGCTTACTCAATCTGAAGTTCGCTTCAGACGCTCTTTGTGAAGCATGTCAGAAAGGCAAATTCACAAAAGTCCCTTTCAAGGCAAAGAATGTTGTCTCAACCTCAAGGCCGTGGGAACTTCTACATATCGACCTTTTTGGACCAGTGAAAACTGAGTCTATAGGTGGCAAGAGATATGGGATGGTCATCGTTGACGACTATAGCCGCTGGACATGGGTAAAGTTTCTAACCCGCAAGGATGAGTCTCATGTTGTGTTCTCTACCTTCATAGCCCAAGTGCAAAACGAGAAGGCTTGTAGAATTGTGCGTGTCAGAAGTGACCATGGTGGAGAGTTTGAGAATGACAAGTTTGAGAGTCTGTTTGATTCCTATGGAATTGCACATGATTTCTCTTGTCCCAGAACTCCTCAACAAAATGGTGTTGTTGAGAGGAAGAACAGAACTCTTCAGGAGATGGCTAGAACCATGCTCCAAGAAACTGGCATGGCTAAGCACTTTTGGGCAGAGGCAGTAAATACAGCATGTTACATTCATAACAGAATCTCTGTGAGACCAATTCTGAATAAGACTCCCTATGAATTGTGGAAGAACATAAAACCCAACATTTCTTACTTTCATCCTTTTGGCTGTGTTTGTTATGTTCTTAATACTAAGGATAGATTGCATAAATTTGATGCTAAATCTTCTAAATGTCTATTACTTGGTTATTCTGAGAGATCTAAAGGTTTTAGATTTTATAATACTGATGCTAAGACTATTGAAGAGTCTATTCATGTTAGATTTGACGATAAGCTTGACTCTGACCAGTCAAAGCTAGTTGAGAAGTTTGCAGATTTAAGCATTAATGTTTCTGACAAAGGCAAAGCTCCATAGGAAGCTGAGCCAGAGGAAGATGAACCAGAAGAAGAAGCTGGTCCCTCTGATTCACAAACTCTGAAGAAGAGCAGAATCACCGCAGCTCATCCTAAGGAATTGATTCTGGGCAACAAAGACGAACCAGTCAGAACCATATCAGCCTTCAGACCCTCTGAAGAGACCCTGCTTAGTCTGAAAGGATTGGTGTCCTTAATTGAACCCAAGTCCATAGATGAAGCTCTTCAGGACAAGGATTGGATTCTGGCCATGGAAGAAGAATTGAATCAATTCTCCAAGAACGATGTTTGGAGCTTAGTGAAGAAGCCTGAAAGTGTCCATGTAATTGGAACTAAATGGGTGTTCAGAAACAAGCTAAATGAGAAAGGAGATGTAGTCAGAAACAAGGCAAGGCTAGTTGCTCAAGGCTACAGCCAGCAGGAAGGAATAGACTACACAGAAACTTTTGCTCCAGTAGCAAGACTAGAAGCAATCAGACTGTTGATCTCCTTCTCAGTGAATCACAACATAATTCTACATCAGATGGATGTTAAGAGTGCCTTCCTAAATGATTATATATCAGAGGAAGTCTACGTTCATCAACCCCCAGGTTTTGAAGATGAAAAGAAACCAGACCATGTGTTCAAGTTGAAGAAATCACTCTATGGTCTGAAGCAAGCTCCCAGAGCATGGTATGAGAGACTCAGCTCATTCCTTCTGGAGAATAAGTTTGTAAGGGATAAAGTAGATACAACTCTCTTTTGCAAAACCTACAAAGATGATATCTTAATTATGCAAATTTATGTTGATGATATTATATTTGGTTCTGCTAATCAATCTCTATGCAAAGAATTCTCTGAGATGATGCAGGCTGAATTTGAGATGAGTATGATGGGAGAACTCAAGTACTTTCTGGGTATACAAGTTGATCAAACACCAGAAGGAACATATATCCATCAGAGCAAGTACACTAAAGAACTTCTGAAGAAGTTCAATATGCTAGAATCTATAGTGGCCAAGACTCCAATGCATCCTACATGCATTCTGGAGAAAGAAGATGAAAGTGGTAAAGTATGTCAGAAGCTCTATCGTGGTATGATAAGTTCACTTCTATACTTAACTGCATCTAGGCCAGACATATTGTTTAGTGTTCATCTATGTGCTCATTTCCAATCAGATCCAAGGGAAACCCACTTAACTGCTGTTAAGAGGATCCTAAGGTATCTGAAAGACACCACTAACCTTGGCTTGATGTATAAGAAAACATCAGAGTATAAGCTTTCAGGTTACTGTGATGCTGATTATGCTGGAGATAGAACAGAGAGAAAAAGCACTTCTGGAAATTGCCAATTCCTGGGAAGCAATTTAGTCTCATGGGCCAGCAAGAGGCAATCAACAATTGCTCTATCAACTGCAGAGGCAGAATATATCTCAGCAGCCATTTGCAGCATTCAGATGCTCTGGATGAAACATCAGCTGGAGGATTATCAGATCCTTGAGAGCAATATCCCAATCTATTGTGATAACACTGCTGCAATATCATTGAGTAAGAATCATATCTTACATTCAAGGGCAAAGCACATTGAGGTAAAGTATCACTTTATTAGAGATTATGTATAGAAGGGCGTACTTCTTCTGAAGTTTGTTGATACTGACCATCAATGGGCAGATATCTTTACAAAGCCCTTAGCAGAGGATAGATTTAATTTTATTCTGAAAAATCTGAACATGGACTTTTGTCCAGAGTGAAGATGGATCAGAACCTCTGACTATGATACTTCTTGATCAGAAGATGTCTAGTCCAGAAGGTAACTCAATCAGAGTGTGTGTACCCATTGGTACTGACTCTGAGGCTGAGACAGTAACACGTGTGTCAGTATCTCTGATGCATAGTTCCTTGTGCCCGTGCTGACAGTCTGTCATAATACGTGTTGATGTGCTTCTCTCCTTTGTGTGATATGTGTATTTACTGTTACTATCTATCTTTAATTTTCAACCGTTGATTTTAAATTGCTTTTTGAATCAGCAACGGTTATTTGTCAAAACTCACTATACACACACGATCTCCTTCACTCTCGGTTTTTACTCTCTCTCTCTCTTCTGTATTTTCAAAACCGCTTTCCCACGATCTCTCTCTCGCTCCCTATTCATCCTTCAACCTCATCTTCAATCCTAAACCTTCAACCGCTTCAACAATGGTGAGACCAACCAGAAACGAAGCTGCCAAAGCAACCAGGTTCCCTCACATGGAAGTGGGTCTAGCAACAGGTCAAAGGGGTCCTGAGAATCCGAATCAAGATCAAGGTCAAGCTCAAGAGCAGATTATTCCGATTGCAGAACGGGGCTGTGCCGTTCACTGCGTATATGCTCCTGAGGAACTTCAAGTACTGGCAGAATGGAGATTTGACCTCGACAATCTTGCTACAAATGGGTATGATCTTCGTCCTGAAGTCAGTGCTCAAGGCTGGGAGAATTACTTCAACAGGCTTCGAGGACCGGTGTATGACAAATTGGTTAAGGAGTTCTGGAAGCACGCTGACTGCGATGACACTCAGGTGGTCTCTCACATTGCTGGTAGGAGAATCATCATTACTGAGAAGTCCTCTGTGAATCTGCTGGGTGCAGAAACTGCTCGTGGGTATCGATTCCAATTCACTGAATCGAAGCTGAAACCCAAAACGAAGGATGAGACCAACAAGGCCCTGTACACCAATTACAAACCGGGCAAGACTAATTACAAAGTGATGGATCTCCATCCCAAGCTCAGGATCTGGCACAAGATTTTGCTAAACTGCATCAACCAGAGGCCAAAGGGCAGTTCCCCAGATTACATCAATTTCTGCCAGAAGGCAATGCTAGTCTTCATCCAAGACAAGAGGAAACTCTGCCTCCCCTTCTTCCGGTTCTCATACCTGAAGGAATGCATCAGGAAGTCAAGGACTACTGCCTCCATCAAGTCCGCAATCAAGTATATCCCTTTTGGGAGATTGCTGTCTGATCTTTTCATTGAGAGCGATCTTATTCAAGATCTGGTCAATGCTGGATGCACAGAGGATCTGACCACCATTGTCAGTGATGTCTTCACTGCAAATTCTCTGAAGAAGATGGGTCTAGTCAAAAAGAAGATCGCTCCTGCCCATGAAGACACATCTTCTGAAATCAGAAAAAGAAGAGTCCCTCTGAACGACTTTCCCTTGTGGACCCAGGCAGACAACCCTGAAGCAATCAGGTGCTTCGTTGATGATCTGAAGAGTCAAGGCTTTGAGATTGATGTTGATGAATTCTTCAGAATGTTGCCTCCTGCACTAGAGCTTGATTCTCCTCTCAAGAAGAAGGTTCAGAGGAAGATGATCTTAGAAGAATCCTCTGAGGAATCAGATGTCTCTCTGACCAAAGGGAAGAAGGCTGGTCAATCCAAGAGAAAACATGATGAAACCAGCAAGCCAGATGATGGTGATGATGGTGATAATGAGGATGGTCCTCCTTCTCCCAAGAAGAAGAAGAAGCAGGTCAGAATAGTGGTGAAGCCTACCCGGGTGGAACCAGCTGCTGAAGTGATCAGAAGGATTGAAACTCCTGCCAGAGTGACTAGATCATCAGCACAATCAAGTAAGTCTGCAGTTGCTTCTGATGATGATTTGAACTTATTTGATGCACTCCCCATCTCTGCCATGCTCAAACACTCTTCAAATCCACTCACTCCCATTCCTGAGTCCCAACCAGCTGCACAAACCACCTCTCCACCACATTCCCCAAGGTCTTCATTTTTTCAACCTTCTCCAACTGAAGCACCTCTCTGGAATTTGCTCCAGAACCAACCATCTAGGCCAGATGAACCAACCTCACCCATCACCATACAATATAACCCATTAACTTCTGAACCCATCATCCCTGAACAACCAGAGTCCAACCAAACAGAACCTGGACCCAGAACCTCTGATCACTCTGTCCCAAGAGCATCAGAACGTCTGGCTCCCAGAACCACTGATACAGACTCTTCCACAGCCTATACACCTGTATCCTTCCCAACCAATGTTGCTGACTCTTCTCCCTCCAATAACTCTGAATCCATTAGAAAATTCATGGAGGTTAGAAAAGAAAAGGTGTCTACCTTAGAAGAGTATTATCTCACTTGTCCAAGCCCTAGGAGATATCCTGGCCCTAGACCTGAACGTCTAGTAGACCCAGATGAACCTATCTTGGCCAATCCTTTACATGAGGCAGACCCTTTGGCTCAACAAGCTCAACCTGCCCCTGACCAACAAGAGCCAGTTCAACCAGAACCCGAACCAGAACAATCTGTGTCTAACCACTCCTCAGTTAGATCACCCCATCCTCTGGTTGAAACTTCTGAACCACACCTTGGAGCCTCTGAACCTCATGTTCAATCCTTTAACATTGGCTCTCCACAAGGTGCCTCTGAAGCTCACAGCAGCAATCACCCAGCCTCTCCTGAAACCAACCTCTCTATAATTCCTTACACTCACCTCAGACCCACATCTCTCTCTGAGTGCATCAATATTTTCCATCATGAAGCTTCATTGATGCTACGCAATGTGCAAGGTCAGACTGACCTAAGCGAGAATGCTGAATATGTGGCTGAAGAGTGGAACAGTCTGAGCACTTGGCTAGTGGCTCAAGTTCCAGTTATGATGCAGCTCCTGAATGCAGAGGGAAGTCAGAGGATCGAGGCTGCAAAGCAAAGGTTTACTAGAAGGGTGGCTCTTCATGAACAAGAACAAAGACATAAGCTACTTGAAGCTATTGAAGAAGCCAAAAGAAAGAAAGAACAAGTAGAAGAAGCTGCACATCAAGCAGCAGCTCAAGCTGAACAAGCCAGATTAGAGGCAGAACGACTTGAAGCTGAGGCTGAAGCTCTTAGATGCCAAGAACTTGCACCAGTAGTGTTTACTCCTGCTGCTTCTGCTTCCATTCCAGCTCCTCAAGCTGCTCAGAATGTTCATTCCAGCTCTACACAGTCAAGCTCGTCCAGACTCGACATCATGGAACAAAGACTTGATACTCATGAGTCTATGCTAATAGACATGAAGGAAATGATGATGAAACTTCTGCGTCGATCTGCTAAACCCTAGTCTTAGGATCTCTTCGTTTTTCTTCTTACCCTAGTCTTATTTTCTTTAAGTTTTTTTTATTATTTTGTTATGTCTTTTCGTTATTTATTTTTTTTGCACATCATACATATATATATTTGACATTATGTTTGCAAAATTTTCTTTATTCATAATAAACTGCATTTACATCATACATGTTTTTCTTTTCCCTAAAATCCTAGAATGGAGGATCCCTCCTCATTCTTCTGCACTCCTGGCGCTGCTCTGACCTTTCCTTCTCCAGACGCTCCAGTGCATACTGGATGTTGTTGAGACTGTCTTTTAGCTCATCCCTCTCCAGAATCTCTTCTGAAGTCTTGAGCTTCTTTTCCAAGATCTCTTTTTCTTCCAGCAGCTTCAGTTCAAGCTGGCTGAGCTCTTGCACTTCCTCCACGAAAGCAAGGAATTCTTCCAAGTCTCTCTTTAACTCTGGATGCAAGTCCTCCTCTAGCAGTGTCCTTGTTAGCTCTGATATGGTGGTTGTACCTTCTGGGTGCCGTATGTTTAAGAACATATCCTCCACAAAGGCCTTCCTTCTGAGCTCTTCTAGTGCTACCATGTATGATGCTATTTTCTTTTTACTTTGATGGTATTGATTGAGTGTGAAGCTTACCTGTTTCTAACTCGCTTTATATAAGCTTCAATTGCGTCCTGAAAGTTATTGCTCCTGCAGTTTCTCGAGGATAAGTCCTTGGTAACTGAAGTTCTCTTTACTCCCCTGGCCGGTGGTAAACGTTCTTCTCTTGCATTAACTCCTTTCTTTAATTCGCCTAACTCTCATTCATGCATCATTTATTTTCTCCGTTTCCTTAAACTTAGACCTTCTCTAAGGGGGAGTACCTTGTACTTCAAGCTAAGTTTTTCACACCCACACTTTTTGCTTATGACAAAAAGGGGGAGTACACCCAGTTTTTGATGTGTAAGATGTGTTAGTGTGATTTATTTTTCTTTTGGAGAATTTAAGAGTTCCACCTTTATGACAAAAGATGTGTCGTGAGGCAAATACAAGGAATACATTTCACTTCTTCTGAAGTGATATTAGTTTGACTCTGATACCCAAGACTCTGATACCTTATTGTTGACTCTGATAACTTATGCGCTATGATCATTCTTATTTATCTATGTCATAAGTTTTTCACTCTGAACTCTTATATTATTTAGCTCAGAATCTAGACTTTACTAACGTTTTCATCAAGTATTAGATTCAGGGGGAGCTAAGCTCAGATTCAAGCAGTGACTTGAATTCAGAATGAGCAAGATAAACTATTCACATCAGGATAAGTTTTATTCTATATCCCTAAACTCTGAGTGAATTCAGTTTATTGTTTAAGAATTGTTCATCAAAAATCTTAGTTTTGTCATCATCAAAAAGGGGGAGATTGTAAGATCAAGTTTTGATCTAGTAGTACAACTCTATGTTTTGATGATTACAAGTTAACCTTTTGATATGAACAATTGTGGTACTCTAACGTGTTTTTCTGAGTGTGCTATTTACAGGCTCTGACCTCTATTCAGTCTCACACAAATCAGAAGCACTGTGCTTAAAGAGTGTCCCAAGCAACGCTTTCGCATTCACCATATTCAGTATGAACAGTGGAAAAGCTTCAGAAGTTCTGAAGTTATACAAACTCTGATGTGGACTCAGTCACTAGAAGTTATGAAGATCCAGAAAGTCTGATAACCAAGAAACACTGAAGGTTCAGATGTTCTGATGGTGTAGAAGACTCTGAAGATCCAGAAGCTGAATAGTGGAAACTCTGATGTCCAGAAGCAAGATACTCTGAAGACCATGTACTTCCCTCTGAGTTCAGAATCAGAAGATACAATGGTCAGAGGATCTGGGCTTTCCCTCTGACTCTGATCAACCGGCTTCACAAGTTCCAACATGAAGCATTCCCCTGATCAGAAGTCTCCTAGGTTTTAAGGTCAAGTCGCTATCCAAGTACAAAAGCAACTGTACCTTCCTGACGACCTACCTAACAGTCTCAGACACAGCAGAAGCTGGATTTTCCAGAACTGCCCTCCAACGGTAGCATTTCCCATGCAACGTTCAACCCTAATCCTTGGAGTATAAAAAGAGGCTGAAGACTGAAAGAAGCGGCTAGAAGCATTCACATACGCGCAAGACAAATTCAAATTCTTCTAAGCTTTCTTTCATCTGAAATTCATTGTGTTTACTATTAGCTTTTTAGAAGCAAATCTCTTGTAAACATTTCTTTGATAAACAGTTTGTTTAGTTCCTTTAGGAGATCAAGGTTGATCGGATCCTAGAGAAGACTAAGATAGTGAATCTTAGTGTGAGCTAAGTCAGTGTAATTGTTAGTCACTTGTAGGTTTCAAGTGCAGTTGTAACTCTTACCTGATTAGTGGATTGCCTTCATTCTAAGAAGGAAGAAATCACCTTAACGGGTGGACTGGATTAGCTTGAGTGATTTATCAAGTGAACCAAGATAAAATCCTTGTGTGCTTTTCTATCTCTTATCTTTAGCACTTAAGTTCTCGAAAGATTTGTCAAAATCTTTAAGGTGAAAGCTTTATCTTGAAAACGTTATTCAAACCCCCCCTTTCTACCGTTTTTCATACCTTCAGGAAAGACTATCCTACACAAAACATTTTGGCTGCATGTAATTTTGACATGAAATTTACATATGTGTTGGCGGGGTGGGAAGGTACTGCTTCTGACTCTAGGATATTGAAAGATGCTTTAACTAGGGAAGATCGATTAAACATTCCTGAAGGTTAGTTATAAATTAATATACTTTAATTATTAAGCATTGCACGTTGTAGTTGAATCACTTAATATACTGGTTCATAACATATATATCATTCATGTAGGCAAATATTATATTGGGGATGCAGGATTTATGCTAAAACAAGGGTTACTTACACCGTATAGAGGTGTTCGATATCACTTGAAGGAGTATTCAGCTCGTGGCCCACAAAATGCTCGAGAATTATTCAACCTTCGACATTCATCACTTCGAAATGTTATTGAGAGAAGTTTTGGAGTTTTGAAAAAAAGATTTCCTATTATAGCTAGTGGCACCGAACCTTTCTACTAATTTGACATTATGATAGACATTATCCTTGCTTGTTGTATATTGCATAACTTCTTAATGGGTGCTGATGTTGATGAAAGTTTAATCGCTGAAGTGGATCGCGAATTGCTTCAATGTGATATAAATAGATCACAAACACAAGCACGTGATGAGGACTATAGACAAGGATCACTCTTAAGGGACAACATAGCGAATGAAATGTGGAATGCTTACCAAAATCGATGACACTACTTGTTCAACTTAGTTGTAATGCCCCGTAAAAAAAAACTTAGTTGTAATTTAACATGTATTTTTATTATGTTTAAATGTTATGTAGAACATATTTTTAATGTAAGTGATATTTTTTTATGGTTTGTGCTGAATTATATGTAGAAAATTATGTTCTAGTTCTTTTATGAGATTAATGAATCCATTGTTGTGAAAATTTGTTTCTTTGTCTTTCCTAAAATTTTCATGTAGATGATACAATGTCAAATGGGAAGGGCACTGCATCAAATTCTAATGAATCTCCCTATCTACATTGGAATGATGAGATGGATCGACTGTTTTTGACTGCTTTGCTTGAAGAGGATCATAAAGGCTTTAGAAATGATGATAATTGGTCAACAACAGCATATTGCCACATGGTTGATTCACTAAGATCTACAATTGGCCCAATGATTACAAAAAATCATTTAAAGCATAGACTGAAAACATTAAAAAGCCACTTTGGAAAAGTTTATGACTTGTTTAACAGCTTAAGCGGATTTGCGTGGAATCTGATGACCCTATTTTAGTAGTGTTTTTAGGGTCATTTCTTTGTTTGTTTTGAGTCTTTTTGATGAGTCTCATGTAGTGTTTCATGCATTCTCATGCATTTTTATTCTTTTCTTTAGTCTTTATTTCGTTTTGGTAATTTAGTAGTTTTATAGGTAGTTTTCTTGCATTTTAAGTAAAGTTTAGGACTTGCATGGTTTTGTTGTGTTTTATGAAGGACTTCTTGTGCTAATGAGCTCTTGAAGCTTCTAGAATCTTCCTTGACTTGTTGGTTAGGTTTGGAGAGCAGAAACTGAAGGAGAAAGAAGGCCAAGAAGCATGGAATTGATGAAGAACTTAAAGAGAATTGAAAAGAGGAGTTTCAGAAGCCAAAAAGTCTTTTTCAGGCGAGCTTAAGCGCCTAGGCGCTGGGAGTGGGCGCCTAGGCGCCAATTGGGTCCAGAAGCATGTTTTTCAACATGCAATTGGCGCTCAGGCGCTCTGAATTGGCGCCTGAGCGCCCATCTTCGTGTAATTTGCCTATAAATAAGGCTTAGGCCAATTTCTTTGATACATTTGGACATTTTACTCATTTTTGATCAAGTTTGAGAGCTGAGGAGAACTTTGGGGCCAAGGGAGGCTTCCAACTTGTATTTTTCTCAGGTTTTCTTTACATTTTCTTTATGAATTCCCTAGCCATGAGTGGCTAGTTTACTTTTTGCTTTGGGTTAAGAGATTCTATGAAATTTTAGTTTGTTAAATCCTATCTCTATGCATGAGTCTTGATTTAATCTTGTATTTCAATTCCTTATTGCATGCTTAGCTTTGGTGCACCTTTGCTAGAGGCTAGATTATAATCAAATGGAAATTTGTTATGATTTAGGGACATGAATTGGAATAGATCCTTCTATACTTGCTTCTAGGAATAGAGTGAGGGTAGGGTTTTGTTGGCCTGAACATACAGCTTATTTACCTCTTATGAATGTTTAAGTACACAAGGAATTGAGCTTATCTTTCAGTTTGAGAGAATTACTTTTGTGAGGAATCAACTAGTAAGTACATAGGCTATAACAACAAGAGATAAATCAAGATATCACATGCATAGGATAGGTGGACTAGAATGGATTAGATGATCAAAAACCCAAGGCAATTTTCCATCAATTGTTATTTACATCATTTTCAACATTGCTCTTTTGCAAAACTTTTGTCACAATCAACCAAAACCAATTTCTGAATTTTACTACTTTAAGAACTTGCAAACTTTAGACTTAAATCAAAAATTCTCACTCACAATCCCTGTGGTTCGATATTTTAAAACCCGGAGGTATTCGTACACTTGCGAATTGACCAACAAGTTTTTGGCGCCGCTGCCGGGGATTGTTTGTGGTTTTCGGTTTAAGTTAAAGAGTTTGTTCGTTTGTTTTACTAAGCATTGCATTGAATAGGTGTTACTAACATTTTCTCTGTTTTTGTGATTTCAGTTTATGCACAGTAGGCTTGGCACGGATCCATTGTTGTTTGGTCCGGAGCCTGAACGTACTCTTCGCCGTCGTCGAGCCCAACAAAGGCTTGAAGCCATGGCTGCTCAAATGACGGAAGATGAGATGCAAGCCCACATAGAAGAAAGAGTGAATGAGGCTCTTGCTCAAAGACTTCAAGAGCAAGAATTGGAGAATGCCAATCGTTCTCTTAGAGACCTCACCTCGGCTGCCATGAGCTAAGATTATCCGGGCAGCATAGTTTCCCCCGATGGCACGGGAAATTTTGAGCTGAGGCCGGCATTCATTAATTTGGTGAGCCAAAATCAGTATGGTGGAGGTGCTCTCGAAGATCCTCATGCACACATGGAGCGGTTTATCCGCAATTGCAACACCTACAGAGTTCAGAATGTTTCAGCGGACACCATCCGCTTGAGTTTATTCCCTTTTTCATTGAGGGATACTGCTGAGGAGTGGTTGAATTCACAGCCCCAAGGTAGCATTACATCTTGGGAAGACTTGGCTGAGAAGTTCACCACAAGGTTTGTTCCAAGAGCCCTCTTGAGAAAGCTCAAGAATGACAACATGACTTTTACTCAATCCACCGATGAGAATCTCTATGAAGCTTGGGAGAGGTTCAAGAAGCTCTTGAGGAGGTGTCCTCAACATAACCTTACTCAAGCTGAGCAAGTAGCAAAGTTCTATGATGGTCTCCAATATTCTTCGAGGTTTGGTTTGGATGCGGCTTCAAGTGGAGAGTTCGATGCCTTACTTCCACAAGTGGGGTATGAGTTGATTGAAAAGATGGCTATAAGAGCCATGAACTCTAGTAATGATCGCCAAGCCCGAAGAGGAGTCCTTGAGGTTGAAGCTTATGATCAACTTATGGCCTCCAACAAGCAACTCTCCAAGCAAATGAATGAGATTCAAAATCAAATGAAGACTACCAAGATTGGTGGTCGAGTTGCCAAGGTGGAGTGTGTGACTTGTGGAGGGCCACATGACAGCGAAGAATGCACAGAGACTAGACCGGAGGAGGAAGTGAAGGCTATGGGTCAAGCTCGGAATGACCCATTTTCAAATACTTACAATCCAGGATGGAGGAATCACCCTAATTTCTCGTGGAGGCAAGGTAGTAGTGGGCAAGGAAATGGCTTTCAAAGATAATTTCCTAGCCAAGGATTCCAAGGCCAAAGCTCAAGACAACCTCAAGAGCGAGGAGAAGGTGAAAGTAGTGGTTCCAAGAAGAGCTTAGAAGAGTTGGTGGAAACTTTCATCAACCGGACGGAGAACAATTACAAGAATCAAGAGGCGGCTATCAAGAATCTTGAGAATCAATTGGGCCAGCTGGCCAAGCAAATAGCCGAGAGACCTCAAGGTAAATTTCCTTCCGATACTATCCCCAATCCTAAGCAAGAAAATGCCTCTGTTGTAGCCACTAGAAGTGGGAGAGTGATGAGTGAATTGAAGAAAAAAACAGAGGGAGAAAAGAGAGAGGAGATAGTGGGAGGAGAAGTAGTTGTGCCTATTAAGGTGAGAGAGGAAGTTGATCTTACTCCTGAAACTAGCAAGGTTCCGTTTCCTAAAGCATTGGCTAAGAAGAGCTTAGATAAAAAGTTTTCAAAATTTGTTGATGTTTTCAAAAAGCTCCACATTAGTATTCCTTTTGCCGATGCTTTGGAACAAATGCCTATATATGCTAAGTTTATGAAGGATATTTTGCATAAGAGAAGAAGATTGAAGGGAGTATACGAGACGGTGTTGATGACGGAGGAATGTAGTGCCATTTTGCAGCGGAAGATGCCTAAGAAAAGAAGGGACCCCGGAAGTTTCACTATTCCAGTGGAAATTGAAGGCATGGCGGATGTGGAAGCCTTGTGTGATCTTAGAGCGAGCATCAATTTGATGCCACTCACCATGTTTGAGAGGCTTAACCTAGGAGAGGTTACCCCAACCATGCTCTCCTTGCAAATGGCGGATCGATCCCTCAAGACTCCATATGGGATTGTGGAGGATGTAATGGTGCGGGTGGACAAGTATGTGTTCCCCGTGGACTTTGTTGTGCTTGATATGGAGGAGGATGAGAAGATTCCTCTCATTCTTGGTCGACCTTTCTTAGCTACTGGTAGAGCTAAGATTGACGTTGACAAGGGTCACCTCATTCTCCGTGTTGGTAAGGAAAAGGTACGGTTTTCTGTTTTTAATCCTATGATTGAGACTAACCATGACAATGACTTTGTCTGTGATGTGATTAGAAGCATGTCGAAGGTTTCGGAAGAGATCCCCAAAGTTAATGCCCAAATTGATGAGTTCCATCCGGCTCTCATCAAGCTTGTTAATGGTAACAAGTATGGGGGGTCCAAGTACGAGAACTTGCATGCTCATATGGTGAAGTTTACCCAAGCTAGCACCCTTGCTAAGATTGAGGGTGTTTCAAGTGATGAAGTGAAGATTAAACTCTTCCCTCATTCTTTGACGAGGGAGGCTAGAGCTTGGTTTGATGAGCAAGAGGACATAGCCTCATGGGAGGATTTACTCCAGAGGTTTTGTGCAAGGTTTCTTCCTTGCACTTGTGGTAAGTTAATCAATGGAAAGGAATTTCCTTCCTAACACCATCGGAAGGAGAGTCCACCTAGGACTATAACCTAGGGCTAAATGGGAGACAACCCATTCTTTTAATTTTGTTATTTTCTCTCTTTTAATTTTGTAGTATTTTAGGTGTTTCATTTCAAAAAAAATAAAAAAAAGGAAAAAAAATAAAAATTTTTGTGAAAAAACTGGGTTGAGCGCCTAGGCGCCTAGGCGCCAATTAGTGGCAGAGGCACTGCCTCTGTATCTGGCACAAGCGCCTGAGCGTTCCCCATGAGCGCTCGAGCGCTCCTTTACGTTGTTTTTGCCAGATTTTGGGTTTTAAAACCCCAACCTTTCATTTTCCCACTCTTAACTCCCATTCTCCCATAAAAAACGCACCCCACTCTCTTCATACCCCATTTCCACTTCTCATTTCTCACTTGCACACACATTGGCTCTTCCTTTTACTTCAAAGTTCTGCATTGCATCAAGTCCATTCTACTTGCACCCACTCACTCTCAAGTCAAGGTAAGTTCCATTTTCCACTTTCCTTCACCATAGTTCATGAGTTTTGCAATGCATGCTTCTTTTGGGTAAGGGTGAGTGAATTTGTGCTAGTGCAAGTTGGGTTTGGGTTGTGTATGTCATATTGGGTTGATTTTGTGCTTAATTAGAAATGGGTTGTGAGTTTGTGAGGAATGGGTAGTTAGGATTTTGTGGATTAGTTTAGTTTAGCTTTTGCTTATAAGGTGTTTGTTAGAATGCCTCATTGAGTTCTCTTAGTCGATTTTTGGCAAGTGCTTGTGGTAATTTTTCTCTCTTTGCCAAAATCACTAAGAAACTTGTTGGGTGCTCTTAGGTTGTTCTATTTTTGTTTTTGTACAAAGTTTCTTCTTTCTTTTCTTTTTTTTATTTTTGAACTAACATTTCTAACATTTGTGGCTTGTGTATGGGCTAACAACTTTGCAGATGCCTGTGAAAAGAGCAAGAACCAACACAAGAGCTGCAATTTCTTCCTCCACCTCCTGGAGTTTTGATCGCTCCCGCTTCCTATCAGCGATTAAGGAAGAGTTTTACCGAGCTCACCTAGCACACAAGGAGTGTGTGAAGGAGCGGGGAGTTTTGTATCGGGAGGGAAGGAGAGACCTCTTGGGCATGCAAGAAGCCATGGAGATTAGGAGGTGGAAGAATTGGGTCAACCCCATTCCGTTTGCTTGTGAAGTCATGGTTAGGGAGTTCTACGCGAACACCTACTGTGACAATCAAGAGGACAGGTCCAGGCCACCGGTGAATTCATCTTGGTTCAGGGGAGATGTGATTGACTACAATCCAGCAGTCATTCGCAGGCATCTTGGTCTCCTCACGGAGGACCAAGAGAAGGAGCTTTTCCCCGAGAAGTCCACTTATCATGAGCTCTTAGAGGAGAGGTCACCGAAGATCTTGGAAGACATGAAGGCAGTGATTGTTAGGCCTAGGCGGGACTGGGAAGCAGTTGAAGATGAGATCATTTTTGTGAGAAGGAAGGATATGACACCGCTGGCTAGAGTTTGGGCTGAATTTTAGCAGGATTCCCTCATTCCTAGCTCTAATAACTCTGAAGTTAGATAGGTTACATTGGTTTCTATCTATTGCATCGTGAGAGGTCATCCTATGGATGTGGCCACCATCATTGCTGGTCGGATTTATTCCCTCTACAACAGGAGTAAAGACAAGCATCGGTCCATCTTTCCTCACTTGATTTGTTCTTTGATTCATGCGGTGAGGGACAGAGCTAGGAGGCCAGTCCATGTTATTGAGAAGAGGTTGCCTGTGACACCTCTGCTCAGTAAGGAGAGGATCGCTCAACTTTATAAGGAATGGACAGCAAGGATGCCTCAAGAGGAGGAAGAGGAAGAGGATCCTGAGGAGCCAGCGGAGGAAGATGAAGAAGAAGAGGAAGAAGAAGAGGAAGAAGAAGATGTTGAGGTGGTGAATGAGGTGGTTACTCCACCACGTGCTGACCCTTCTCCTGCTTGGATGGAGGCCACTTTCGGGCGTATGTTTTTGAGGCAAGATCGCCTACACAGGGATCTTGACCTCCATTGGAGGGGAGGTAGCACATCAGACCCCAGGTACAATGGGCCCTTGGATTTTAATACCTTGGAGCAGGGGATGATAGACTTGAGCTTGATGCATGATGCCGGTGTTCATCCGGATTATGGCGATGGAAGGGGTGACCATGACCCCATGGAGTGAGTTTATTGAGGTATTTCTACCCTTAGTTTAGGTCATGCATCTTTGGCATATTTTTCAATTTGTAGTTTTTCTTTTTCTTTTTGTCATGCATTGTTATTTAGCTTTTTGTTTTTGGGTCTTTTACTTCCCTATACTCACATGCTTTTAGCTATAGTTTTGCTTCCCTACTAGTGCTGTTTTTGAAAATGCTTTTGTGAATACTTGTTGTTGTTTTTGGGGATGAGTGATTGCATGTTGGGGAAGAGAGGAGGAGACTTCGGTCTTCCGAGTGTCTCTTGAGAAAGGAGTCGGTGTGAGTCCATTAAGGGTCTATCTTTGACCCTTCACCATAAAAATTCTCTGGAGGATCCTGACTCACTTGCAATTCTTGGTTCTGCGTTAATTTCGCTCATAGCATGCTTAGTGATTTCTGTTTTATTCTGGAGACTTATAGGATTTCTTGAGATTCTGAGTTTGTGGTTGAACATTGCCCTTAGTTGCCCCATTTGAGCTTAATTGGAAAATCTTGTTGTAGCCAAGTTTGGGATGGATGTTTTGGTTGGAATATTGGGGGAGTGATGGTCCTTGTTGTATTGTATGGAGCTGGAAAAATGAGAAATAGTCTCTTGCCCCAAAGGAAGAAAAAAACAGTGAAAAAAGAAAGAAAAAGAACTCCTAACCAAAAGTTGGAGTTGAAAAAAAAAAGAAAAAAAAGTTTGAAAAGGTGGGTGCAAGAGATGGGTGCAAGAGACTTGTGCAAAGAAAAAAAGTGTTGTAAGCTCCGGGGTTATTAGAAGAGGACCACACTCAATGTGCTTGAAAGTCTAGTATTCCCTTAGGGACCAACCACCATCATGTTTCACCTAGCCAATGTTTCAACCCTTATGGAAGTCTCTTTGAATATTTGCATGTTTGATCTTTGTTGCTATTGAGTGAATGACATTCAGGACCTATGAACTTGTTTGTGTGCTCAGTGCACTAAATGAACATCTCATCTTAGGATTTTTAGTTCTATATGCTTCCCATGAACGGACTCTACACTCTTCTCTTTTCAAAAGATGCATGAAGTAGGTTGTTGGGTCTTTCTCTTGGAACTAGCTGTGATTACTTTGTCCCCCTGTTTTTGTGAAGTATTCCTTGTTGAGAGCACTTGTGTGGGAGCAGTTCTTGCGCTTGAGGGCAAACGAGTGTTATTTACGCTCGAGGACGAGCTGCCGTTGAGTATAGTGGTGTGATGACCCTATTTTAGTAGTGTTTTTAGGGTCATTTCTTTGTTTGTTTTGAGTCTTTTTGATGAGTCTCATGTAGTGTTTCATGCATTCTCATGCATTTTTATTCTTTTCATTAGTCTTTATTTCGTTTTGGTAATTTAGTAGTTTTATAGGTAGTTTTCTTGCATTTTAAGTAAAGTTTAGGACTTGCATGGTTTTGTTGTGTTTTATGAAGGACTTCTTGTGCTAATGAGCTCTTGGAGCTTCTAGAATCTTCCTTGACTTGTTGGTTAGGTTTAGAGAGCAGAAACTGAAGGAGAAAGAAGGCCAAGAAGCATGGAATTGATGAAGAACTTAAAGAGAATTGAAAAGAGGAGTTTCAGAAGCCAAAAAGTCTTTTTCAGGCGAGCTTAAGCGCCTAGGCGCTGGGAGTGGGCGCCTAGGCGCCAATTGGGTCCAGAAGCATGTTTTTCAACATGCAATTGGCGCTCAGGCGCTCTGAATTGGCGCCTGAGCGCCCATCTTCGTGTAGTTTGCCTATAAATAAGGCTTAGGCCAATTTCTTTGATACATTTGGACATTTTACTCATTTTTGATCAAGTTTGAGAGCTGAGGAGAACTTTGGGGCCAAGGGAGGCTTCCAACTTGTATTTTTCTCAGGTTTTCTTTACATTTTCTTTATGAATTCCCTAGCCATGAGTGGCTAGTTTACTTTTTGCTTTGGGTTAAGAGATTCTATGAAATTTTAGTTTGTTAAATCCTATCTCTATGCATGAGTCTTGATTTAATCTTGTATTTCAATTCCTTATTGCATGCTTAGCTTTGGTGCACATTTGCTAGAGGCTAGATTATAATCAAATGGAAATTTGTTATGATTTAGGGACATGGATTGGAATAGATCCTTCTATACTTGCTTCTAGGAATAGAGTGAGGGTAGGGTTTTGTTGGCCTGAACATACATGCTTATTTACCTCTTATGAATGTTTAAGTACACAAGGAATTGGGCTTATCTTTCAGTTTGAGAGAATTACTTTTGTGAGGAATCAACTAGTAAGTACATAGGCTATAACAACAAGAGATAAATCAAGATATCACATGCATAGGATAGGTGGACTAGAATGGATTAGATGATCAAAAACCCAAGGCAATTTTCCATCAATTGTTATTTACATCATTTTCAACATTGCTCTTTTGCAAAACTTTTGTCACAATCAACCAAAACCAATTTCTGAATTTTACTGCTTTAAGAACTTGCAAACTTTAGACTTAAATCAACAATTCTCACTCACAATCCCTGTGGTTCGATATTTTAAAACCCGGAGGTATTCGTACACTTGCGAATTGACCAACAGAATCCAATAACTATGAAATTTGAGGCCACCGATGAAGTTTGGGATGATCTCATTAAGGTATTTAAGTTTTCTTTTCCTTTAATTTGATAATTTAGTTTTATGTTTGTGCTTACACTACCAAATTCAATATGTGGATCATGATTTTTTTATGTGTAGGCTAAACCAGATGCAGCAAAATGGAGAAAGACACCCATTAAGAACTATGACATCCTGAGAGAGTTATTTGGAAATGATAGGGCAACAGGGAAAAAAGCTACAACAGCTTCAGATAGGTTGAATCGATGGGATAAAGAGACTATTGACTTGAATGATTGCTCTGAAGACGGCAGAACTCATGAGCCCGATATTAGCATGTTCGATGGACAACAATGTTCATCCCCCAACTTTGACAACTTCAGTCCACATAATGGTCCTTCAAATCAATCAACAAGCACATCTGCTTTAAGGGGCACAAAAAGGAAAAGGAATGTGGTTGACTTGATCCCAATTTGAGAGAATGGATCAGCAAATTATGGGTTTAACTGAAGCAATGAAGGATGGAAATTCCATTTCAGCTAAGCTACAACAAGTTGCTGAGCGTCAGACTGAAGTGACAGAAAAGCATGTTGAGATTGCTGAAAAACATTTGACATTGATGCAACAAACTCGACCTCGACATTATTCTGAAGCAGAAGTTTGGAATATGTTGGAGGAACTAAATGTTCCAGATGAATATCGTTTGTCATGTTATGATTACTTATGTGATCATGAGAAAAAAAAACGTAAGGTTTTTGGTGTTCCTCCACACATGAGAGTCCAAGCTCTCGTTCAAGTTATGAAGGATGCTGGATTGAATTGAGAGCAAGTTACTGCTCTTTTTTGCTTTTTGGGGTGCATGTCTATATGATTGAAGGTAGAGTACTTTTTGGCCGAGCATTGATAGTGAATCTACTTTTGTTGTTGTAGTTAAGATATCATAGTATGCTTATATGACCTTGCTGTTGTAAATGGGTTTATATGATTGAACATGCATGACAACTTTGAGGAAGTGGTTACCGGAGATATCAGACTAGTTTACTCTATTCAATGTGTATTTGAAGAGGTAAGTGACATTATAAATTGCTTTGTTCTCTTATTGTTGATTTGGTAATATATTCTCTTATCATTGATTGCTGATCTATTCTTGTTCATGCTCTCTCGCATCATAGGTTGCCTTCACTACATGGTGATGACGAAAGGGAAGCTGCATAAAGGACACTTCATGGCGATCTCTCTTCCAAAAGTGAGAAGTGGAGTTGTATATTCTAAAGCCACTAATTACAAGTAACCTTTGTTGTCAAGATTTGCATGTTGGGGATTTAATTATATTATGTATTCTGGAGGTTTTTTGTATGTACTCTGTTGAATAGAGGTTCTACGGCTTGATGGCCATGTGCCCAACTTTTGTTCATGTAGGTCGCAATGTTGCATGCACAAAATATATCATACCTTAATTAACTTATAAATATAATATGCAGACTCTTGGAACAAATTTTTAGCCACGTCTATTGTAGTACTTCAACAGGTTATGTGATCATCTCTTTTAGCCACTTTAATCTCATAATAAAAATCTTAATATCAGAAAAAAAAAAGTGTAAAATTATTTGAGTTTTGCATTAAAATTAAAAATAACATTGTAAACCTGTGCTGAAATTTTTTATATGGCACTGGAATTTTTAAAATATGGAATTTTTTATATGGCACTGGAATTTTTAAAATCATAAGAATGATTTTAATAAAAATATTGATTAGATAAAAATTCTATGTAAAAGTTATTGGTTCAAACTTCAAAGTATAATTTTTAAGTAGGGGCCAAAAAGTCATCTTACAAAATTACAGTTTTCTTTCCTCCTATTCTTTCCTTCCATTTCTATCAAATCAAACAACTTAAAAATTTCTCTCACTTTCCTTTCTCTTCCTTTGCTTTTCTCCTCTTTCCATCCACTTTCCTTTCCTTTCATTTCCTCCCCAACCAAACACAGTGTAAAGATGACATAAAAGAAAATAAAATGTAGAGGTAGTGTCCAATAATTATCAGATCTAACAATAAATAGATAAATTAATAAAAGAAAATGTACCAAATTTCAGATTTTGCAGTGTGGATCATAAATCAAATTGAATTACAGAAGAAAAGGCAAAAGAAAAACATACCAAAGGCCCTTCTAAGTAGTGGTGAACAGCAACAACTCTCTTGTCTCCAAATTTCTCAACTGAAAGATTTCAGAAATATAGAGCAAAGAAGAGCTTATTTTGGCCAAATAATTATCTTCTGAACTTATCTTACTGTTAAATACATGAAAAGTAGCCCATCATTTATAAAAAAAAAGCTGAACGAAGCTTCGTCGACAGGCTGGCCAAAGACTTGACATTTTTTATTTTTTTTTGAAAGTGACTTGACATTGACTTCAGAGGAATTTTGAATGGTGTTTCTACTAAACGGGTATTTGGAGAAATATAAATTATTTAGCAAATTGCACTTACCTTCCCATGGAATTAATCATTATTGCACTAACCTCCCCTCTATAATTTAATAAGATACTAAGTTACTAACCACTCTTGTTTTATTTGACAAATTACACTAACCTTTCTTGAGATTTATTATTATTGCACTAACCTCCTGTTTACACGGATTTTTGGTAAACAAATATCCTCTTAGTTCGACTAAAGAAAGTTTAGATTCGGGGTCCTTTTGAGAAAACGCTTTGCCAAAGTGTAGTGTGTGAACGAGTGTATTCTCGACAACAATAAACAACTCAAACGAAACTGGACTTTATTGAATATGAGTCGATTACAAAACAGTCAAGCAAACTAAAATAGCATGAAAGCAAATTTCGACAAAACAAGCTACACACAAGAACTGGAAATCAACAAACTGAAATGCAGGGAAACTAAAGCGTTGGTTCTGCAACATACTCCTCCATCATCACGTTCTGCTCTCGAAGTCTCATTGATGCGGACGTTTAGAGCTTTTGGTGAATTTTCAGAGTTTTTAGTTGGGAACCTCTTCTTCTGCTGCTGCTTCCTCTATTTATATTGTTCTTTCTGCCCATGTTCTTGGCGGTTTTCCTTGGATGCACGATGGCTTCGTGGGTTTTGAATTTTGGCGCCATACCCCACGTTTAGCCGATGGTCTTCGCGCACGTGACTCTATTGCCACGTGGATGGTTCTGAGTCGTGGGCAACCGTTGCTATTCGTGGCATCGTGGGTGTACGCACGTGCTTGTAGTTTCTTGTTATTCGGTAACTGCCTCTTCCATTAAGATGATCGAGATTTCTTCATCTTCTGAGTGTGTCGAGTTATGGCTTTTACTAACTTGTCTTTGAGGGACATCGTGTGCTGAGTTGCCGGCTTCGCCCAACCCTTTCTGTCGAGAAACCACTTTTGCACCATGGTGTCGAGAATTGTAGTACTTGTAATTTTGGCTTAACAATTGCCCCCCAAAAATGTTGGTTGTCGACTGCTTTAGCTCAAAGACACCAAGCATTTTTTTTTTATATCGCAGCCGTTCGATTCCAACGATTCAAATGCTTTGTGCTCTCGACCATTCGATCTTCAAGTCCAATCGGCAGCCATAACGTCTGATGACTTCTCCACTAGCTGACAGTTATAGCCTTTTTAGGGCCATGATTTCACCTATGCCAAAAAGCTGAGAGGTGACATGAATTAACTAATAAAATAATCGCTTGGACCCCAAATTTTTATAAATTGCTGCTCAATGCGGCTTGGGTTCCGTTTTCCCTTCCGTTTATAAATACCCTTTTGGTATTCCTTGTTCAAGCTTTACTCTTTCCTCCAACCTGCAACTTCTTCTTCCAGACTTCATCACTTCATCTTCTTCCGTCTTCTCTGAAATACTTACTGCGTCTTTCAATGGCTTCCAATCCTGAGCAAACCATTCCGTTGGCCACTGAGCTTAAGCTGGATGAGTCCAAGCGCGTGCCAATCCCAGAGCCTCCCAACGAAGCAGAGAAGAGAGCTATCTGGAAATCCCAGGTACTCATTCCTTTCTCTGTTAATGGTACTTTACGCGCCATTTCGGGCCCTTTGAAAGTAGTGAAGCATGATAGGCCCAATAGTCTCCCTGAAGAACATGAATCATTTCACCCTAGCGTTAGGGGAGAGGAGCTCATTTTGGCATTTCAACCCTCTTACCGTATGCCATTTCTTTCTGACCCAAAACGAGCCTTTCGTTCAGCCCCTCCTAACCCTTCTGCTAACGACAAGGCCTACCTGAAATGGTTAGATAGGGTTGAGGGAGATAAGAGACAACACTGGAAGGATGTAGGGATTCTCGACTTGATTCAGCTGTCGAGATCTCCAATCTCGTATAACCCTGCTATGCTGCTGAGTGCACTTTATTTCTGGGAGAGGTCCACTAATTGCCTTCATGTTCCCTTTGGTATGATCACCCCCACCCTCTTGGATGTTGCTGCTATCACCGGGTTGTGGCCCATTGGTGATGATTATCACTCTGCACCTGCTCCTGTTAAACCCATCTCGATCCCTACTGACAACGTTTCTTTTAGTCGATTCATTAAGGACCATTATGTCGAGAGTGGTGAGGTGTCTGATGCTGAACATGTCGCTTTCTTGCTGTATTGGCTGTCTGCTTATGTCTTTTGCACCAAATCTTTGCGCATACCTGCCAAGCTTTTGCCTTTAGCCAATCTGCTTCACGAGGGTCGACAACTTGCTATGGCTAGGCTCGTCCTTGGCAACCTGTATCAAATGCTGAATGAAGCTGTCGAGGATATCCGGAATACTAAGACCGTCTCTCTGAATGCGGCTGGACCACTTTGGTTGTTTCAACTTTGGTTGAATGCAGTCTTCGAATCTCTTCTGCCGGTACAAGATAATCCTCTAACTGTTTCTAACACCAGGATCGATGCCCATAGGCTCGAGACCCTGACCCCTGCTTATGATGCGTCGAGTTTCGAAGCTGATTTCAGGAAGTACTTTACCATGTTTCTCGAGCTGAAGCACTACCGTTCCAGTTTCTCTCCTTACAGCAAGGCTATTCGTGGCCCTTTCTGGCTGAGGAATTCTTATCCTAATGCCTCTGATTCTGCGTTGCCCAAGGAGCACCACATCATACTTTGGAGGACCCTCTTATCTCCTAGGGTTTTAACTGTGGGCTTTGCTAGCAGTGACTACACTCTATGTGGCTACAACCCTCAATTGGTTTCTCGACAGTTTGGGCTTAGCCAAGTTCTACCCAACACTTTATTTGACAAGAGTCTAGTCCTGTACCCCGGAACTATTAAGAGGGCTTCTGTTTTCGACACGACTGTTCAGTTTTATAACAAGAGACTCCTCAACCTGAGCCCCTTCACTTACGCTCCTTCATATTATGCCACTAATGCTTTCAAAGCCTGGTGGTCTGAGTATTGGGCTCAAATTTCGAAGCCCCTCGTCGATTGTCTGCAATGCATGACAGATGCTTTTCTTTTGCAGAAGCAGGATCCGAAGAAGACCAAAGGTATGCACTTGGCAGAAATTCGATCTTTTCAAGAGTTCTTTGGTGTGGTATATTACCCAACTCTTCGCCTTCGAGATACAGTTGCGAAAGCGGCCCAAGTATTAAGGCAAAAATGGGAACTTAAAGCCAAGAAATCCAAGTTAGTGGTTCCTCCTGGTGAGGAAGGTCTATCTTTTGTTATTCGAAAAACTGGCTTTAGGTTCCCGTCTTTGCCTACGAGTAAGTTTGCATTGGCTTTTCCACCGGTCTTGCCTAAATGGGTTGACCATGTAAACATAAATGTGTTGGCCAATCAAGCTCTACCTCCTCGAAAGCGAGTGACTTGGACTAAGTACCACCTATGGAACTTTCCGTATCATGTGCCCGTCGAAATCTTCAACCACATATCGCTGAACATGCGTATTGGTCAAGGTAATACTTCGACTTGGCCTTGGTTTTCCTGTTTTACTTCTTAATTTTTCTTTTGTTTGCAGCTGAAGTCATTATTCGACCAGCTCCTCAAGTTATTTCCCCAGTGGCTCATTCCTCCAAGGACAAGCCAGTCGTGATTGAGGATGATGATGATGATGATGATGAGGATGATGATGTCAGTCTTGCTGACAAGCTCAAGGTACTTTCCTCATGCTTTTACCTTTTCCTTTTCGATTTCCTTGGATTATGGGCTGACGTATTTTTCGACAGAGTCGAAAACGGAAACCTAAGCCTGTTGCTTCGGCCAGTCAGAAGAGGGCCAAGGGGGTTGGTGTTTCCACCCCTAGTGGGGCTTCTAAGTTGGCATATGATGCTCAAACAGAAGTCGATGACAAAGAGGGTGGTGGCGGCGCCGCCATTCAGGTATGTTCTCCATTCTCGAGGGTACCTTGTGACATTTTTAACCCGTGGTTTCCTAATTTGAGTCATCTCTTGTTTGTTTTGTTTCCTTTAGACTGATGTTCATGAGCACTCTACTTCCAATCCTCCATCCCGTGAGAATTCCCCAGCTCCCATTCCTGCAAAATCCAAAACTGAAGGTGTTGAGAAACCTCCCAAGGCCGCATCCTCAGCTAAAAAGACCTCCACATCTGAGGGAAGGAGGAAGGTCAGGAGCAAATCTCGTCATAAGTCTCCTCGCCGTTCCAGAAGCTCCACCAACTCGAGCCCTTCTAAGGACTCTGCTTGCCAGGTATCTTTATACTTTTCATGTTTTGTTGACTCCTCTAATATGCGTTTTACTTTATCGAAAGGGCATTAAAGAGGTTTTTCTTGCAGGAAACTCAGGGTGCAACTTCTCCCATCCGCGAAACAGAGCCTCTTCCAGGCAAGGATGACAGCCCTATGCCTCCTCCAAAATCGACTGCCACTGTGCAACATTCGCCTCAAACCAAGGGTGGCTCTTCATCTCATGTGTCTAGTGAAAAGCTCGACACTTTATTTGAGGAGGACCCGCTGGCAGCTTTGGATAGCTTCCTCGATGGCACCTTGGAATGGGACTCTCCACCCCGTCAAGCTGATGCCACTGCTGAGACTGCTCAATCAAGTGGGGTAGCCAATTCTCAGCAGATCGAGGAGAGTATGGGTCGGCTGAAGGCTATTGTCTTCGCCAATGGGTTTCTCGACCAGATCCAAGCTGATCCTCAAGCGAGCCATGCTGCTAAGGAATTGCTTGTCTTTCTTCTTGGCCAAAAACTCGATTCTCAACAGGCTGCTGCTTTGGCTAACCTTCAATCTTTTTTAGTGGATGCTTCAGCCACCTTTCATCAAGTCAAGGACGTTGGTCAAGCTGTCAGCTTTAAGGAAGCAAAAGTCTCTGCTGGTAAAGCTCAAGTTGCAGCAATGAAAGAGGACTTCAAGAAGTTCACTGCTAGGAAGGTTTTGATCGCAGATGAAATCTCTGAAGTCGACATCAAACTTGAAGAGCTGCATCGAGAGATTACCAAACTGGAGAAAAAGCGAGCTGATTTGGTCGAGGAAGGCCCTGCTGTGAAGGATCAGTTGGATGTGCTTACTAAAGACTCCAAGGCTCTGATCATCTCGACAAAAGAGGTTATCAAGGAATTGGAGATTGATCAGGCTGTGAAGAAGGATCTCGATGCCAAGATTGCCACCTTTGCTGATTGTTTGAACTCTTTTAAAACCCTGCAGTAGGACTCTTTTTTTTTTTTATTAATATGTAATGATGGCACTATTCTAACCATGGCTATGCCAATTGCGTGTAATATTTCGACAATGGTTTTGGCACCTAAGCCATATAATTTGACGTTTAATTTGCCAAGTCTTTTAAGTTTCCACTACGCATTTATTTTGACGGCTATTCATTTACTGTTGCATCGTTCAAACTTCCTTGCATCCCCTCACATAGTCGTCGCTTTGTTTCTGGGGAATGAACCAATTTATTGCAATGCTATACCACGTTTTCTTGATTCAATGCAAGTCTTTGTTCATTAAAAGCCAAAGCTATTCACGATGGTGGTGGTAATCTGCATGGCCTATAACCATAAGATGAAGAGTTGGCAACTGATTGCCATTAATTAATGCATTCCTTGGTTGTTACCCTATAAATAGAGCGTTTTTGGTTACTTCTTTTCAGTAACTTCTCCAAACTCTCCCTTGTTTCTTTTCCAGAACTCTTTTCCTGCTTTCATAAATCCCTTCAGCCATGGCTAGCCGTCGTGTTCTCAACCAGATCCGGAACTTGGCTTTTGACCAAGACTTATTCTGGGAGTTGCACTCTTTCCTTCCTTTGGCTGAAGAGCTTACGGGGCTCATTAACCAACTTCTTTCGAGGAATATTATTGCCTCGGTAAGAATTCCTCTTCAGGAGTTCTTGAGCCTCCTGCATGAAGCTGTACCTCTATATGAAGAACACCGGGAGCCTACTGCTCGAGTGTTCTTTGCTGAACACCAGATTGACGAGAAGATGGAGGAATTTGAAGAGTTGAAGGCTGCTCTTAGCCAGGCGGACCCCGAGGGGAGTGTGGGAGCTCTGAAAACCTTGGTGGACAAGCTTTCTTCTACTGCCCGTGAAGAGTTGGATATTCGACAGGAGAAATCGCGACTGGAATCCCAACAAGAGGATGTCTTGAGGCGCATAGAGCCTCTTAGGGCCAGATACAATAGTTGTAGGGCCAACCCTCCCTTTTAAAATTCCTTTGCCATAGTTGTAATGCTCTATTCTACTCAATAAAACATTCGCGTTTGGCAATTTATTTTCTTTTACTTCCTTATTCGATGTTTATCTCATGCAATGTTGGCTTATACGTTTTTAAATATTTGCCATTTATCGTCATTTGTCGATTACCTCCTAATTCCTTAATCGAATAAGCGTTGTTTAAAAGTACTTTCTCGACTGTAAAAGGGCCTTCCCAGTTTGGGGCCCACTTTCCATAACGTTTATCTTTTTTATCAATTGGTAAGACGACCTTCCATACGTAATCACCAAGCATAAAAGACTTAGCTCTAACCTTTTTGTTATAAGCTTTAGCAATGCGATCCTTTTGCCTGGTTAAGGTATCCAACACCAATAGTCTTTCTTCGTCGAGATTGACTAATTCGTCAAGCATCATACTCCAATAATCTTCACTTGGAATTTCCTCTTGCCTTTGAATTCTGCACGATTGTAAATATACTTCTGCTGGTAATACCGCTTCTTGACCATATGCTAGTCGAAAAGGCGTTGCTCCGGTAGATTCCTTAGCTGAATTCCTGTAAGCCCAAAGCACTTGGCCTAACGTTTGATGCCAGTTTTTAGGTTTTCGACCAACATGTTTTTTAATCAAGGAGATCAACGTTTTGTTGGCCGCTTCGACTTGACCATTCGCTTGAGCATAATAGGGGGTCGAGGTTAGGAGTTTTATACCCCAAGATTCTGCGAATGATGCTACCTTTTGGCCTACAAACACTGTGCCTTGGTCTGTAGTAAGTGACTCAGGTAGCCCAAAGCGGTACACTATGTGATTCTGAATTAACTCGATCACCGTGTCCTGGGTCACATTTTGTAGAGGAATTGCCTCTACCCACTTGGTAAAGTAATCTATAGCCACTATGATGTACTTATGCTGCCTAGAAGAACATGGGTTAATTTCGCCAATTAGGTCTAAAGCCCAACCCCTGAATGGCCAAGGCTTAATGATCGAGTGTAATTCACTTGCTGGCACATGTTGTATCCCCGCGTGTCTCTGACAATCTTGGCACCTCTTGGCATACTCCAAACAATCTTTCATAATAGTAGGCCAATACATCCCTTGTCGAAATAGGATCCATTTCATCTTGATTCCTGCCTGGTGGGCACCACATAGCCCGTCGTGAACGGCCGAGATCGCTATGAACGCGTCGTCTTCACTTAAACACTTCAGTAGTGTTCCGTCGACGTTTTTCTTGAATAGCTCGTTTCCCATGATGACATAGCTCATTGCCCTGTATTTTGTCTTTCTATCTGTAGTACCCACAGGATTTTGCAAGTAATCGACAATTGGCTTTCTCCAATCATTAGGTGCCATATTGTCAATGACCAGGATGTCGAGGTTAGAGGGGTTTAGTTTTTCTTTGACCTCGATAAGCTCTTTTAACCTACATTTATCGACCATATATCCTGACGCGATTTGTGCCAATTCATTGGCTTCTTGATTATCCACTCTGGAAACGTGACCTAGCCTAGCTTCGTCGAATTTGGCCAACAAATTGCTAGCTTTCGTGTAATACCTAGCTAGATTTTCACTAATGCACTTGTATTCCTTGGTAAGTTGCTTTATTACCAACTCAGAGTCCCCTTTTACGACGACATTCTTTGCCCCAAGGGCTATCAGGATCTCGAGGCCTGATGTTAATGCCTCGTACTCAGCCTCATTGTTTGAGCAGTTACTCTTAATCCTAAACTTGAATTTCGTGGGGATACTATGAACATCCCGATCCCAGTACCATTCTTATGGCTAGAACCGTCGAAAAGTAGCTTCCAAGGTTGGATGCCTACGTAAGTTATGATTTCTTGAGGCAAAGTATGGTCTGCCAGGAAGTCAGCAATTGCTTGTCCCTTAACTGCCTTTAGTGGGGCATAAGTTAGTGAATACTCGGTTAGGGCTAAAGCCCATTTACCAATTCGACTATGCAAGATAGGTTTGGATAACATGTGCTTTATTATATCATAATGAGAAAAAACCATTACATCGATTGGCTTTATATAATATTTCAGCTTTACGCAAGAGAAGTACAAGCATAAACACAATTTTTCGATCATGGTGTATCGAGTTTCTGCATCATTTAACACCCTGCTTAAGTAAAATATGGCTCTTTCTTTGCTATCTTCATCTTCTTGAGCCAACATGCTTCCGATGGTTCCATCCGTGGCAGAGATGTACAGCTTCATTGGCTTTCCTCTTATAGGTGGTGCCATTATAGGTGGGCTAGACAAGTACGCTTTGAGTTCATCGAACGCTTTTTGATGCTCTGCTTCCCAGCGGAACGCATCTTCCTTTTTAAGTCGAAGAAGTGGGGAAAATGACTTGGTCTTCTCACTAAGGTTAGCAATGAATCTCCTTAGGAAGTTAATCTTTCCCAATAGTGATTGCAGTTGTTTCTTGCTGGTTGGTGGACTAGTGTCGAGAATGGCTTTAGCTTTGTTCTTGTTGATCTCGATGCCCTTTTTATGCACCACAAAACCCAAAAAATCACCTGCAATAACACCAAAGGCACATTTAAGGGGATTCATCTTCAAGCCATATTTTCTCATCCTCTCAAAGGATTTCCTTAGATGCAACAAATGGTCATCTCTTGATGGGGATTTCACCACAATGTCATCAATATAAACCTGCATGAAGGTTTCTATAAAATCATGAAAAATGGTATTCATTACCCTTTGGTAGGTCGCGCCAGCGTTTTTCAACCCAAATGGCATGACCACCCACTCGTATGTCCCCAAGGCACCAGGACATCGAAAAGTTGTTTTCGACACGTCCTCTTCTGCTATGAAGATTTGGTTGTAGCCTGAGTAACCATCCAACAAGCTTAAGTATTCGTGACCAGCAGCTGAATCCACCATCATCTCAGCAATAGGCATGTGATACTCGTCTTTTGGAGTGGCAGCGTTAAGATCTCGGAAATCTATGCAAACTCTCATCTTTCCATTCTTCTTGATTACTGGAACCACGTTGGCTAACCAGTCCACATATCGAGCTGTTCTGATAAATTTACACCTGAGGAGTCTTTCGATTTCTTCCTTGATTTTCACCAACACATCTGGATGGAACCTCCTGGGCAATTGCTTGACTGGTTTCTTGTCTTCTTTGATGGGTAACTTCAATTCCACCACTTTTCGACTGAGGCCAGGCATTTCATCGTAATCCCAAGCGAAACAGTCTTTGAATTCCTTGAGTAATTTCACCATCCTGTCTTTTAGCTCCGGGTCAATGAGAGCACTGATGTACGTTGGCCTCTTTTCTAAGCCATCACCCAGGTCCACTTCTTCTAAAGGGTCTTGCGCTTCCATTTTCTTGGAAACATCGACCACTGGCTTCTCGAAGCCCAATGGGCCGTCATCATAGATGCAATCTAGCCTCAGATTGCAAAGGTCCTCGAATCTGCATTCCTCGGCACTCTGCTCGTTTTCTTCTATGCACGTGTCATCCTTATTTGTTGTTGCCTCCTCCTGGGGTGTCAATTCGACGGGCAGGATTGAGACACTAGCTTCATCTATAGCCATTTCTTTGGCCATCCTCTCGGCCTCCAAGGCCGTTCTTATTTTGTTTTAGGCTGCGTAAGCCGAAATTCGAGCCATGCTCGAATTAATCATCTTTATCATTGGCTTGCCACCCAACAGTGGCATCTTTCTCTTCATCACTGTGCCATCCACTCATGGCATCAGGTTTGCATGCTTCATTGAGGTTTAGGCCCCGGATGGGATCCAACGTTGCTGAGTACTCTGAGTAGGGGTTGAAGTATTGGCTAGCCACTGTGTCTAAAGGAGCAATTGTGGCTAAACTCTTCTCGAAATTCTTCTTACCAACGTAGCTTGTTTCTGCTAAATAGTAGCTTTGATCTGCTTGTACATTTTCGACAACTCCATCAGCTTTCCAAATGGATATACGTTGGTGTAAGGTCGAAGGCACTGCCCCACGCCATGAATCCATTCTCTTCCCAGCAGCAAATTGTAATTGGCCTTTGAAGGGACCACAATGAACAATGTGGAACGGGCTACTGTTCCTACGGTTATGTTCAACATAATTGCCCCTAGGGAAGAACCTGTCTTTCCTTCATAATCAGAAAGCACCATGTCATGTGAGATTAGATCCGCTTCAGTTTTACCTAACTTCTTGAGCATAAATCCGGGCATGAGGTTGATTGCAGCTCCCCCGTCGACAAGGACTTTGTTAACACCCTTCTCCTCGACTCTGGCCCAAACAAATAGCGGTTTCAAATGGCTCTTCATTTGCTCGGTTGGCCTTTGGAAGATAGCTCTTTCATCTTCGATAGATCCTCTCTGCATCACATAATAACACAAAGGATTGTCATCTGGTTCGTCGTCGACATAGTAGTCTTCCTCGCTTTCAGTGACCTCTGAGATTCTATCGAATTCTGCATGTAGGATGGACACGATGCAGATGATGTTAAGCTCTTCTCCATCACTGTCGTCGAAATCTTCGAGCATGTCTTCATCCTCATCTTCGACAACATCCTTCCCTTTTTCCTTAGCTGGATTTGGTGGTACGGTTGTTCCTTGTTTGATGGCGTGGTCCAGCTGGTTGATAATCGACGCCACACTAGGTTCATTGCGAGAGTTGTCTTCTGGCTTTATGTCCCATAGTGAACGGAACTTGCCACCTCTTTCCCTCTCAGCTTTCCTTTTCCTCAAAAAACGCCTGAACTGAGTCCTGGTCATTTGTTCAGGAGCATAGTAGTTCCCAGAGCCATAGGAGTAGCTTCGTGACACACGGGAATTGTTGATGTAAGAGGATCCCTGGCCTAAGTCGATTTTCTGCCACTTAGGGTATGGTTTTGGCCTTGGAGGCGCTGGCCCGAACCATTGGTTTCTTGGCAATCCAGCATTGGGGAGGTAAGTTTTGTCTTTATTGCTTGCTTTCTGGCCTTTATGGCCATCGAGTTCCTGGTCTCTCTCGACCCACTCCTCGTGAGGGTACTTCAGTCTCCTGGATACAGGAGTCTTCCTCTGATAATGCCTTTTCATTTCTGAATCTTGATAGGCCTTGGCTGCGGATTTGTCGAAAACAGCGCTGCATCGAGGGCACAGCATAACTTCTTTCTCGCCATTTTTGCTGCGGGATAGAAACTCGACAAGGGTTTCTCCAGCCTTGGGGTAAACCTCTTCCAAGTTCACTTCTTTCTCAACCTCTGGTTCTTCGACAGCTATGTTTTCTTCTCTTACTTCTCCCAGCATCAAACCCAGACTCAGCTTTTCGGAAATGTCGACCATGCCAATGTAGAAAGGCTCTACATAGTTGGCCTCAGCTATCTGCAGTGGATCAGAGTCGATCTTCATTTGACCTTTGGCTTTTTCATCATACTTGAGTCTTCCTGAGTCCAATGCTCCCTGCACAAGGTCCCTGAAACGAACACATTGTGAGGTCCAATGACCAAAAAAGTTGTGATATTTGCAATATTTCTTCCCTTTCCTTTGTTCAGGAGAAGGAAGTTTTGGTCTTTAGGGACCACAAGCAAACCATCAGACACAAGTATATCATAGATTGGCATCGCATTTGGCCACATCAAAAGTATAAGTTTTCACAGCAGGAATCGTGTTCTTGGGGTTTTCCTCCCCAAGTTTGTTTTCACGTGGTTTCAATGCTTTACAAACATAAGGATCCCCTGGCTGAAGTTCAGCCAGATTGACGTCATTCAAATCGACGTCCGCCGGGACTTCTCGATAGACACATGGACTCTGACCTACTGAATTCGCATCTATGTACGCTACCTTCTCCTTCTTTGGCCACTTAGTAGTCTTGGCCCTTTCCTCTGACTTTTCGGCCTTTAGCAATTCGATGTGCCTCACTCTATCTGCGAGTAAAGACATATCTCGAATATACTGAGTGTCGATTTTCTTTCTAATGGAATATTCTAGACCACCAGCGGCTAAGACAACTAGCTCGTGTTCAGGGACATGGGTGAAACATCGGGATTTAAGCATCCTAAACCTGTTTAGGTAATCATCAATAGACTCTGCTGGCTTTCTTTTAACACTAGCCAGATCCTTCAAACTTACTTTGCACTCTCCCCTAAAGAACTGTTCATGGAAAATTCTTTCCAACTGAGCCCATGTATGGACTGACCTAGGAGCGAGGGTGGTGAACCAGGTAAATGCATTTTTGGTTAAAGAACTCGGGAAGTACTTCATTTTTAAATTTTCATTGATGGCTAAGTCTCCTGCTTCGATTTGGTACCTGGCTATGTGTTCTACGTGGACTCTCCTGAATCCCCCGAGAACTTAGTGAATTTGGGGACCTTCAGCCTCGAGGAAGTTCTGATTCGAGAACCTCCTCTGTAAAGGCTGACACAAAATGGGGTCTATTCGCGAAACCCACGTTGAAACCATGTTGGTTCAACAATTGCTCCACACAGCAGCAACATTTTGTTGCCCCCCAGCGTTCTGGTGTCGATTCTTTCTAGCACACCATCAGCGTGTTTTCCCTGTTTACCATTACACATTTTGCAATGGTGCTGCACTGCTCGTACAAGGGTTTGCCCTCATCTCTTGGTGTTGCGGCGCCTGATAGCGCACCGGGGCAGGGACATGGTTAGGCAAACGGGATTTGGTTAATCCCTGGTGCCGGTTGGATTTCGACTGTGCCCCCAGGGCTGTCGCCAAACGATCCATCTGTCGTGCCAAATGCTGATTATTGGCATTATTATTTTGGAGCACAGGGTTGATTAGCTCACCTATCTGTCGAGATAGCATGTTAACCATTTCATGGTTACTATCATCTACTTGCTGCCTAATGGCTTGAAGTGAACCATTATTCATACCTGTAGATAAATAAATTTGTGAACTAGATCCAGGAATAGGGGGACTAACTCGACTTCCCAAGTTTAACATTGTTCCATTTGCCCCAAAAGGGGGTATGCTGAATGGGGGAACATTTTCAGGGAACGTCGAATACGTGCCTTGTATGCCTTGCATCATAGATGTAGGCATACCATAAGGCATGTCCCTCGTAATCGTTGGAACAATTTGCCTGTACTGATGTAGATACAGGCATTTCTGCAACTGCAGAAATTGCCACGTTCTGGGTTGGCATACTGGTGCCATGCCCCATTCCAGTAGAAACTTCTTCATTATTGTTACCGCTACTTCCCCCAGGGCTACTCTGATTACCCACGTTAGATCCTTGAGGGAGGTTCTTCCTCGATTACTTGCCATACTCAAAGTCTTACCACTTCTCAGGTGCATATAAATCACAATCAAGACAAGTAGCAAATACCAAATAGCATGCAATAAACCCAAACACACAAAATGCTTCTGTAAAACTTAGTTTTCACAAAAACGGTCCCACTGGGCGTGCCAATTTGTTTACACGGATTTTTGGTAAACAAATATCCTCTTAGTTCGACTAAAGGAAGTTTAGATTCGGGGTCCTTTTGAGAAAACGCTTTGCCAAAGTGTAGTGTGTGAACGAGTGTATTCTCGACAACAATAAACAACTCAAACGAAACTGGACTTTATTGAATATGAGTCGATTACAAAACAGTCAAGCAAACTAAAATAGCATGAAAGCAAATTTCGACAAAACAAGCTACACACAAGAACTGGAAATCAACAAACTGAAATGCAGG